>NW_022987646.1:1486585-1502421 GCF_902827165.1 Trematomus bernacchii
ACCAACTGTGTTTGTAAGTAGTTTTTCTGTGGTACTCTGGTAGCCTATGTTGCGCGTTGGTGTTTGTTATTCACAGTTTGAATGTCCTTGACGCTGCACTGGCCTTCACAGCACAATGCTCCCTCTACGGGGAGGAGAGTGAATTACATTTGCTCGCTGACTGTTATGCTGGGTATCAATCAATCCTAATCCTTGTTCCTAGAGACGTGGGTTACATGCAGTGACATTTGCAGGGACATACATACTTAACGTGTGCGTGCGTGCGTGCGTGTGTTTAATGACTGATAAGATTAGCGTTCTTACAGCTATCTATGAAGGTCCTACAATCTCTTATATTTGAATAAATCCTCAACGAAAAGCAATTAAGAACCGCAAATAACTTGATATTTCATCATTCCCCGTAGAGGAAAGATGCATTTACACCCCCACCTCACCTTTACTTAAGAGGGGGGTTCACAAGCTCCTTGCCTATGGACCAAGTACCTTGTCAGATGCTTGAAGTTGGGTGCTGCAGTTATTCTCTCTACAGTATGTACAGTGCATGCTGCCTGCCCAAAGGTACTGACATGTCCCTGCTTGTCAGGTTTACCGTCCATCTGACCGTTTCTATGACAACCATGCAGAAAGTCTCACTTTCCTGAGCACAGAGGTGGGAATGAAAACTTAGAAATTGGGTTTCTATCTCAATTAAAAAGTTAGATTAACTGTAACACACATGCACCCCATGAGGCCCATTTTGCCCTGGGCAAAAAGGATAAGGTGCTGCGCTCCTGTCAGCCCTGAAATATTCATTATTACCTCACGGAAAGATAGCAGCAGAGAGAGAGTGGGAGCAAGAAGGAGCTAGAAAAACGGAGAGCGCAAAAAAAAGAGCATGAGTAAGTGATGGAGAGGAACTTTATGAATACAAGCAGTTCTGACTTATGCAAAGCAAAATAGATGAAAGGAGGACAGGGAAAAATGGAGGTCTACACGGTGTCATGCCATGGAGGACAGTTAAAAGCTTGTTGCAGAACCGGAGCACACACTCATCCTCTGTTAATCCCTCAGTTTCTGTCTTCTCGTCTCCAACCATCCATCCCTTCTCTCGTCTTTATCTCTGCTTCAGTGATGAGGACAAAAGAAAGCACTCACTCATTTTCTCCCTCCCTAGTGCCCCACCCCCCCCCCCCCATCCTCCTTTCTCCTTCTCTTGGTCTCTTTGGGCAAGGCTCACAGGCCTGATTAGCAATTGTGACTTGACCGCATGGTGGAAACATTTGGCACACATGCACAAGCACACACACACACATATGTACACACATACACACATATGTGGCAAAGAGGAGGACAAGGGCCAGTTTTGCTAGGTCTAATTACCCCCTGAGCAAGGCCCAGAGACATGAGGGGGCTGCAGAAGAGGAGGGAGTATTGCCTTTTCTAATGTCAGCCATCGCTCGCAGGACATGCACACTCATAGACACTTGAGAGAGTGTGTGACTGGAGGCAAAGGCTTGGGCTGTTTTTCTGGTGCTTGTCACTCTGTTTTTTTTTCAGCCAACAATGACCAAGCCAAGGAAGCTAGAGAATAGGAGATGAGAGAAGAGGAGATGAGAGAAAAGGAATGGAGTTGGAAAAATAATGGGAAAAGATATGTGAAGAGCAATGCAGTAAGAGAGATAAAGGGGATGAATAGCAAAGTGGAGAAACTGTGAGAGGAGGGGTCGTGGAGCAAAAGGGATGAGAGGCAATGATGAGGAGAAAGACATTGTGATACGGTCAATAGAGGAAGAAGAAAGAGGCCATGAGAGCTTCAGCAAGAGTTTCCCTCAATAACGATGATGAACACACTTGACAGACACACAGTCATCTCTATAGACCGTTCAGTACAGGCAACCCAAAGCTACCACTTTGAACTGAAATGTATGCTATTTTATTTACAGCTTTGAATCATTGTAAAAACGTTAAGCATACAGATCCTGCGAACCACACTGCTGAGAACTCGGTGAGCACTTCTTTGCATTTGTGTATGTGAACCTTTCTCTTTGTTGCCGACGCTTTGGGGAAACTACTGCAGGTGTTTGAAATACATCAATAACGCTAGATCATAGTCAAACTAAGTAGCTGGAGGGGGATGACAACCATGATCTGGCAACCTCCACCTCTGCGTGGGAACCTGGGGAAAAGTCTCTCTCATCAGAGATCCATTGGGGTGCTGCAGGGTTTATATTTTATGAAATCAGTTTTATCCCATCCCAAAAAGAGAAAAAAGCCCAACCCCCTCAAATAAACTACACTATAGAAACAGATATATAAACAGCGAGACAGCCGTGCAAATCCTCTCTGAGAACATCTGTCTGCTGGCCTCTCTAAGGAATTGGCTGTAGTTGGGGCTAAAGAAAAAGACGAGCATGCCTGCACACAAATACACAAACAAAAAACACACACAACCAAGTACACACCTAATCCCACCATGTGCTTAGTGAGCCATCGGGGGACGTGTTGCCAATCAGACAGCTATGTGAGGCTGGGCGAATGAAAACAATCAAGGAACAACACACATTATTGCTAAGAGACTGGCACATGTTTCTGTGACTGAGTGTGTGTGTGTGTGTCTGTGCGTGTGCGTGTGCGTGTGTGTGATTGAGTTATGCACACATAATGCCAACCAGAGACCAGCCTCTGTGCTCAGCCACTGCATTACTCTGGGGACTGTGTGTGGAGAGATTTTCTGGGTCTTCTGTAACTAAATGTTTGATGGTAAGAGTGGCATATTCAGGAAAAATAATCAGCGTTTTTAGGATTCACTGCTGCTCTGCATATATCTTTGGACAAAAGCGTCTGCAAAATGAATATAATGTAAGAATTATCTTTGCACTGCAGAGCTATTTCCATGTTTAACCTGCGGGCTGACCTGGATGTGATTTGTTTTTCTTTTATAATTGTAAGAATAGGAATGTAGAGCACTCAAATCCCCAATCTCTACAATGGCAGAAGTGAGTGCAATGTTTTGGTCTTGGAACACCAAAACTAGGACAATAGCACACAAGTTGTAAAAAGAAAACATAATTTGCCTTTAAGGTTTGACAGTAAGTCAATAAAATGCTCCCCAAAATACTGTAGGACAAGACTGTGCAGTTTCCTTCTTCATTCTACCTGTTGTTGGTGCTGTGGACTTGTTAGTGTGTGCATGTCTAGCAAGCTATTGCTCTTCTCTCTATCTTGTCTTTTCTCACGGCTCAGTGAGTGTGTCAGACTGCATTGGCCCTCTTTCAGAAGCTACTGAGAGATGGCAGCACCATTAAAATTTAACCCACTATCTCACCACTCACCACACACTGACAAGAGAGGGAGAGAATGGCAGAGATAGGCAGGCATGCATACAAGGATATACAGGCATGTATCTAACCGCAGAAACGCACACACACATAGACACACACGTCCCAAAGAGTGTGTGAGATGTGATACCAAGCAATGAGAAGCGACGGAGCGAAAGATCCTATACAGATGGAAAGTAAAGAATAAGATGGAACAGATTACTGCTTGAAAACCACACACGAACACACATGCATAGATGGCTGAGGAAATGAGTGACATCAATTCAGCGGGGGAAATGGAGACCGTGTACAGGCATTGCATCCTATCAGTCTACACGTTCCCTCTCTCTAAATCCACATTTCCTATTACTTTCTCCCTCATCAGTTCTGGCTTACCACTCCTTCACAGGCAATCTTTATTTTAGTTCCCCTCCCTTTCCTTTATACAACTATCACTCTTTCTATTCAATATTTTTTGACACATAGCTTTTTCATTTCTCTGTCCTCGCTTTACATTTCCACTTTTTGTCAGCTCCCTCTCTCTCTTTCTGCTCCTGTCCTTTTCTGCCCCAGTGGAGTGTGGGATAGCAGGCAGTGCTGGGAGGCCTATGGTCTCTTAATTAAGAAGCAAGGCGGAACGAGGCCACAACACACACACACACACACACACACACACACACACACACACACACACACACACACACACACACACCCACACACACACACATCACACACACACACACACACACCACACACACACCACACACACACACACCACACACACACACACACACACACACACACACATCACACACCACACACCCACACACACACACACTACACACACACACACACACACACACACACACACACACACACACACACACACACACTTGTAAGGACCCACATTGTCTAAAGGCCAAGTTAACCATCACCACAAGGCTGACATGAGCCTAGACCCTCTAACACGGATTCAAATCCTAACCATAAAGTCCTAATCCTTCATTTGCACAGTGAAGAAACTGAGGAACATACTAATTGCCGACTTATTTGAGCATGAGAATAGACAAACATGGAAACTCGATTGGCATTCAGAAAGCGTTATAGTGTTTTCAAATGCTCATCAGATTTTCCCATTACCCAAGTTTGGAAGTTGTTTTTTATGTGGAAACAACATGGACCCTAGAAAGAAGATGTGTTGCGTTTCATTGCAGAGAGCTTTTAAATTAGACATTGATAGCAGTGTTTGAGTTGTGATTCCGATCTGTTCCAAAATGTATTGTGTTCTTTCTCGTCCCATGTTTTACCCTTCTTGCTAGTTTCATGAATTTCGGGCGAGTAGAAAGACAAACTCAGCCAGAAAAAACATTACATCCTCGGCGGAGGTAACAAGAACTCAGTACATGCTCACAAAGAAGAGCAACAGACACTGTTAAAGACCATTGTACTCAGGTCAGACATACACACACACTGACTCACACACACACACACACACACACGATTCCCTCTTTCACACATCACAACACCTAATCAGAGGCTGAGGACCTGGGTTGAAATCTGCGGGACTAGGACTCAATCAGCTACTGCAATCAGACACAGGACACACACACACATTCACACACCACTACAATTACACACGGGGACGACACACACGTAATAAGCCCTGAGCTCACGGACGAGAGGAAGGCCATTACATTATTCAGTCTACCTCATCACCACTGTAACCAACACACACACACACACAGAGGAGGCGGGATGGAAGCTGCTATTTTGAGAGCGCGTGCGTCCGTTCTCTGCGAAGGTGACTTTGGGCTGGCTGGAGTGGTAATTGGGTACACATACAAATGCCTTTTTCTTTCTCTTCCCCACGTTCGCTTCAAAGTCTCTCTTTTTTCCCCCCTTCTTTTCCTCCCAACATGATCCCCCTGTTTCCTTCGACATAGCCCCCGAACGTGATTACATTTCCGACATGAGTGAGGGGTGAAGAGAGAGAGAGAGAGAGCAGTGGAATGAAGAAAAAAGTGAGAGAGACAGATGATTGACTTGGAAAAACAAAGAGGCTCGAAAAACAGCCCTTGCACTGGATGGGACAAAATGTGTAGACACATGCCAACATGCATTAGCATTCGCCCCCTGCAAACAAATACGTACACCTATGTATAAATATACAGTATATCATTTACTCTGCAGGGGAGCAAGGCAAAGTGGAGGAAAAATACACGAAATGTCACTCAGACTGTCACCCTGATCTTTTCAGTTCAGACGCACACGCACACACACACACGGACACACACAGAGCAATGGCCATCTCATTTCCTCAGACGAGTGACATTTTCTCTCACTCTCTTTTTCTATCTCTTCTTCTGCACTCTGTTGCGGTGGTGATAAAATTAGCATTCCTTTCCCTCCTCTGCTTCTCCCTCCCTCCGCGGCTGGACAAGAGGTGAAGACCACAGGGACGGAAGAAAGGAGAAAGAGAAACAAGAATAAAGATGGGAACAAAGAAGACAGTAAGAGGAAGAGGAAAAGAGCCTGAGAAAAGTGAAGTGAAGGAAACAGAAAGTGTGACAAGATGATGAAGACGAGGAATACTAAGACAAAGACAGCAAGACGCAATCAAAGAGAGAAAGAGAGACAAATAAGCAAGTGGACAGGACGCAGACTTGTGCAGGGAATAAGGGGGGAAATGTACCCTCATGGGACTCTTATCACCATGACAACCCTCTCCTGTCTCCTTTGCTGTTCAGTTGCATGATGAACTCTTCCTTCTTTAATGGACCTCAGCACGGACATAATATCCACTCAGTATTGCAGCCCCAAAAATCCACCTTTGGAACTTATTACTGCTCATTATTTCACCAAAGTACTTTGAATGACTCATTTTGAGCTAGGTGCGTGTGTAAAGGAACAACTTATAACAGCTGGGCAATCATAGTTGAGCTTACTTTGCTTACTCTGCGCACGACTGCTCCACGTCCACGCACATGGGAGGGTGCACAAACCTGTCCTGCATGTGTTTCTACAGGGACAGGGTGAGGGCCCACAGAGAATAATTAAAAGCCGGAGACGTAGAGTCCTTGGGAGCGACTGCAGCAATAACTTTATGGGGAGAGAAAAAGAGGGAGGGAGGAACAAAAAAATAGAAAAGGAAAACTGACCTTTAAAAACACAGAGTGAGGCGGAGAGAGATGAGAAAGGTGTAATGGAAGATGGGGTAGTGGGATATGGACTGCATTAGATTATGCCGAATTCAATGCGGCAAAGAAAGAAAGAGAAAAGTGAGAGCACGAGCAGGAAAGAAAAACATTATTGGACTGAGTTGTTTGTGGGGGAGGGCCAGAGGAAGAAGAGAGAGAGAACGAGGGAGAATCCTAATCAGAAACCTGAAGAACAAAATAATAAGGCTGCCTGACAGCAAATGTCAGCTCAGGGAGGGTAGCAGATGGAGAGAGGGAGAGAGAGAGAGAGAGAGAGAGAGAGAGAGAGAGAGAGAGAGAGAGAGAGAGAGAGAGAGAGAGATGCAGGAAGAGGGAGGAGAGGAAGAGAGAAAGGAAACATTCAGAATGAGACAGGTGGGGTTGGAGTGATGGAGACACTTCCCCATCATTGCTCCCTCCAGGAGAAAGGAATACAATCTTTGTGATGCTAAGAGGCAACCTATCGCCAGGAAAGATATTCCCCGTCTCCCACTGGAGGGGAGCGGAGCCGCCGGGTCAGGCGGGTGAATCCTCATATGATGCTGTGCATAAATGTGTGTGCTCGTACACGAACACGTTCACCGCCTCGCAATGAAATGTTGCCCTTGAGCCAACCTTGACTGCTGTTCCACTCTAGCTAAGCTTTATTTCCCAAATCAAAAGCCATCTCTTCCTCTCTCCCATTACTTCATCCTGACTTGATGGATCGTGACGATCTAAATGTAGTCTCACACTAAACATATTGATGTTACTTATATATCTTCATTAGGTTACTTTCCCTTCTTAAATGCATTTACATTCACTAACAGTTTAATAAATGTGACCTAAAGAACATTTATAACATACAGTATATAAATGTTGTTATGTCAGGAGGGCACACATAAAAGCATTGGGCATGTGGTAATATATTGGAGGATTTCGTCAGTAGTGAATTAGATCATATGCATTATTTTAGGGTGAACATGAGCAATGTGAATCTTAAAAGGAAATGAAAGTTGAATGAGTCAAACAGTTATTTGAATATACCTAAGGTCAATGCTGTAGAGGCAGGGTTATTCAAAAGCATGAATCACAGACTTCATTACAGCGGAGCGAGGAGAGATATTGCACAACATAAAGTTTTAGCATAGAAAAGATCTATGTGTCTGATAATGCCCGTTAAGCAGAACATGCCACACGTTATCCATTGCTATGCCAACTCTTTTACAGAAAGTCATTTTTAGATATAGTTATATATAAGCAATTAAGATTATTGTCAAGTGCAAATGACCAACAGGAGGCAGTTACATTTGAAAGCATGTTGTGTGTTTTTATCTAACTGAGATCTCCAGGATTCAGAGCTGAGCAGCAGCTTGTGCTGTCAGAGTATCAATCTAAAAGCTCAATCTGTTACGCTTCACATCTGTCAGTATCGTTTCCGCCAGTCATTATTAGCACTTACTCGCGGTACTTTGTCATTATCAGGGGAGAGCATATGCAGTTGTCACAAATAATCTTTTAAAATGTCATGATCAAATTTGCACTTTGAAATTGAGATCAATTATACAACTGAAGTAAAATGTACTTCAATTGTTATCTTCTGCAGTTTTACTGTTTTGACGATGAGAACTCTCGCACAATATATTACAGTGGGGCCAAATAAAAATAATAAATGTTTTCTCATATTTCATTTAAAAGTATGAAGAAGCATAGCACCGGGATATTCCTTGTAACTGTAATGACATATTATAAAAGCTACTCACACGTTTCTATCTTAATCCAAATATAATAACTGTACATGTTCACATTGGGATTATACTTTAAGGATTAAATATGAATGGGTATTTCAAATTTCACCTCGGGATGGGAATCTTGACAATTATCTAAACTTCCCCTGAGAAAATAACATGCTTTCATCCCCGAGCTATATCTCTCTGAGAAGGTCAAAATGAGATAGAGGTTATCAAATACTTAAAAAGCTGTTCCTGCATTTCCCCATAAACCACGGTTTCAGCCTCGCACCTAAACCGTCCTCCTCAGTAAGGACATCTTCCCAATCACTTGTTCTCCCGTTCTCTCGCTCCCCTCATCTCTCTCTCTCGCTACACCCAGTGAGTAATGGCGGGAGCAAAGGATAGTGGCAGAGAGCTATAAAAGTGTAATTTGCTCCATTTTCCTTGGGAAACCAAATTCACTTTCTGTCCCGCGTTACAATCTGTTAACATTCAGATGGCCAGCATTGCAGACGGAGCATTACCCGCCTACACTTGCTACTAATGACCCTCACACAGAGTGCACACATACACACACGAGCGAGCGAGCGAGCGAGCGAGCGAGCGAGGAGAGCAAGGACACACGAGTGTATACAAAGTACAAAGTGTATACGTGTGCGCTTGCATGTGCACACGGCAACACATACAAACTTGGAGTGAAAAGGGGCAAAAGGGGAGGGAGAAAGGAAAGCGAGGGGGATTGTCAAGATTGGATAAAACTCTGTGTAGAAAAGCTAAGTATGTTTCTCAGAGTTAAATTAAATAACTTGTTCTAGCTTGCTTTTTGCTCCTGATGGAGGAAAACCCTGATCTTTCTCTGCTGCCCCACAAACCTTCCTGCTCCTCTAATCTGTCTCTCCTCCTAATTCTCTCAAAGTCTTGTTCACATTCTTCCTTCCCTTATTTCTCCTCCTCGGAGTAAATCTCCCAAAACTCTTGGTACTCTAACTCTCTTTGTCTCCTTGTCTCCTTGTTCACTTCTTCCATGTCTTTCTCTCTCCTTCTCTCACAGCCAATTCGCTCTCATCTCATCATCCCACCCTCACAGCAATCCTTTCTCTATCCCTCTCCTCCATTTCCACCACTCCTCTCTCAGGGAGCTAATAGCCTTCTCCTTTGTTCTTGGAGAACAGCGGGGAACAATGGCGGAGTGGAGCTTGTCGTTGTGGCAACAGGCATGAGACAAGAGAGAGAGAGGGAGGGAGACAAAGAAGAAAGGCAGAGAGAGAAAGAGCAGGCGCAGAGGGGATGCTGGTTGTTAGCCGGGCGGCAGGGAAGCGAGCTCTGGCTAATTACACTCGTTTCTATGCACACCGCAATTAAACTCTGATGCACACACATACGCCGCCCGCGCTCAGAATATCCATCGCCAGCCACACATACAGACGCACACACGCGCGCTCTGCAACATCAGAGAGAAAGAGCAGGCAAGAGGGGAGGTGGAAGAGAGGCAGAAAAGGGGGAGTCTGGGAAGGAAAAGAAAAGAAATGACAAGAAAAGACTGAGGCTATTTTAATTCAATGCTACGGTTCTCTCGCAGTGAATGTGCATTAAACTTCGGGCTCAAACGCATCATCAAATCTATTTAAATACGGCAAGTTGACATTTAGGATTGAGGTGGCTTAGTGACCTCTTCACACCCAATCATTGTCTACCTTCTATCCAGCCATCTATATATCAATGTATCCATCCATCTATCCATCAAACACGAGCTAACCTAAAATGGCCTATGTGGTCACGAGCTGGCCTTGGTTTCAATGCCCATATCATTTGAATTCTCCCCCTCTTTTCCATCAGTTGTGTTCCTCCCACTCTGCCTTTACCATCAGTTAATCAGCTCCTCTGGCTCCATCCCTCCAGAGATGTAGAGCCTTTACTTGGAGCAAATTAACAAAGCAGGAATAGTGGAGGGCGTGAAGGTGAAGTTAGCATACATGTGAGAGAGAAGGAGCAAGCGAGGTTGAAACGAATAGACTTACATCCAGGTCAAACCACCCTGGAACTCATAGAACGTATCCACCATCTTCCTTCATCCTTCTAGCCATGCACCAACACTTTTTCCATTAACAGACGCCTTGGAGAAACATGTGTTCCACAAGTCTGCCTGTCTATTCTATTATTCATACATTTGAATGCTTGCCCAAAGTGTGTGCATGTATGTATGTATGTGTGCGCTAAAAGGGCTTCAAATTCCCGTTAAACCGCTGGAACATGTCGCTACATGTGTGAAGAGCAGCTGATGGGCTGGTCACAGCAAAAAAGCAGCCAAATGATGTGTATGCGCACATGCATACCAATATGCAGACAGCTTCACACAGCAGCATGAACACACACACACGCTAACACACACACACACAAACGCAGGGTGCCAATGAGGCAGATGAGGAGTGAAAGGATTCACATTTAACAGCAGAACTTGTCCTGTTTCGCTTTCATAGCCCCAGTCCATTTTCATAATGCATTAAAGCCGCCGCTGAGAGGAGACGGAGACGTGGAGAGGAGAGGAGAAAGCTGGGGAGGGGTAGAGAGGGATGGATGGAGACACAGAGAGAGGAATGGAAAAGTGGGGAGAGGGGACACACGAAACATTCTCAAAGTAATCTCAAGCTGTTGGATGTATGGGGGTGCGAGAAAACAAGATAAGGATGAAGAGAGTGGAGGAGTAGGAAAAGAGAGCTTGTCTAAGAGGCGAGATATGGGAATAGAAAGTGTCTGATAGAGGCACAGACAGATTAGGGAGGTGGATAAAAGAAGATGGGATGCACTGATAAAACAAGTAAGGACGACGGAGAGAGATGGGGGATATGATTTAGTCACAAACTTTGTGTGCGGGTGTTAGAAATGCATGTGGGTTTCTTTGTGAATGTTTTTGTGGTATTCTAGTGTGTGTGTGTGTGTGTGTGTGTGTGTGTGGTTGTACAGTGGCAAGGGGCAGAAGGTTCTCTGTTTCAGCACCAGCAGGCTGATGAGAGTTTGGGGCCAAACAGCCTGGAGGCAGAGCTGGCCTTGTTACTCTCTCTCTTTCTCTCTCTCTCTCTTTCACACAAACAAACACACATTTTCAAATTTAGCACAGCCACAGCCATTCTAACAAGCAGAGCCTTTAAACATTAAACCTCATTTTATAATAGTGTTAACAGATGTTCAAATATTTACAACCAATATCTGCTTGTTTCATAATTAACGGATACATTTTATTAAAATATATGTTGATGTCCCACAAGCAATTATTGTGCAAATCTATAATTGAAGTCCCATATGCCAGGGGTTTGCATGCCGTACACCGGTAAAGCTCTATTGCATGATATTTTGGACATTAATATTGAATCCCGTAATGCCTATAATGAAAAAGGATTTCTATTTTGCAGTACTGCTGATCCATCTGGGAATTAACTACTCATTTGAGAGCTGCTTCCTCTCATTGTTGTGGTTCTCTGGGGTTGTATCATGTTGTCCTAACCGACCTCTGTTTAAAACTGCAGGCGGCTCAACTCTTTGTTATCAGGTCATCAAAGACTGTGGTGGCAAAATAAATGCGTGGCTGGACAAATTCAAACATCTGACAAGCTAAAAAAGACAATATATTTATTTTGGGAGTGAGTGGTACTAGGGCAAAGGTGAGTATGTATTCAACACACCTGAATTCCCATGTTACTCTGAGTTGTGTGCATTTTTTATTATACACTTGATGTACAGTAAGCCATAATAATTAGATAGGCGGACAGTATACCAAGGGTTCTCTGTTCCAACTTGGTTTTTGGAAACTTTTTGATTCAGTAGAGGATGAGCATCAACTTGCTTAAAGTTGAAACTAGCTTGAGGTACATAATCCATCAAAGCTAACTTTTGAGCTATGTTATTGTCATCTGTGAAACTGCTATAAAACTGAAAGGGTAATGTGTTGAGAACCTGGAGAGAAGTAATATAACTCACATTAACTCAAATAATATTTACATTATGCTTATCCTAGTGTTGTCTCCAAGTTTTGATTTTGCTACAACCTATTTTAATGTGTAGCAACATCAGCTTTCAAATGCTGACATTACTTTAGGTGTTTTTAAAAAAAATACAAAGTTCAGGAAGTTCACTCATGGATTACTGAAGTTAACCAAGTTTTAAATCTCTACATGTTGATTTCTTATACGAGGCTGAAAAGTGCAGAAACAAATAGATGCCTTGAGGGTAAGAAAAAATGCAATCAAACCCCTAACGAAAAATGGATGGTGGCAATTTATGTTACATGATTTGCTGTAGGGTAAAACACGCAGAGCACCCAGTGGGATCTATTAAATGTTTAATAACCTTCAATCAAGTCTACGGAGAGAGACAAGAACAAGTGATTTCTTCTTATCGGTTGGGAAGGGAAGAGTTAAGGAAGCAGTCGAATCGAGGCTGAGGCATCCAAAAGCCTATCTCCTCCAAGTCAATGGCGTGAAGGCTATCTCACACACACCTGACAGAGACAGAGTGCTGCCAATAGTGCCAGAGGGAACAAGCAAGAGGGAGGGTGGCAGACAAGTGAGAAAGGAAGGAGGAAGGAGGGAGCAGATGAGTGCTAGAGAAAGGAGACAAAGAGAGAGAGCCTAAACCAGAGGCATGATGGACGGATAATGGCGAGCACAGTGGTCAGGGAACTAATGCTTGTTTTGAACGTGTGTTGCTCATAATGAGAAAAGCTGACAGAAGGAAAGTTGAAGAGGCAGCATTTTGTATTTGTGTGTTAAGAGGACTAAACATCGATAGAGGCAGAGTGTTGTAAAAGCACTGAAAGCTCGAGCAGCAACACACTCAAACTTTAATCAGGCATTAATAAAAACAATATCATTACTGTCTGCCTGAGGAATTATCAACACACCTCACTGAATCTGGCAGGCACACAGAATTACAGTCCATGGAACAAGCAAGCATAAACAACGTCATCACTCTGTTTTCACTCTGTCTCCAATCTCCTCATCTTCCAACTCCCGCTTTTTTTATTGCCTTTCATCTTTCAATCTATCTTTACAATAGTTGTATAAGATAAAGCACAGAGAGGGTATGGACATAGAACATCACATACATCCACAAAAGAGCAGCTAGATGGGTGAAGGAGCAAAAAAACAGGAAGACTGAAAGCATGGACTCAAGGATAAAGGTAAGCCACTCAACTCTGGCCTGAAGGCAGAGCTGCTTCATACAGCAAAGGGGCTGAGACTCCATCAAGCTATTGGAAGTAAGCGCAGCTCCCCAGTCGCACTATTCATTTACGACAGAAATAAATACAAACTATGAAAAATGGGAAGCCAGATAAGAAATGGACATACACCTGAATGCCGTAGCCTTCTTGAAAGAGCAGCAGAGCTATAGAAATCTCTCTCTCACACTTTATTCTCTTTGACAAAGCTAGTGTAGAAGGATGAAAGCCCTGAATGAAAGCATACACGGGACCTTAAGGGACAGGATAATGGTGGCACAGAAAGCAGAAAGTAGAAGCAGAAAACAAGGGCGAAAAGAAGACTGAAAAATCTCATTTTATGGATGTTCCTAGAGCATACGATCGGAGGGAAGTTGAAGGGAAAAAGTCAGTCAGTCAGAGCAGGAGGGAGAGAGAATAGAGAGAAAGTGAAAAGAGAAAAAAACTGAAAAGAAACTCAGAAAAATCTGAAAGAAATACTTTACTTTTCTTTCTTAGTTCCGACTGATCCTCGGCCTATATACACATTCAAACAGAGTGAGATATGTGAACGTGCACGGGCGTGCGCGCATGTGAACGGATCACGCACCGATAACATTACACTCCTTAATTCCTAATTAATCCTCCTAAACTGGATTATGGCGCAGAGCATGACAAGCCCAGGATTCCACCCTTAGCCCTGATGACTGTGTGTGTGTGTGTGTGTGTGTGTGTGTGTGTGTGTGTGTGTGTGTGTGTGTGTGTGTGTGTGTGTGTGTGTGTGTGTGTGTGTGTGTCCGCTTGTGTGTGTGTGTGTGTGATGTCACTTCACTGTGTTTCAGCTTGAGGTCTCATAAGGCCGGCTTGTTGTCGGGTACATGATGTTGGGAAATGAAGCTGACAGTGTCTGTGGTCCCCTATGACACTAACACATTCACTTGCACACACACACACACACATGCAATGCCACGTGTCCACACATACACAAACTCACAAGGAGTCCCTAGACTACTAGTCTTGAAACGCTTATGAATTATTGTGGCGAGTCGCAAGAGCTCGTAGCATTACTTTACACATTTTAAGTGAGGACTCACGGGGGATATGTGCTTACTCACATATCAGACAAAAGTCCCCTGACACACACACTTGCCCTGGTTTGAAAGCTGCCACACAAACTGTCCCCTCTGATGTATTCTGCATTACACTGCAGTCTGAAGTCAAACCAGAGGGCTTTACACACACCAATGCTAATGAATTCATTTATGTTCTATTGTACTTTGTAGAGGAGCGGAGACGTCGGTTTTATAGCAAAAAAGCTTCTTTTCTGCTCACTCCGGTTTTGTTTTTTTAAAATAATGTCATACTGTTCTTAGTCCTGCGCATGTTATAAATGAAGAATACTAACTTCTGCCTTTAAATAAGTGATTCCCTCCATTTAAACCCAAAGATCTGAATAACTATTTCTTAAATCACTTTATCCTGTTGCTAAATCAAAATCAGCGTACTGCTTATTGAAATGGAAATCCACATAGTATGTTCTGATATGTCTAATGGTTATATCTGAATGGGTTTGGTATATCTACTAAATTGAATTTCAGTGTAAACTAACAATAATGTAGTATTGTATGTCATAATCACAGGAGGCCATGGACCTTTGCTGCACACCCTCTCTCTGCACACTTCAGATCTTTCTCCACATTCAACTTTGGACTATCCCTTTTTGTAGAATTACAAAAATGTTACAAATAAATCGAACTATAGTTAAATTCCTCAGCTGTTTTCTCACCTTTTTTTGTTGCTGCAGAAGTTACCATGATGATGCCTTATTGACAGGTGTAAATGAGAGAATTCAGTCGCTATTTCTTTTGTACCCAACAATAACTACATGTATGTCAATGTGATCATTGATAAAATGCAAAACAGCAGGAAGTGTAAGCAAAGTAAATGAATAAAATAGACTGCAGTGGGTGATTTGGGCTAAAAGTCTCACAAAAGAACGATGGCTACATTTGTTCCACAGTATAAATTAATAATGTGTAACATATTGCACTTCGTGAGACAGTGTGTACAATGGTATGTTCTATGTGCTGCTCATTAAACCATGCTGGCTGCAAAGTAAATTTGGGGGGAGTAGGAAGGGGAAGTAGAGTGATGGATGGAGGGGGGTGGGGGGGGGGGTCACAAAGGGATAGATAGAGTATGTTGGGGGGAATTAGCATGCTTTCGTGCGTTCTACACCTCAATGGAACACCAAGGGGCCTGTTGATGCCTCTAAGTGCTATGCAGTATTAAGCAGACAATCTCTACAAAATCCCTGTGGTATAGTGTGTGCGTGTGTGTGTGTGTGTGTGTGTGTGCGTGTGTGTGTGTGTGTGCTGACTGACCGCTAACTCTGTACAGTAAAGTACTAAGCTCTGAATAACCTATTTGGAGAGCAGAC
>NW_022987646.1:1502544-1907203 GCF_902827165.1 Trematomus bernacchii
AAGCTCTGAATAACCTATTGGAGAGCAGACGGAAGGACGCACAGACCCTGTAGAGAGTCAAACATTGTCAAAGAGCGAGGCGTTCAAATGCTGGCTGCGACGCGTTCCAGTCTTCAGAGAGGAGAAGCATAGAAAGAGCGGCACAGAGCAAAAGAAAAAGATGAAAAAGCAGGGAAAGAGCTCGGCCCATCTGTTCTCTCACACAGTGTTTACTGAGAGGAAAAGGCACACGTGTTAATCAAGTCCCCTTTTGTAAAGAGCAGCAGTGTCATCTCTCCTGCAGCTATCAGCGCATGAGGTCACTACGACCAACCTGAACACCTTAACTCTCTCACTCATTTCACCTTTTCTCACTCAAATGATCTCACACCTAACTTGACTTTTTTCCTCATTTTACCTTACATCAATCTCCAACTCCTCCATCACTCTTGTCGCTTCATGTCTCTCCACCTTTTGATCATTTGTCATTCCTTTCTTCCTCAGTGCTCTCTTCACTCTTACACAGATCATTCCTGTCTCAATTCGTCCTTCTTCTGAGCCTCATTCATTATGTGCCTCTCTCCTTCACTCTCCCCCCCAATAACGCCATCCGTCTTCTCGTCTACTGAACCAAGATTAGTCTCCATCCATCTGCATCTTTGACAGTGATCTCTCATACTTTTTTCAGAATAGTACTTGCAGGTTGCAAAACAAAGTTCAGAGTAATTGAACATAGTTAATAAACAAAATTTTAAAAAAGCCTTATTATTGAAACGTTCCATTGACAAATATAAATCTACAGGGTTCTCATTGCAGTCTTGAGTTTCAGAATTCAAGTTTAAACCTGCTACTCTCATCCGCCACTTTATGTTAATTTGTTTTCTGCCAAACAATGCAGTTGCCTTTATGTTTGTTTCCTTCAACTCACTTCAATCAAGCAGCATACTTGTTATCATCCCCCCACCTACCAAAAATATGTCTTTCTTGGGTTGGCCAACTACCTCACCAGTCGACAAACAACAATATTTTCAGTAACTTTCTCCTATAAAGCAGAAGTGCTGCATCAAGTGCTACCCACATTTTTCAGAGCCTTGAAGAAAAGGAAGGCAGCATGTTTGTAGTTCTACGCAGAGTGCCTTACAGCCCGGAATATCCTTAAAAAGTCACTTCCAATAACACTGTGTAATCTTAGCTTTTTATTTAAATTAAATTCTGCTCCAAAAATGTGCGTCTTTCAATAGAAGATTCCAAACTTTAATGATTTTATAATATTCTTTTCACAGCCTGCCAATACCTGATTTATGTTTATTTATTATTAGAATTATTATTGCATTGCTGGTGTGCTGGCTTGCTGTTTGAAAACCACTACAGCCTCTTTGAGGCTAGAAACTAAAAAACGGTGTGAAGTTAAAGCTTGAAAGTAAAAATCAACATGAAACTTTAAAAGCAAAAAACCATCTTTGTTTTTCAAAAACTTTTCGCAAGAGACTTAAAAAGCATTCTTGAAGAGATCTTTAGCTTTCTCTAGTGTAGCATGCCGTTCACCCGAACAGACAGGAGTTCCTGCCGTGTGCATGCACAACGAGTCCTGAAAGGTTCCCTCTGCTCTCTGCACTTCTACACTGTAACAGTTCTAGCACACAAAAGACTTCGAAGTACAGTACATACTAATCTAAAGTCAGAAAGTATACATGCAACCCATGTGACTCGCATTACTTGGATACTAGGGCTTGTAATGGATGGTGTCATTTCATCTTATTGAAATGGCATTTATTCAAGTCCTCATACCGACTGATCCTAACATCACTACACATCAAGTTTGTTCTGGGTCTTCACTGATATTTCACATCTTTGCTCCAATGAAACAGGAACAGGCAGATTTGGGGTAAGGCCGGAATTGTTTTGTCTCTGAAAGTGTTCAAGAACAAGCAAACAAACTATTACAGTTTTCAATGGAGTTTTGCTCACACAACAGGCTTTGTTCAGGCCAGGACAGAATTTGTTATGTTTTTTTTTCTAACTTCAATGTTCAGGCCCAGTCAAGCTCCTCTGAAATGGTCCAACTTCAAAGCCCACTCACTCAGATCAATACTTCAAATAAAATAGTAACTCCATTCACAAGACGACAAATTACTCATCTGCTTTCTCTCCCTTCTTTTACTGTTAGTCCCTGATGCCCTGCTACCATCACCCGGCTTTGCCAGTCTCAGTTTCACCCTGCAGTTAATCTGCTGGGTGGAGTGATGAGCACTTGGGGAACCAACGGGAGGAAGATGAAGGAGATGAAGGAAGAGGAGGGCGAGAGGAGGGGGAGGGGAATGAGCGATGGCCATGCATTATTGAGCATACAGAGTGGACTTTTTAAGGGGATAAATGTGAAAGCATGTTTAGGGACAACCTTTTTCCCTTCTGCCTCTCCCGCCTTCTCTTTTACTTCATTTCTTGCCCTCCCTCCAACTTTCCTTTCCCCACGAGGATGGACACATAACTTATTCAGTAGGGAGGTTAAAAATTCAACGCTATGAGGAAGGAGGTGCGGGAGGAAAACAGAGTACCTGGAAAATGTTCAAAATGAAGGAAAGTCTTTAGGGAGTTTTCTCAAGTGCTAATCTAGAGAGCTCCTTGCTTTGATTAGCTGTGTGTTTGTGTGTGTGTGTGACTGTGTGTGTGCGACGATGAGGAGTGGGTGGTGGTTGTAGTGGGAGAGTATGAGGACGGGGGTGGTAGATGAATAGAGAGAAAGGGGGGGGGGAGAGAGAGAGCAGGAGAGGGTGTAGACATACGTTTCATGCAGTGCAGTGTAGTGTAGCACACAGCATGGTGAAAAATTAAGGTGCCTGCAGGGCGAAGCAGAACCCACGTCTCACAGAACACGACACATGCAGATACTGAGTAATGGAGCCGGGGCTTCGGCATGCAAACACACACGGGCATCCATGAGCACAGAGACATAGGAGCAAACCAACTGTGATTGACCAAGTAGCATTTTACACACACAGCATTGTTGTACTCATAAACTATGCATACAAGTCTGAGTTCTTGTGTGTACACTTCCACGACACACACAATGTTTGCCACACACACACACACACACACTGTTACACGGTTCCTGGAAGTAAATTAAGGTCAGAAAGTGGAGCATGGCCTGCTTCACCAAACCTTGTAAATACCATCGAGTTGGGTGTAAATGCCACTGGGTTATCCATATTACACAGTCTCCACCAGCTAGGGAACAGGGGCCATGGTACACCAGCGGCAATGAAAGCTGGGCACGTTTCAACACAGAGCTCACACACACCTCTGCCTAGCACAAACTGGGCACGCTCAAATACATGGACATAAACAAGATACTGTGTATGTTAAGAAACTTTGCACAAGTGTGTGCAAAGTTTGGGGGAATTGATCGTTTTAATATGCGTGACTGTGTGAAAACCCTGAAGACATGGTCTGAGCCATCAGCATAATCGGGTAGAAAGTCTAATGGCACCCTAATAACTCACAAGCTAGCTAACACTGCAATGGTAGTAGCAGCTTAAGGCTATGTTAAAGAATCCGACTGAGATAGGGGGCTTTCCACTTTAAAGGACATTTTCAAATGGCTCTGTTGCTGCCATCTATCTCGCCTTTTCTCATTTTACAGCTTGCTTTATATTCAGCCCCCAACAGTCTTCCGTCATTTTTTTCTGGTTCCATCCCTTGTTCATTGTCTCTTTTCATATGAACCCCTATATAAAGCAGAGATAAGAGAAGAAGAGAGATGAGCAAATCAGGAGGGAGAAGAGGAAGAGGAGAAGGAGGAAGGGAGATGGGGGTTAATGCTCCTATCTTGTCAACTCCATCTTTGAAGTTGTTGCTCTTTACCACTCCATTTTTGTGTTTATGCTATCAGTGACATCAAAGTAGGCTAAGTCTCCTGTGTGTGCGTGTGTGTGTGTTCATGTGTGTGTAACTGCCCTCAGGGATAGGTAGCTAATATTGCAAAATATAAACAGAGGGAGTCGTGAGCGGGGGAAGCGACGCCATCCACAGTCAATCTGCACTTTTAGCTGCACCGCTCTTTGACTCTTTCTTCTCCTTCTTTATCTCTCCCCCGTTCTCATGAGTCAATGCTTTCTAATCATAGAAACAGCCTCAGTATGACTTCCCTTCCTTCTCCTTAACCCATCAACATGAACATTAAAAACACCTCTACCTTCACTTGGCATCCCAGAGACCGAGGCAAGGACACACAAACTCTACACACACACACAATAATTATACATGTATAGGAAATCCAGGAGGGGGAGGAAAAAGAGCAAAACAGGAGAAAGAGTAGGTGGGATGAGCGTAGGTGTGCATACAGATATCCCCATTACCACATCCTACCATCGCATGTTTTTTCCCTCTTGGCCAGGGGAAAAGAGACAGAAGCAGGAGCACGGGGGAGACGGGGCATCGGGGCCAAGCGGGGAGGCGGACCCACACACACACACACACACACACACCACACACACACAACACACACACACACACACCACACACACACACACACACACACACCACACACACACACCACACACACACACACACACACACACACACACACCACAAACACACACACACACACACACACACACACACACACCCCAACACACACACAAACACACACAACACACACACCACACAACACACACACACACACACACACACACACACACACACCACACACACACACACACACACAAACACACACACAACACACCACACAACACAACAACCACACCACACACACACACACACCACACAACACACACACACACCACACACACACACACACACCACACAACACACACACACACACACAGTAATGGTGTCGGGATGAGACATTTTGAACGCTGGTGGGCTGACTGGTTGGCTGTCTGGCTGTCTGACAGACTGGCTGGCTGTTTGGGAGAGGAGCCGAGTGAAGTGAAGAAAGCCTATTCCGTTTAAAAACAGGATAATCTCCAGGAAAGAGAAAAGGCAGCAAGGAGATTAGGCACACACAGCGGTAATGCTCCAGCATGAGTACACTTAGCTCATTTGCATGTAAAACAGAGGAGAGAGATATAACGAGGGAGGGATGGAGTGAGGGATGGAATGAAGAGAATGAGTAGGACAAAAGCGTGTATGAGTGTGTATGTGCGCGCGCTTACATGTGTATGCTTCTGCTTGTGCATGTGAGTGAGCTGTTGCATTTGGCAGTGAGAGCCAATGTGAGCACACACAGATGTGTTTGAACCTGATAAGGCCTGATGAATGAGCGGCGTTTTGCGGCTGTTTCTAAACCATAAAGAGATGGTGAATGAGGGTACGCTTGCTATTGCTGCACTGTGAATACACACCGAGGCTTAGAGCGAGCAGAGCCAACCTAATGCACCGCTACTGTTGAGGGCTTAAGAGGTATAGTTAGGATTTCAACTTAAGCACTGGTACACATAAACATGCACACAAACACAACCCATAAACATCAAATCTCGTATTTACAGATTGTACCTGCATATTTTAAAGCTTGTCTATACGTGGGCTGTAGGTGCTGCTTTCGATTAATGTCTCCCACAGACACCACCGTGCACAGACCCATAGTTATCCAATCCTGTGGTCATTTGTTGTTGGCAAAAAAGGTGGAGGGAGCGAAACAGGGATTACTGATATAAGTGGAGAAATGGCTGCATCTAGAAATGGAATGAATAAGAGAGAATAGAATAGGAAAGAATAGTGTGATGTTTACCAAGCTCTTCTCTACAGCATTAGTGACCCCTGCATCAACCTGCTTCTCTTCCTGCAGTCCCCAGCCTGAACATTGCATGATTTATTAAGAGTGCCTGCTACTGTGAGATACACAAGTACAAACATACACACAGTAATATATACGAACACTAACAGACTACTTAAAACAAATTATAAACACCAGATTTTCAAGCCAATACTAATTTAGCACAATCGCACAAGTGCGCACAAACACTCTTATGGCCTAATAAAGTGAGCCCGTTCCTCATTCAGTCCTCTAAGTGCTGTATTAGTACATATTTAAAACAGTCTCAGGAGACTGCTGCTCTGAGTCTACACATCCCATAAACTGTTATCTAAAACTCTCCCCTAATTATACACAATCATGCACACAAATGTATGCACAAACACACATCTCACAAATATTTCTTGGCTGTGACCTAGGGGGGATCCAACAGTGGAAAACAAACATCTTCTAGAAGTAGGTTGTGTGGGGATTAGCAAACTGGGACGGAAGAGAGGAGGAGGAGACGGAGGGAGGGAAGAACGGAGGCCATGGAAGTAAAAAGCAGGGTATTCCCCTCTCGCACCCTGTGGTCATTTTCAACAAGTAACCAGTCATTTTATCAGACCTGTCCAAATGTGGAGCAGCGACTGCCCTTCCATCAGGTACAGAATCAGAAGAGACATTCAACTGCATAATTTTCTGTGCATGATGTATTGTCTATAAACTGTGCTTCATGAACGACCCAGGGGTAAATCTACAGTGTCGATTGTATCACTCAGCTGACATGTTTGTACCAGCACTGAATCATTTTGCTGTAATGTAAACTTAAAACAGTGCCAAGAGACATGTGTTATTCATTACCTTGGACATTTGTTCTTTGGCTGACAATGACCTTGAGCAAGTGTACTGCCAAGAAAAACAGTCACAAATGTTGTGAACTCTGTCAGCAGATGCTGTTATATACCTAATCAACAACCCCCTGCAGCATAACGCTCCATGCCTTTTTGTCTTTTATTGCTAATGTATTAAATATCTCATGCCTTTAACTGATTGGTCTACAACACGTGAGAGGCCCCTAGCAGCACGAACACACACACGGCACTTTCTTTCTGATTGGTGGCTCATTCAGGAGAAAGTGCATGGAACAGACATAAGATGAAACTAACCATCACAATTACACGCACACCTACAGAGAAGGAAATTGATTTCTTCAGAACACAGGGAGATCAAAAGGCTTATTATAATTGGTTTGTAAATGTGGTTGAGCGTACCCACCCACTCTCTCGAACACATCCACTAGTCCAGCATACAGGGAAACACGCACTCAACTGGAATAAACGCATCTGTATTTGAAGCAAATGTGATACAGGTAGGTGCTGTTGGTTGTGTAGGTGTTTACAGCAGAGATGTACAGTGATTGGCATCAAAGTGACTTCTTGGAATAGGGGGGGGGGGGGGGGGGGGGGGGTCTCTACAAGGAAAGGAAATGAGGTCGTCGTACTACAACAGACCACAGAAACACAGCAAGGGTGTAAAGGCTGGAGAATTGGGATATGAAAATGATCCTCACATTATGAGGATTAATAATCATATATGCTCCTGGCCCTTTCTCTCCCGAATCAAATTAATCACCAACGTTCCCCCTAGCCCAGCCTTTCCCTCTGCTCTTCTTCTTTCTTTCTTTCACCCACCTCCTCCCCCTCCCCTCCTCTCTCTCTCATTCTTTGCTAATTGGGCTATCTGAGGTGCCGACTTCAAAAGGCATCTGCTATCAAACACTGTCGGAAAAAGTGAGAGCAGTTCAGGGTATCTATACCCATTTTAGATGAACAGTGTATGAATTCAAGGCTTGTCACTGTCCTGCACTTTTCAAAAAATGGATAACCACATATGAACGACCTGTGTTTTGGATTCCTTTTACCTGTTATTACTATTAGAGAGAAGAAAACAAATACTAAAGGGTAGAAAACAGACACAGGCACTTCAAAGTGAGGGATTGAGAATCAGTAGCTTAAGGGAGAAAGTCTCCCGTCTGAAACCGAACACATTACGCCAACCATTTTTCAGCCACACATACTTCTCATGTAAACAATTTGGCTTTTACAATTGCAAATAGTCATATCAGGTCTCCAATGATAAAGCTCTTACACACGCAAAGCACAACAATGGGGGACAGAATGGCAGTCTTTTCCATAGTATACTTAAAGATAGCAGTAAAATAGGTTTCTCTACTACAATTATTGTTGGAGATTTTGCTAGGTAGGTTCTTATAAATTCCTTTGAATACCAAACTGTATCTTTGTGATCAACGACAGTGATAAATCAGAAGGAATATTCCCAAACTGCTCCTAGAGGTGGTGCACTTCCTGGCAACCTTGACATCCTCAGTAATCCAAAACTAACTCAATTAGAAGGACTAAATCATCCTTTTCATGTTGTCAGCTTGATTTTGTATTTTCACCCTGGTAAATAAGATGTTGAGCAGTATCTACCGTACTACTAACGGTGGCCTTGGGTGCAATGGTTGTTTGGCAAGTTAAGTAGTTTTAGACGTTAAAGGTGAAAAGACTTCAGGCAAAGAGGGCTTGACTGGAATAAATCAAGTAAGGTGAAGTTTTCCTGTGTGGACATGTTATATTCTTGCCTGGGCTCAGTATCATGGCTGGAATACAATCTTATCAGGCAAAAGAAAGCCTGTGAGGGTTTTAAAGTTAGATGCAGCTCAATTAGAGCAGATGCATTACTACATTAAAAAAAGAACAACCAATAATTACTTAAAGTAAAGTAGATCGTGCTCAGTGTTCTAATCTGTAAAAACGAAAATCTTAACATTTTTCCTTCATTGTTAGAAAATATTCTGTCAAAGTAATATATCATCAACAGGAGACAAACAATTGTCCAAGATTGTACCAGGATTTGTTTAGGTAAATTCATACATGCTCAACAGCTGGTGGGAAACAGGAGGATGAAGAATCACTGGCCTGATCTTCACTGCTGAACATGACCCTGTTTTCAATGAGAGAACAGATACGTAGCTGGAGATTTACAGACTGAAACGGAAATAACTACATACAGTAGATAGAGAGCAAAGTATAAAATACATGTAAACGTGTTGTGTGTGTGATTATGTGCGATTGTGTGTGTCAAAGTGTGGAAATGTGTCCATGAGAGCCATGTGCAGCCAGAGGGCGTGTCTCCCACCATCAGCGCTATGCTCTTCCACCAAGCGTCAGAGGGCAACACCCCTGACCCTGCCCTGAGCACAACACCCCTTGCACGTCTGTGTGGGGTGTAGTTGTGTGTGTGTGTGTGTGTGTGTGTGTGTTGTGTGTGTGTGTGTTGTGTGTGTGTGTAGCTCCAGCTGTGCTGCTGGGCAGCTGATGGAGAGCAGGAAGAAGAAGGTCAGCAAGGGTCAGCGGTTGCATCGATGTGTTGTCTGTCTGTTTACAGTGTAACGAAGAATGGGAGGCGCAAGAGGAGGATGAACAGGAGGATGAGGAAAAGTGAAGCCGGGCTTGCAGAAAGGGAGGGATTAGGAGAAGGATAGGGAGGTCAGAAGGAATGTATTATGCCTTCAGCGGTGTGTTTAAGCAAGAGAAGGAAGGACAAGGGGTGAAGGGTCAATCTGCATTACCAGAGCTGGTTGCTTATTGAGCGTGTATAAATATGCAACCGCAAACGCACAATCTTGACACAGTGTGGAGTGCTCTGAAAAAACCACAAGATGCTTACACAACAGTTCAATAAAATCCTAATTCTGTTTTTGAAGAATATGTTATTCTTAACTACCCGACAGATTCAAGAAACACACGAGAAATGAACAACACATACAGAGAAATAAACCGCACTGGACCTGGTCTCTTTCTTTCTCTCTCTCTCTCACACACACAGACACCACCACACGGTACATCCACACAGGCAGAGATACAGACAGGTGCGGGGCTATGAAAAGGCCACGGTTGTCTTTATAGTCAGCTCTCAGAAAGGTTATTAGGCATCAAACCGGAACAGGCGGCTGTCTCAGCCAATAAAAAGTGGAGGCATGGGTGCAAGGGCCGAGGGGGTCAAATCAAGGAGTGACAGGCGGACGTTAGGACTTGCCATCCAGGTGAATGCAGATGGAACAGCTGCCAACACTGGACCATTTAACTGACATCAACAGCTAGCATTAGCAACGTGTGCATGTGCAACTTCTGTTTATGTATATGACATAAGCAACAGTGTGTGCGTGCGTGTGTGTGTTACTGTGAGTAAATCTGAAGGTCAGACAGAATTATATACAAATCCACACACACGGTCTGTCTGTGATTTCCTGGTGTCCTGGTTATGATAATGGAGGAGTGGGAGCAGAAGGCTTAGTGACACTGGGACAACGGTGATAGGAGTGGACAGGTGTGCGCGGTGTGAGCGTTCGCCGGTGTGTCAGCGCTTTGTGCCAGGACAGCAGGTGGCTAGTCAAAGGACATCAGTGACCTTCTCCTTATCCCTTCCCTCTACCCTCCTCTCTTTGTCAATCTCTTCCTCTGTCCCCAAGTCCCAATTTATCACACAGGGCGCTCTGCCTCTGCACAACAAGTCACGGCACGTTGAGAAGATGAACACATACACAGGTGTGGGTGGTTTATTCATGAACTTTTGTGAGATTTCTGTTTTGACACTGTGTTGTTGAATAATGTAAATGCACAGTGTGTCCTCCAAGCAGAGTAAGTGAAAGGTGAGAAAGTCTGGAGAGGATGTGTGAAAAAATAACTAAATGAAGTGTGTGTGTGTGTGTGTGTGATATGCTTACCTTTAGTGGCTGATGGAAGAGGATTGAAATAGACATAGAATTGGGGAGAGAGGGGGGTGTGAGAAAGAGAGTGAGACATTGCTCATTACCGTGAAACACAACATGATAACAGTAGTGGTAAATAAAATAAAAAGCACACAAGCCAAAGCCACACACTCACGCTTTGTCTGTGAGGAGAAGGCCAAGGTGAGTTTGGCAAAGAGCTCGTTGTTTTCAAATCATGCTCTTTTGCCTTGATCCGAAACTCTTCTCAGAGAGGTCCTCAGACCCGATCTAAAAGAGAGAGAAATGCCAGAATAGACAGAGAGAGAAAGAAAGGGGGAGACAAGAGGTGTATTGTATCTGTTAGATTAGCCATATCATCAAATTGACTCAATTTTCCCAAAATGGTCATCTGTGCACCTGGCAAACAATGAGATGAGCAGATAAAGGAGTCGGCAGAACAAAAGAAACAGCCGGGCTGTAAAAGGAAGAGGGAGGGTATGATAGAGAGAGAAGAGGAGGTTGAAGGAAGGAAGCAGGTAGTTATGTTCTCTAATCTTCACAGATTGTCTCTACCACAAAGCATCTTACGCTCCAGAGCTTCACACACAGAAATACAAAGAAATACAGAGGGTTCCATTCTTTCCTGCTACGCCCTTACCCAGCTGTGTTCTCTACATCCCTCCCTTTGTCTTGATATTGCTCTTCCTCCCTCTATTCTGCTCTAAAGTCACAATTAACTTTGTATGTTTTTCCTTTACTTTCTGAGTGTTCTCATTAAAGGGAAGGAGAAAGAGAGAAAGTGAAACAGAGAGAGCGAGAGAGAAAGAACTGCTAGTAAATGTACAGATATCAGTCCTTTCATTATGGACAAAGCCTGAGGGATGGGGGCGTTGGACAGAGAAGACCGAGAGAAGGGAAAGAAAATGTGATATGGGGATGAGCTGAAGGAGCAAGAAAGAAAAGCAGGAGAGTACGCAAAAAGGAGGATGAGACCAAGCCAGAAAAAAAAGTTAATTTAAATTACAAAAGAATACTGTCCTTTCTAGCAGCAATTTAATTATCTTTCAGTGGCGCAGTTAAAAGAAGAAGGCTTATTAAAAAGCAATTTCTGTGACATCCTCGTCAAACACTCTCACCAGCCCGAGAGAGGCAAGAGAGAGAGAAGAGAGAGAGAGAAGTTAAATGCTGATGAAGTCTGCTGAAGCCATTAAACAGTAGCTTTAGGGCTAAAGAAAGACAGAAGGCCGTTTTGATGTTTTAAACCATCACAGATGAGAGGGTGGAGAAGAACATGAAGCACATAGTCATGAGATACACGCATGCACGCGAGTCACTTTAGGTCAAAATCTCACTGTAGAAGCTCCCTCTCACATATCTCTCACCCGGAGCTATTTCTAAATATATTTTAAACTAAACACAGTAAGATTCACTTAACTTTAAATTAAAGTCATATCTTCTCATTAGGAGCTGAAAAACAGTAGGCTGTATTAGCAGACAACTGGCTCATCGAAACAGAATACCACAAAATCAAGCAAGCAAGCGCAAGTTATTTTAATTGTTGTGAAACAATAATACCAAACAAAAATACCTGTATGCAAGATTTGAAATTTCTGGGGATTTCATGCGTCCACACAGCAGCGTTAAAAAATCTTGAAACGCTTCTGCTCATTCACTTGAATGGGGTGACGTCACTTTCCCTCACTTTTCGCCGAACTGCATTGTGGGCAGGCGAGCGGAGAGTTTTCAGGATTTTCAGGATTCAAAGTTGAACAATGTTCAACTTTTGAGGCTGAGGTGGAAGCGTCAGCCAATCAAATCCTGTGTACGCAAATCTGACCGTTCAAGCTCTAGCCAATCAAACGGCGTGTAAACTGGGAGAGACATACCGCAGGTCATTTCCTCATATTCCAAAAAATTGAGGAGAAATTAGCGGTAGGGAATCACCCGGTGCTTTATGACTAGTCCCTATTTACCTACCGGGATATAAACCGGAGGAGCCAGGCATGGAGGGAGGTGGCAGAGACAGTGGTATGTTTTCGCCTGTTTGGGGAGTTTATATCCAGTTTACTTCAAACTTTTTTGCTTTGTATGTCGGGGGCGGGAGATTCATGTGATTGGTTGTTGGTGCCTTGCTCGCAAAAAATCCCCAAGCTTCAGAAACGCCCACCTCCAAGATTTTTTTAACGCTGCTGTGTGGACGCTCCGTAATTAATGTGTTGCAGAGACGCATGGGGCTTTAATACTGATATTAACCATGTTGCCAAACCTATGCTGAAAAAGGTTTGTTCACAATAAAGAGAGATCTCTGAGGACATGAAATACTAACTGAACTCATAAATGATTTCAAACCTCACCTGTCTGGTTCAGTTAATCGTAGTCAGGTCAGGGCATGTATATAACCTGATAAGGCATACGTTTTGGTAACCATAGCACATATGCATGTCAGCATGTTCCTGATGAACAGGTCAAAAGCCGGTAGAACTGCTGTGCTTTTATCCAAATCAGAACACTTCATCACGTCCAATAAAAGTGACAGGAGCGCCTTGGGGAGCCAATGGTTAGGGACCGATGCCATATAGCTGCAAAGTCCCATGTTCCCGGGAAATATCTACTATTTTTACTCTACCAGATAAATAACTGATGATTTTATGATCACTTTTTCAAAAATGAATAATATATTGAACCATCTAACTAAGGACTGACCTTGCTCCAGTTGGCTCTCTTCAGTTGGACCTCAGGCTTGTACTCCTTCTTAGGCTTCGAGTCCAAAAGGCAGTGAGGGTGGTGCGGGGCCACCCCAGCCCCCCATGCCAAACGGTGGAGGGGGAGGCATGCCTGGGCCTGGCGGTGGAGGGGGGGGCACCAGGAAACCCTGGCGGAGGGGTGGTGGTGGTGGAGGTCCCATCCCAGGTAAGGGGTGGAGGGGGTGGAGGTCCTGGCATGCCCGGGAGGGGTGGGGGGGGTGGAGGTCCTGGCATGCCAGGGAGGGGTGGGGGGGGTGGTGGTCCTGGCATGCCCAGGTAAAGGAGGTGGAGGAAGAATGCCACGCTTGACCCGGTAAAGGAGGAGGGGGAGGGGACCCAGGCATATTGCCTGTCTGGCCAGGTAGGGGCGGGGGTGGAGGTGGATGGGGCATACCTGCATTCTGGCCTGGGAGAGGAGGGGGCGGGAGGTGGAGGCGCAAACTGGTGTTGGCCGGGAACAGTAACTTGTGACAACCTCTCGTCTTAGCCTCTTCCAGATCTTTAGACAGCTTTTCAATCTGCAGGAGAGTAATGAAGGATGTTATCATACATTTGAATCATAATATGACTCGATATACTATGTATGTATGTATGTATCGTATATGTATGTATGTATGTATGTAGTATGTATATGCAAGTATGACGAACGACTTGACTGTATATTGTTAATTCCTTGAATTGCTCATTATTGTGTATAGCTTTGGCAATCTCCACCATTTCAAAAGAATGGCCAGCCGACAGAGTGATTAGATTTGAGAGAAAGAAAGAGTGACGTAGAGAGGGATATTAAAGCATGGGAAGGATTGAGTTTTGGGAGAGATGGGGAGAGGATGGAGGACAAGTCACAAAGAGAAAAACATAACAGGGGGAATTAAGTCCAAAGAGGAAATCAAACGAAAAAAGTTTTTAAGAGGAAAAACTCAAATTAATTTAAAGTGAGCGTGAAATGATTTTTTTTATTTCCACACTGAATTACTAATCTCAGTATTTACATCAGTGAGGCACAACTCTTGAGAAAAACGGTCCAAGTCATTAAAATCAGCCAGCTAATATTGGCCTCTGCAAGGACGGTGCTTTGAGATGGAGTATACTTTACACAACTCGGAGCGTAGTACAGAGAAGTTGATTCACTGGGTGTGTTCGACTTACATAAGGTGTGTTGAGTGTGAACAGTGTGCCTGTGAAAGCGTGTCTGTCTGAAGCGTAACCAAATTGTTTGTGTCGTTTCCTCAGACTTTGAAAAGAAGACAGCGACGGACATAAAGGGCCTTGGAGGCAAGCTTTCTTAGTGAGGGCAGCAGATGAAGAGTTGGGCACAGCCTTCACACGGAGGGACAGTGAGAGATCTCTACATGTGAAGAAATCTTGGATGGGCAAGCGCCTCAAACACAGAGGAAGTGAGCCATCTTAGTATGAGAAGCTTGTCTGATGCCTGGCTGTGATGCTGTTGATGCATCGGACAACTGTGTGTGCATATGTGTGTTAGGACTTTTGTGTGGTGAGACGATGACTCTGCTGGCATCAGCCACTTTGGATGAAGCTCATTTTGGAAGCTGTGTAGTTCTCTCGCTGACTGACACGCACACAAACACACAGCGGAAAATCTTCACGTGGTCATGAGCACACATGCACAGAGGCAGACTGTTCTGGGTCACTTGGTGTGTTTGTGAGTTCGGGTGTCACTGTGAGGCAGAGTCCAGCTGGTGTGGCAGCAGGACACTGACAGCTAAACAATCCTCATCTTTGCCTCCCTACTGGATGAGTGTACACACACACACACACACACATACAACAACACATTCCCAGTGTGTGTATCTTGGCCTTAAAACATTCAGTTTGTGCCATCTCCATCATTTTCTTCTTTCTTCTCCCTTTAGTCACTCTTTATACTCCAATTCCCCCACTTTCCACTTTTTTTTATTGAGTTTCTTAATCTCTAAAGGATTTGGCTTATTCTCACAATATCCTTTTAGTTTGTTTCCTATTTTCATGCCATGCTGGCAGTTGGCCAACTCATTTAAGGCCAGGGGGCTTCTGTGTTTGTGTGGGTGTGCATAGATGTTGGACAACTTTTTGGTGCTTAGACTTCTGCAATATTGTATTCATCGAAGGCTCAAAATATTTCACTTCTTGCAGCTCTGGCAGAAGTTTCTGTTTTGTGTGGGTGTGTGGTTCCATTAACTCACTGATTCAATTATCTGACTCAATCTTTATGGACGTGTTCTAATGTTCTGGTTCTTTTGTATTGTCTACGGCATCAAACAATGATGGAAGTACTGTATGAAGTCTGTTGGAGCTGGTCACCTTGTCTGTATGAAGTGTCAGGTTCAGCTCACCTTTTAAATAGATGTAGGTGTGTATTGTAAGATGAATCCACTCAGCAAATACTTCTCTTAAAATGCAAGCAGTTCTATTTTTATACTTGGAGTTATTTGAATTCAAGAAAGGTAAGTATGTGTTTGTGTACCTGCTGTTGCAGAGTGCCTAGCTGTAGTTGCAGTCCCTGGTTCTCCTTTTCTCGGTCCAGCTTCGAATTGGCCAGCTGTTCCTTCTCTTGGCTCAAGTCCTGCAGCTTCTGCTCATAGTCACCCTCCAGTTTCGTCAGCTCCACCTGCAACTCGTGGCGTGATGTCAGCTCTGCATCCAGCTAATACACGTGTGGAAAGTCATAGAGAGGGACAGGCTTAGTTGCAGTATTCTTGAAGTGCACAGTAGACTTTTTGTTGGCTTTTCCATTGTTGTGCAGTGCTCAATTCCAAGAAGAATTCTCTTGAGGCGGGCAAAAAATATTCTCTCAGGCACTAACAAACGATCCAATTGGCAACAGGACTGCACAGATACGGTGCTATTGTTGAGAAAATAGTGTTGGTGATGTGTATGTTTTATGAATATTCAGTTAAATGCGTGCAACTTGTTCATATCCACCTGTCAGACTAAACTCTTCCCCTGGTTATTAGGCACAGACTCTAGTCAGCAAATATAAAGGACTTTTGTGCCAACTTTTGGTATCATGTAACTGATACCAAAACAATAAACGTACATTTACCCTAAAAATATTATTTTAATTGAATGATTGAATTCAAATTCAATACTGAATAGTATTAGAAATGAATTACCAAAGGAATATATTAAATATTTTACAGCATTCTTGGTATAAAATAATGGCAAATAATGGGTGTTTTGGGAGGGGTTCTATTACAGGATTAGGTTAGAGCTAGAGGTCTTCAAACGAAAGATCCTTTTCTATACAATTGAATTTAAAGGATGACTGAAGAGCAATAAAAGCTCAACATAAAATGCAGAGCATCGATATCAAGCCCAAAGTTACCAAAACACCACGGCTCCTCGACTGAAATATGGGAGCAAAGCATGCAAAAGCTTTTAGTCTCCCTCTCTTGCTGCAGCACTTTTTCTAGCTCAAAGACCAGTAGAAGCCATTCTTACAGTCTAGTGCTTTCAGATTCATTATATAATTGTACTGGTAATTAGTGTCAATTATTGAGTTAGAATGCTTTAGTGCACTTGTATTAGTTCACCGTCTCTCTTTCATTTTAAGCATATGCATTTTTTTTTTAAAGGGAAAAAAAGAGCATTTTGGTACCCTAGTTTAATGTCCCCACTTTCATAAATTGTCAAGTGTTTTCTTCTAGGACACTTGACAAACAGGATAAGAGTATCCAAACAGATGACAACATGAACACACAGACACACATGGCCGTTTCATTTCATTTCCGACAGCAGATCCGTTACTCTAGCTGTCAGCGTCCTGACAGCCTCATCCCTAATTCCTGCCAAAGAGACTGCCTGCAATTACCCCTAGCACTATGGTGTGTGTGTGTGTGTGTCAATGAATCCAAGTGTGTTCATGTAATGTGTGCTTGTGTGGATGTGCGTGGATAAATGGATATGATCCAATGCGAGTGTGTGTCTTTATGCATGCCTGAATGAAGGCTAGTTGCAGCTCTCTCTTTGCAATTATCCTGTCACTGGAACAGGAACATCAGGCCAGCAGCGCGTCGCAATCAAGGCATTTACCCCCCTGTCTGTGTGTGTGTGTGTGTGTGTGTGTGTGTGTGTGTGTGTGTGTGTGTGTGTGTGTGTGTGTGTGTGTGTGTGTGTGTGTGTGTGTGTGTGTGTGTGTTATTTGCTAGCCTATAGAGTATTTGTCTGTCGGACACATGAATTATCATTTCTCACTCACCCTCTGTCCATCCCTTTTTTCTTATTTGTCATCTCATGTCAGACAAACACTGGTCGCATAGAATTTCATTACAATCTCAATGTGTGTGAGCGGGAGATGTTGGCTTTAACAATGTATGAATCTTTTTTGATTGTGACTTGAGTGCTTTCTGGGATGACGTCAAAATATGTCTGTGTGTGACTTGCTGTTGCTTGTGTGAGCATGTCTGGTTATTTAACGTGAATCATTGTGAGTGCGTTTCACCTTCTTTTCCAGCTCAGATGCCTTGGCCTCGCTTGTTTCTACCTTGGTTTGGTCCACCATGTTGTCTGCGGACAACAGAGAGAGGACAGAATAATGGAAAAGAGAAAGAGAAAAAAAAAGGTGGTGGGTAAGATAAGGGTTTCAGACAATGCACCTGCACACGTCTGGAAGTGAAGACATCGCACCCTTCAGTCTGGCACATGCGGTGCGCCCAGATACACATTCACAAACAGATGCATACACACAAAGAAAGCATCCTATCGGTCTCCCTGTTTCTCCCTTATCACACCACTCAAAGTCAGATCTGTGAGAAGATTGTGGAGGCATCTCATTACAACAGGGTGCCATCTGTTGCATTCTGCTTCTACACATCATTACCTTTTAAAACATCCAATACATACACCTTTGTCTGGCTGTGTGTCTGTGCAAGAGAGGTGGGAAGCACACAAAATACATCTGACACCATTTTATAATAATTTTTATATATATAAAAAACTAAAATACTATATAAACAGTGTTAAAGTAATCCACTATCAGAGGTTCTTCTTGGTATAGGACCAGGTGAGAAGGACACATGCTGACCAATAGGGTTCCTTTGCAGAATAAGTGCAGGGCGGTGCCGTAAAATAAACTCATTAACATGAAGATGGATGCCACAAAGTCACCGGATGAAAGACAGCTAATCATGATCCCAGGAGAGGGATCAAACAGATAGATAGCAGAGATAGAAGAGCTGGAAAAAGCTAAATAGTAAATGAAGTAATGGAATAACTTATAGAAAGTGAGATATACAGATTGTGAAGAGATAAAGTTTGAGTCTGAAAATATGGCAGGTGGAAAAAGAAGTGGAGGTTTCCTTATATCTAGATAGGCTAGGCAGAGCAAAAAATGGGAAATCTATTTTGTGAGAGAGAAGATTTTGCCAGATGAAAGGACTTCACAATAATATGCCAACCCACACACAATTTCAGAGCGTGCATTTGTATGAGTTTACATGGTTATTGGATGCGTAATGGAAGAAGGGGGGGTTGTTACTTCTGTCATGGTGGCAAGGCTAAATGGGACAAACTTGGAATAGAGAGCACTAAGGGAGCCAGAATATGGGGAGAAAACTGTGCTGAATTTCAGAGTTCAAAGAAAAACACTAAATAATGCATGCAGGGCAGAATTGGGCTGCTTTCCACCGATAATAACTCTGGCAGCATTAAAGGAGGCCAGCCAGTTTGTGTGTATGTCAGGACCCATTTAGAAGCAGTGCAATTAGAGCCTCCTGCGGTGAGCAACGGAGACCCGCCATAAAGGAGTATTGAACTCTTGAGACATGGCCTGCAACTCCATTATGCTCTGGTTTGGTTTACTATAGTCAGCAGGTGTATCCTAGTCAGTTTGTAGTGCTGTCACTCAAGTCCACAGTTCCACATGCACTTGCCAAATTCAGCATTTCATGTGTGTGTAAAAAGAAAAGGGCCAGGAAATGACATGGATCAGGGGCCATCATAATGCTTTCTTGATGCCCGAGGAAAAGTCTGTTATGTTATTCCAGTAGCTGGTAGGCATTCTGTGTCTCGCTCACAGCCACTTATGATAGGTTCACAAGGTTTACCATTTTTTTTTTTTTTTAAATCCGTCTTAAAACTATAATTGTGTGCATACATGTGCATCAAATGGCTTTAAATAACTTGCTGTAACCACTACTAGCCATTAAAGATCGTTTCCAAATGTGCTTGCAATGGAAGTGATAGAGGGAAAACTATACAGTCAGCGTTCTGTGCAAAAACATATTTATCTGAAGCCAATATGAGGCTCCAGCAGTCTGTGTTAATCAAATCAAGTGAGAACCCTCCAAAGTCTTCCTAGAATTCCTTTTTTCTGTTTCCCCTGAAACAGTTTTCTCCAAAAGTGTTTTCTTGCTGAGCTGCAGCAAAGGCATAGCAACACAAAGAGGGAACATTGTACTGAAAAGGCAGTGACTTTGGAAAGTACTCAACTTGATTTGATTGACTCAAACTGCTTAAGCCTAGCCTATTTTATTATCAAGAAGAAATCTCTAAAATGGTCCTTTTTACTCCAGTTGAAAGGACATCAGGACAGGATCTTTAAATGGCCCGTTTGAAAAGGAGGAATAATCACAACTTTGATGCCCAATTAAAACACTTGTGAACTTATTCAAAAGGCACATGAACACATGTACCTGGGCCTTGCTGAATTCATACCTGTTTCTAGTATTAACACATTCACCACAAGCGCCTGAGAGTTTACATAAAACCAATTGTGTGTCAGGGATCAAACGTTGGAGATATCAGATGAATCTCACCTACTATATAGTAAAATCACACCCTTAGCTAAAGATCATATTTTACCACCAACCAGTTACTGTAAAACCTGTAGCACAATTCAGCTCAAAGGTACACTCTTCCACTCTGGCTCCACCCTGTGGTTGTACTGTACAACTGCACAATTGACAACCATGGAATTGTACACTGTATTATGACCAAGGTTAAATCACATAGGCCAGGTATAATCATGTCAGGGTTTGTGGGTGGGGCTGGCCAGAAGTGAAACATGGTTGAAGGTTCAACTCGCACAGCACTGAGCCACAGTGTTTTAGTTTAATGACTGTGAAAATGAATATGGCTCTTCATTTTTTAGAGTGTTTGTTGATGAGCAAGAAGGCGTCATGTATACTTGAGAAAAGGAAACGTAATATCATATGTGTTTTCTGGTCCATGAAACTCACCTATCAAGCCTTCGATGTTGAAGCCGATGCTACGGCACTTGAAGTCCGGGTCCGCTCCATTTCTGTGAAGCACAACCTGAGCAATACACTCGTCTATCAACTTGTAGTACTGAGGCCTGCAGGATGGAGAGAGTGACAGATTTACAGAGAGATGGAGTAGAAGACGGAGAGAAAGAAGTGGAGAGAGAAAATGGGAAGATGATGAGAAGGATGGAAAAACAATGGACGACAGTTAGTATGTGATGCTGGGGGAAAAAGGAATGTGTCACTTTCCACACCATACAGTACTTCACGTTTCGACCACAATGACATTTATAGCAAATGTTTTATAACAAATATTTATTCTATACCAGTGTAGCCTGCATTAATAAGAACATAATGTTGAGCGGGGCATGGGACTGAAGAGATGAAAGTAGGTTCATTTGTGTGAACACACATGCTTCGTCACTTTGTCTCTGTCTGCTACTGAGATTGGCTGTCTGTGTGACCATGACAGTTTGAGTTTCTTGTCACAATGATTGATTGTGTGCAACTGTGTTCTTGAGAGTGTGTTGGTGTATGTCCAGCGCCCCGTGTCTGATCAAACCAGCTTCACACAGACACTCCATTTTGGAGGTGTCTTTTTCCCTGACCCCATTAGATGCTCTCAGAGTCACAAACTCAATACTTTATTTATTCTGTCTCCCTGCATCTCGTCTCTCTAAGTCATTCTGCCTTTGTCTAACACTTATTCCACTCCTTCAATATACTTCAAGGTTTTTTTTTTGTAAAGCTTAGATTTATCCGTGGAGCGAGAGAGACATCTAGTGTCTTTCTGTAAAACTGAGACATGTTTGTTTGGCTACATCTTAGAGCTGGCATGTATTACAAGTCTGACCATGTTTACTTATTAGATATAATAGGAGAAATGTGGTTGGTAGACCTGAGGTTATACACATTTTGAAAAATTATAAAATACATATACGTGTCATTACATTTTTAAATCTATAAGGCTGTTTGCGGTCCGTGTACATGCTTAGTATGTGCATGACTAGAGGTATGGAAATACATTTAAGTGCATTTAAGTATTCTGTTAGATCCTCAGGCAACCATTTCCACTTGAGCTTGAGAAACTGTAAGAGCAAATCAGCAGGTGCTCTTTCATTCATTCCTACACAAATGCAAACCCTCCTTTTCCCTGTACGTCTCTCCCTCATTCCCTCAACATCTACCTAGCAATTTGCTTCAACTCTCAATTTCTTCTTCATTATAGTCTCGCCCTCCACCTCGCTTCTCTCCTCATCACTGTAATTAATCAAGCGGTATTTTCTGCCACGATACAGCTCTCCCTCCCCTCACTTCCTGCCTCTCTGAGGAGTCCATTACAGACCACCTCTGTTGTGGATCACAGATCACCTGGATGGAGGAAGCAGGACAGGAAAGAGGGAGGGATGGAAGAGAGGGGAGGTGAAAAAGACCTCAGCTGGGACCATTTGTTTGGTCCAACCTACCTATTCAAGCCTCACAATTTATTCCCCAAACTGTGTTAAAAATAAACCACAATCTCCTGCCTGTCTGATAGCATCACGGCAACACTGACCATCAACACTACAACATCAAATGTGTGCATGCCTGGGCAGGCTGTTGTGAGTGTTTGCCTGTTTTCTGTGATGTTCAGTAAAGCAAACACATTCCTCTCGTGTGTTGCTGACTGTGAAAGTGGACATGCGTGTACAAATGTGCGAACACTATGCCGTACAACTCTCCACTTCCTTAACATTATTCTATCCCCGTCTTGTCATTCAATTATTCACTCTTCTCCTCTCCTCTGTTTCCCCAGCTAAACCCCCAAGGGCTTTGGAAGACACAGGGAGAGACATTAGCATATTTCTGGTGATAAGAGGTGATGGCGTTCATTTCTATTAAAATGGAATTGGACTTCTTTGCATGTATTAATTTCTCAGCCTTTGAACGGTGCTCTTGAAAACAAACAGCAAATGGAGGACAGGACTGAGAGAAGGGAGAGGAGGACAACTACTTCTTCAATTCCTTTTGCCTTGATTGTTTTGCTTTACTTTTATGGGACTGCATTGAAACTGCAAAATCAATTGCCAGTGACTGTGACATGACTACTGTCTTTATGATATGGCTTGCATCAGGCTGCAATTGGGAATCTGAATTCTTATTCTAGAGTCAATCTCTGCATATTTGCCTTTTGCTACATGCAGTGTTTCTCTGAATTCACAATTATTCAGACCATTTGAATAATTACCCTCATTGTAATTTTCACCCACAAATGACATTCAACGTATGATAATGATAGAATGTATGTAGTCTCATCACAAAACCTATATCACCATTTCAGCTCTAATATGTGAGTGGCTGGGTCGGTGCAGGTGTGAGAGGGAATTGACATGTATGAGTGTGTATATGTCCGTGTGTTACCTGGCCAAGTAGTCATTACGGACTAGCAGCAGGTGCTGCATCATGGACAGGAAGTGGGTTTCTCCCTTGGAGTCCTTCACTGTGTTGACTAGGATCTCAAACACTTCCCTCACATCAGTGAAGCAAAAGCAGTTAAGGCTTAATTAACATAATACAATAAAAGAGTTCTACATTTTTTTAAATATACACAACATCTTTAACACAAAGTGACTATTCTGAATAGTCTTGCAGTAACTTTTGCTGTATATACACCATTTACAAGGCTTGGAGCAACAAACCTGAACACTGAATATCATGTATGAGTTCAGAATCTACAGTGAACTAGAGACCAGGCTTTTAATCCCTTCTTATACACTTTGTTGTATAGACACGATGAGATTCTAACATGTCTTGTACAACTACCACAACCAGTTATATCACACAAATATGTTTAGGTTTCAAAAATAATTTGACCTCAGTGGTTATTCAATGCTGCAGTAAGACTGTGTTTACACTGTGTTGGTTAGCCCTAGGAGACACCTGGTGTTGAAACATATTATTGCAAGCCACAGACTGCACACAGAATTACAGGAGTTGTTTGAATAATTTTTTAAGCTGTTAATCAAAGTGTGCTGTAGTAGTAAGAATGACTTTCTAACAAAGATCCCTGTCCATCCTGGATGTCACACCGAGTCAAAAAGCCTTAAACAGTAAGTGCTGTGTGATAAAGAACACAAGTCCTTTTAAATCTTAATCTGTAAACATGCTTTTTGTCAAACCAGTCACATCATGATAGACATAACGTTTAAAAGGGAGAGATCATATTGGCGAAGAATTGAGCTGCACACAACTTAGCAGCAATTGGACTGACTCTTATCTGTACAAAAATTAAAGAACAGATGGTTCTGACCTGCAGCAAAGCAATGTCAAAGTCCACCAGTGGTTGGATGTTTTGCTGTTTTTACCGCACTGCAGATGAGTAGCAAATGTCTGTGAGCTGCTAATTGGCAAAGACGGATTTGGCTGAAAAAAAGTCAGACAGGGTTACACTGCCCCTAGAGCCTGAAAGATTATGCTTATCAAGTATGAAAATATTCATTTCTGTTACGAAAAAAAGTAAGGGGTCGGGTTTATAACAGGGAAGAAAAGAGAAATCAGATTTTGTGTGGATTGCTCCTTGAAAACTAATTTTATAGTAAAGGGACACGTGCATTGCTATTTCCTATTTGTTTGTACATATTCTTTCAAAACATTATAAAAGTTATTCCTTTGACTCTAGCAAATAAAGTAAAAGTGAAAACACAAGCATGCAAAGTTATGTCGTAACCACGTATATAGATTTTCAAGCTCAAAAAGTTGACCCTGAGGGAACATTTTTGCCCAGTGGAAGGATATTCCATCTCAATGCGGATGTCATCAAGACGTGCTTTGAGGTCCTCAGAGTCATCTTCAGCCTGCTCATCAAACACGGTGAGTTGCACCCTCAGCTCTTCGTTTTCTATCTTCCGCACCTCCTGCAGAGAGAGCGATGGGATACAGGCGGAGGGATGAAAAGGCAAGCGGGAGAATGACAGGGAGAATGTGACAAACATTGAGTAAGGACAGTTGAGAGAAAAAAATTCACAGCATAAGCAAGACAGAGGCATCAAGAGAGAGAGAGAGACATGAAGAGTAAGTACTTGTGTGTGTTGTTAGAGAGTCACTTTGAAAACATCAAAAGAGAGTTTTTTTCTGTACCGTCAGCAGCTCTCTGAGTCCCAATCTCAGCAGTTCAGAGCGAATATGGATCCTGAAGTCCAGCTCTTCTCCGCGGCTTATCAAGGCGTTGATTAGCTGCATGCAGCCACCCTGTTGAAAACACGCCGGAAAGTTAGCTTCACAATTCAGACTAACTGGAATTATTAATAACTTTAATACAAAACACAATAAGTATCTGCTGAGTCAGTCTTTTACAGGGCAGATTGCATTGACTAGGGCTGTCTATCAAATGCAATTGGGTCTGTGTCTTTTATCAACAAGAATACATGTGGGGATTTATCATTTGTAAAGTGCGTGTGGATGTGCACCTTTAGAGCGATGTTGTGATTTCTCATGCCAGAAAGGAGAGGCTGGAACCTTTCGATGTCCTGTCTCTCTGCCTCCTCTGTGATGGCCTCCAAAACACGCTCATGACTGCAACAAAAACAGACAATTATGCATCTGATATAAAACATTGCTATATGCTGTTACTAGAGAGGCACAGACTTAATGTTAATGGCCGAATCATGCCAAGTTGCCCTCAGCCTATTGGCAAATGAGATGACATTCATCCATGGCAGTGTCTGTTTTGTGCATCAGTTTAGCACCCGATAAATGTCCTTTCAGTTATTTGCAGGCAGACCCTGAAGCAGTCCCTGGCATACCTCAGGGATGAAGGAGCACAATGGGTAGCGGCATGCACATGTGGTTTGTATACAAATGAAAGAACATTTTGACCGTGTGGGAGTGTTACATACAATGTCTCTCCAGAAATGGGGCCACTCTAGGATGTTGGAGAAATAATCACCTCCATTTTCCAGCATTATGTGCTCCATGGACAGTGAGGAGCTCTTTGTCTCACATTTTGGATAAGAAAGGAAATAGACTGAGTGGAGATGCTTAATCAATCTTTAGTATCATTAGTAGTGAGTGGGCAATAAGTATAGGTAGTTGTTGTAGCAGGATGAAATGGCTTTTAAAGACGCTATTCAGTTATTTTTTGCACTCTCATTTGCACTATGTACATCATCTTTTTTGATATATATATCCTGCTTACTTGAAGTAAACGGTTATTTTGTGGGTTTTTTGTAAATATTGAGTGTTCTTGTACTTTAATGTGTGTTTTTTGTATATCTCGGGACTGTGGGAAACAGTAATTTGATCTTTCTGTGTGTACAAACATATTTTGAGATTGACAATAAAGTTGACTTTGACTTGATTTAAAAGAACAATCACCAGTTAAAAATGTGTATCGGCTCAGTATCTAGAATAGGTGCATCTCTAGTTGTTACATCAAATATTAATACACAAATACTACATTTGCCTTGAAAATAATGAATGCAGAAAAAAGTGCATTCTGTCACTTTGCTTGACAGTTTTAATTGAAACCTGACATACAGGTGAAAGAGACAAAAGTATGTTCAGTTATAAATATAAAATGCTGGATTATTCCTAATTGCCAACAGAAAACATTAGACTTTGAACGGTGAACAATAATTGGTTTTCCAGGGTCATCATTTCTGTACATTATATTAAAAGGACATGGTGTCAGAATCTCCCTAACACCTACAGGTTCTCAGGATGTTCCATTATGGAGATGGCAGAAAGCAGCTTGACAGCGTCCACCATCATGTGAGACACCCGGGGGTTGATGGCTTTGACCAGCAGAGGAATCCCTTCCACTGACTCCAGCATGGATTTTAGGCCGCACTAAAGACAGAAAGAAAGTGTGATGATGACAGAAAGCTAAATGAGCAAGATAACGATCAGCCTTTCATGTTTAAAATGATAGTGTTTACATCAGAATTGATTTTTCTCTTGCAGGCTCCACATCATTTACACTCATTAAAATGATGTGTAATTATTAAATGTGATAGATTCCTGAGAGATTTATGCTAACTATCTAGTGTTGGTTGCATTCACAAGTAAAAAAAAAAATGAAAGCACAAGAGTTATTATTGACAGCATGTATTGAACAGCCAAGTTGGTCACATTGACTTTATGCCCTCTAGTGGAAGAAGTGCTACACTGCAGATAGGACACAACATGGGCTTAGAATGATTCTATTACTTGGTCTGTTACAACTACAGGCAACAACAATGTAAATGTAATAATACATTGTCTTACCTTGTTGTTCATGAAGGCTTTTAGACAGCGGATGATCTCGTGTTGACATTTCACTCCGATATGTCTAGTTTGTGGAGAAAAGTAGAGATACAAAAAAGACATTACAAACACACTGCTAAAGAGTGAAATTGCTTATCGTGTGGTTTAAATGTCTCACGAGCACTCTTCTTTGTCGTCCTGTAGTCTTCTAAGCAGATTCAGCAGCAGGGCCAGCCCCTCATCTCCGAAGTTCTGCACCCAACTGGAAGAGATGAGAGGACATGATCGATACACTGTACTTTCATATTTTCACATTGTATGGCTCACTTTCTATTTGGTGGTTTTTCACATTGACATTATCTTGCAATTGTATGTTAGAAATAATAATACAAATGTAAAAGTGTTGTGTTTTTTTTTTACATTTCAGCTAAAGCATTATTTGTTGCCTTCTTGGTACTCCTTTGAACGTACTGAATAGAGAGAGATACTGCGTTAATTGTGACAAAGACCTACTGAACCTACTCTTAACCTTAAAGTCCTTTTAGGCATGTATAATTTGAGTAGCACTAGCATGAAGTACTTGAATTTCTGGTGTTAAAGTCAACTTCATAATGTTGAAAAATACGGCGTTTTCTTTTCATGACACATTTGTTGTTACATTTTCTTGGCTAAATGATAACTTGTTATGTTGTGTATGTAGCTGACGCTGTAGCCTGTAGGCTTTCTCTTATACAGAAGAATCGCTGACACAGTGCTTAAACAGTGTTTTGTGTAAGTAACTGAACTTGCATTGCCGTCTGCCATTTTGTTGTGATGTGTTGTAAATGAATAATAATATATGTTTCTAGAATATTGTAATCGAAAAAAATTAAATAAATGTAGGGCCATATCTACCACAGCTGTGTGAGGGACTGAACAAAATGTTGCTACCTTTAAGTCAGCTTTTTAAAATAAAAGCTTCTTAATTAGCAAGTGAAGCATATGTAAATAGGATGATATCACCTTTGCACCTGAAGACACTGCAATGCTTTTTCTCTTTCTTTGTAAAAGGGCTTAAGTTCTGTCAAGTTACATGGGGATAATTAAAGATCAGTGAAGTTTCAATTGGATCGAGGCCTCGAGATCACACAAGGAGATTGACACAGTTCATTTGAAGGAGTTATTGCATGAATCTGGTTTGATGTGTTATATGAATAAACACTGTGTGTACCTCGATATGTATGTATGTATGTATGTATGGATATATGTATGGATATATGTATGGATGTATGTATGGATGTATGGATGGATGGATGGATGGATGGATGGATGGATGGATGGATGGATGGATGGATGTATGTATGTATGTATGTATGGATGTATGTATGGATGTATGGATGTATGGATGTATGGATAGATGGATGGATGGATGGATGGATGGATGGATGGATGGATGGATGGATGGATGGATGGATGGATGTATGTATGTATGTATGTATGTATGGATGTATGGATGTATGGATGTATGTATGGATGTATGGATGTATGGATAGATGGATGGATGGATGGATGGATGGATGTATGTATGTATGTATGTATGTATGTATGTATGTATGTATGTATGTATGGATGTATGGATGTATGTATGGATGTATGGATGTATGGATAGATGGATGGATGGATGGATGGATGGATGGATGGATGGATGGATGGATGGATGGATGTATGCGTGTGTGTTACCTGACAGGGTTGTTGTTGAGTGAGACTCGCAGAGATTCCAGACAGCTCAGCAGCTGTACGTCTCTGTAGTCTGACTTTAACTCCTGGATGTACATCATGGCTGATTTGGTGCTCTCCTTCTGGTTTTGACCCTAATCAACAAAAACAAACACAAAATCACTTTGTTTTTTGCATTTATATGCATCTTGTTACAGGTTGTAATTGGTGTTCTCTTTACAAGCAAGCACGCGGCAGAGCACCAAGGGCAACATTTAAGCCTAAATTGACATTTTGATTAGCAGATTTCAAGGGTACTGTGCGCAGTATTGTCTCTTAATAGGCTTATTTCACAGTTAAATGAACTCTGTTAGGAACCATCTGTGCTTGCGTATATAGGTCCTTCGAGCTACTCTCTTTCACTATGTTTGATTATTTTACACCTGCTGCTTTATTTACCCAATTATGCATTGGTAGCTGGTCTTTCTAATGCTGGTTGTGCTTTTTATTAATTCTACATTCACCAGGGAATATATTTGGATAATGTCTATAACAAAGCAGTCTTGAGTCACAAACTGCAAGGAAAGGGATCCCTGAACAGAGTCAAGGGAAGGCATTTGACTCCACATTTGAGTAATCAATTAATCAAATATTGTTAGAGCCATTTTCATTTATTCATTATGGTTTGAATGTTAGGCTTAATAATTATATAAGGATTTACATTAAACTCTTAATCATTTATTTTTGTGAGTCACACTATGGTTTAAAAGATATTAATTTAAGGCTCACTTATTTGTTACCAAATGTGCATCAGGTATCACGTGCATGTCTAAATGCCTATATATATGGCAGGACAATGGGACACAGCCGATTGTGATGAGAAGGGGAAGCGGTAAAGTCCTTTGACCGTGCTCTTTTTGTTCTTTTTTGATACTGATAACTTTGAGTTACTATGAAGCGAGGAAATGTGTCTTCCTGTTTCTATGCCGTTTGGATCAATTAATAAAGCTGATCTGATTCAACAACGATCTCCGCTAAATGTGTTTGGAAACAAAGAGAGGCGCGTCAAAACCATAGACTGTATATATAAAACCCACAACCCCGACAGAGAAGTGGCTATTAAATGTAGACACGGATTAAAACGCCACCACAAATATAATAGTGTCACTGTATGATCGGATCACTTTTCTTATTTGGCCTAAAAAATACTTCTGGTTTCATATATTTTATCACTTTGGTTTTAAAAATAAATATGACAAAACCCATATGGGGCACATTAGCACAGGACAATACGGCATGTAAAGGCCCAACAGTTTAGTTCTTCTGAGTGTTGAAAAACAACAACTTGCATGAAGCACTCTGTATAAGCAACGTGTATTTTGGTACTGACCGCTTTAGACGTGTGGAGGTACTGGGAGACCATCTCTCGTTTGATCATAATGTCTTTTGCCCTGAGAGGCTGCTGCTTCTCCCCATTCAGGTTCATATCCACCTGAAGAAAGACAGGAGGAAGGGAGTTAGAAGAAGAGACAAATACGGTTGGATGATGATCATTGCATGATGACATTTAAATCTGTAGACTCATGCAATTAACAAACAGAAAATGCATAATATAATGGGAATCACTTTGTATTTTATGAGATATTTTTCTTATAGTCTTTACTAAATTGAAGGCAAGGGATATAAAGCCCCCAGTGAGATGATAATGGATGCTAGGAACATAAGTCTAAAAGTGTGAGGTTTGGATGTGCTAAGTAAGATAATGAGGAGAATTATTAGATAACGTCATAACTTTTAGAAATGTAAACATTTAAGTCGCAAGAAATGTGTGTTTTGTGTTTAAAAGGAAGTACTTCACATTTGTGTTAAAGCATACATATTGGGAGCAAACACAGAAATAATGAAGGTATCTGTGAGAGGAATATACAATGTACACGTTTCCATGGCTGTTCACAGGACATGATGAACGGGTCATTCTCCAAAAGCTGACTCTTTCCCACACAAACCAACACAGTCTTTCTCACCAGCATCTGTTCGAACAGGTCCAGGACAGATTCATCTGAAAGATCGTGCAGCATTGGACTCTGAGCGTTGATCTCGTAGTTGGCCGCTGAAGAGTGCCGCTGACTTGGGACCGGGCCGGGCTTCTCCTTGTCCTTCTTCATCCTCATGCTGGTGAAACGCTCCAACTGGATTATCAGACAACATGACACGGGTTAGAGGAAAGGGGTCAGAGAGAAAAATAAACAGTGTAAGCATCACTGTAAGGACACACAACAAGCTGGCAATCCCTAATCAACTCCCAATGTTAAATAAATGAACAAATATCAAATGCATTAGGGCTATTTGTAAATGAGTTTTAGTATTTTATGTTTAGTTGAAACATTTCAACAAAGTGGACGAGGATTAGGGATTAAAGACGTCAAACATTTTGCCAACAGACATTTCACACATGCAGTGAGCACTGACACGAGCAGAGCATAACACTCGTTGTTTGATAAAGGAATTGTAAAAGAAAATGACTTTGTGTGGTTATATGCTAAACCTTGTGTTGAAGAACATACATTTTCGGTTATACATGTAATCTTGGCACATTCTGACATAGTGACCGTGGAAAATGATTAATGAATAATAATCTGTTAGTATAAGTATGACTGGCATCCTCCATGACTGCATCCTCAAAGCATGCACATACAGTGTGAGTACAGCACAGGACAAAACACACACTTAACAACATTTGTGTTATTGTGGATAAGGTTTGTGTGGCGGACATTGTGAACATGACAGGAAATGGATAATTGTCAGTTGAGTTATAGGTAACAAGGACAAATGGAGTCAAGCACATATGTGATGGTCGAACGCAATAGCAAACCTACCTCGTCAGGAATCAGGCGTTTGAGTTTCTATAAGGGACGAATGGATGATGGGGAGAAAAATGTAATGGAAGGGAAGGAATATCAAACAAACGGATTGAGGGAGAAAAAGAGAAAGAATCAATTAGACAGAAATTAAATAAAACAGGAAACAGATCCAAGAAACTGTCTACAGAGTTCATAAGAGATTAACGGTAGGACAGAAGGAAACACCGTCAACAAATCACTGTCATAACTGAATGCAGTCATTGATACACATTTATAGAGAACTCATTTCATTAAATTGGAGTTAAAGTTGAGGAAATCAAAGGTCTTAATGGCATGAGTGACCTATAGGCAGCAGATCAGCGGTCAACACTGATCAGTCAAAGGCTCAGAGAAATTGTCAAATCTAATATATGTAAAATACATTTGCATCTCTTGGCCACAAGGTGTCAGGCTAGCTCTACTAATGTGCCCATAGGAAACCCAATGTTAGCAGCAACTCTCAAAAATGACAAGCACATGCCCTGACAAAGTCCAAGCTAGGCAAATAACATCAGATAATATCATTCAGAACCAATATTAAGGTTACGAAGTAGAGGGGATGAGCCTGAAGTGAAAAACACTGCTTTCAAGAACCTTATCAAAAGTACAACAATATCCACATTTAGTTCTTGATTGAAAGCTGGCCTAGTATTAGAATATCAAGTCAATACTTTGTCCACATATATTGACAGAGAAAAGCAAAAGTCACAAGACGTAAACAACGTACAATAAATCAAAAAGCGAGTTAACCTTGGGGGGTTGGGTCCCAGAGGCAGAGGTCAAAGTCTTCTCATTTAAAGAGCACACAAACGGAGTCAAAGCAGTGCTATTCACTGATGCTGTCCCTGTGTAGGAAAGGTGCATTAGCCTGTGTGTGTCTGTTGGTAGACAAAACAACTCCAGGTAGGAAAAGCTTTTTGAAACTGAATTTAAACTTGAAAAGGTTTAAACAGGTTGTTGTGGCGTTGCTGCTTGTTGATCTCATTTGAATGAAGTCAAGATCGAGTTTCTTGTTGAAGCAAAGACAAGACCAAAAGAGAAAATAATAAACATGATTGTAGGTATCTGCAACTTTAACAATTCAAGAGCACACATTTTCACTTTTATATTCATATTATTATTACACCGAATTCATCAACATGTAGAGGAATCCTGCCGTGTTGTGAGAGCAAGCACACACACACAAAGTGATCATATTATTATTTATTTTTTTCATAGTTACTATTCTATAACATCGGGTGTTTATTTGCTGAATTTGTGTTTTCCCGTATACTTTATATTCCGATGATAAATATTTCTATCTAATATTCTCTGAAAAGTGCGCTTCTCTTTGAGGTTAATATAAATGGTAAAAAGTATAGACCTAAATAGCTTAAAAGTGTAAAGTGGCACATTATAGCAATATATCTGGTTGCCTTTGCAACTTAGATTGTTTCATCCCATTTTCTTAAAAGCTCCACTTATTGTTTCAGCGAGAGTCAAAATGTATTTTATTGTGTATCTTTTACCTCCAGTTTGCTCATTGCCTCAAAGCTCTAGATCAAAACAGGTCTAGAAAACTAAACATAGGACAGAACGTTCCTATATACAGCCTCCTGCGATACGTCTGCTTTGTATCATGTGGATCCTGCTGGTGTAAATGCATATATCTTTGCTTTTAGGTGCCTAGAACACCCAGCAAAGACGTTTACAACCGTCATTAAAACATTCACACATGCCCTAAAAAGTTCTTAAGGGAGCAACTACACCAACATCAAAGTATTTTATTTGTATCATTAAAACTCAAATTAGAATAGTAAAAGATCCCATTAAGAAAAAGGCCAGAAAGTAGCAATGCTTCCCGTGTCATTACTAAAGTCGACTAAAGAATGACTAATGCTTTATTATTTTCTGGTGGCAATCAAAATGTTTTGTTTGTGCGAACACCTGCTGACAGCCTTGACGATGTTTTAAAGGAAATAAATGATGTTGAGAAAGGCAATGAATGAAGGCTGAAGTGGGATCTGCTGCTAGAAAGCCTTTGTTCCAATTATATTGCATTTTGTTTCATCTTAGAATTACCTGCTACTTTCCACACACACACACACACACACACACACACACACACACACACACACCACACACACACACACAACACACACACACACACACACACACACACACCACACACACACACACACACACACACACACACACACACACACACCACACACGACACACACACACACACACACACACACACACACACACACACACACACCACACACACACACACACAACACACACACACACACACACACACACACCACACACCCACACACACACACACAACACTACACACACACACACACCACACACACACCACACAACACACACACACACACACCCACACACACCACACACACACACACACACACCACACACACACACACACACACACACACACACACACACACACACACACACACACACACACACACACACACACACACACACAGCAAAGAGTCTTCGCACATTCAAAAGATCACTGAACAAACACCAAAAGGGTATTTATTATTTTGTCTACGTAATTCTTTATAGGTTTTCTCATACCTTAGTGTAGTAAATTAGGGATGCTCCGATCGCCAATTTTGGGGCCGATGACCGGAATCAGTATCAGGATTTCTGCTTCACACTAGGGCTGCAACGATTTTGGGAAAAAATGTAATTGCGATTTTTCTGACAAATATTGCGATTGTGATTCGCGATATTTTTTTTTAAGGCGACCCAACGGACGTTATTGTAAAATGCGGCCAGATCTCCAGCTAGGAAGGTTGCATCAACGTGCTCCCGTCTCTAGCACCCCCGCAGCCAGAGCTACGAGTGAAAGAACTAAACTTACATGAAACTTCCGTTGGGTTGCTTTAAAGTCAAGCTTCAGTTTAAGATTCACCCTGTAATAGATGTAAAACGTGTGATGGAGCATTACTAACCTGACTCAGATGGTTTGTTTCACCAAACCATCTAGGAAAGCTCCATTGGAAGCCATTTGGAAAAGGGCAGGCACTTTCAAAAATACTTGGCAGGTGATTGGATCAATCTGTCTATCACCTTCTATCATGGGCCACTTCTGATTGGTTAACAATGGCTGATACATGTGGAGCACAGCACTTCTGATTGGTGTGGATGACTGACACACAAGAAGAAAAATGTAAAAAAAAAAAAATGTAAAAAAAAAAGAAGAAAATGTTAAAAGAAAATCGCAGGCTTTGCGATTTGATAATCGCATCATTTCCAATCGCGATTTCGATTTAAAATCGATTAATCGTTCAGCCCTACTTCACACACTTTGCACACTTTTTACGGTATTTTTCGGACACCTTAAAATACTGCCAGACTGGTGAAGCCATTTTGGAGAGCTTGTTTTGCCGCGCACAGAGAAAAGTGTCATGTATTTTACGTCATGTGATCGGCTCTCCTGATCGGCCTTTATAAAGAACACCGATCGATCGGCAGAGAGTGAATATCGGCCGATAACGATCGACGGCCGATCGATCGGTGCATCCCTAGTAGTAATTAAGACTTCCTGTGCAATTGTCAAGGGCCTTTACACCTCTTTAAACCTACAATAATGTGGGCTGCCTACAATAACAGCAACAAATGGACAGGTTAATCTAGAGCAAGAGAATAGGTAAAGAGGAGGGAGAAAGAAAAAGGCACTTAGATTATGGGGAGAGCATTCAAGGGAAGGATGGTTCGGCTTACACAGCTGCCATTAAACAGCCCACTTACCCATGAACACAGACAGGGGCTGAAACACAGACACACACAGCTGTGGTGGTGCTACTAAGCCCACAGAACGGAAATATACAGCTAACAGCGGGCACAGAGGATTGTGGGTAATAATCGCTCAGGAAACTGAATATGAGGAAGGAAGACAGTGATAGAGATAAATGCGAAGGAGGAGAAAAATGTGTGTAAAGTGTTCAGTTCCGCCTTTCAACCCACGAGTACAGTTGACAATACATGCACTCATATATAAATTCACCAGTGTTAGAGTGTTAGAGCAACGGCTTTCTTCGAGGGCGTCAAACGGGCCTGAACTGTGTCTCTGTCTGAGAGGAAGCATGAAGGCAACAGTGAATCGCCTCAGAATTAGTTTAAAAGTACCAAAGCCTCAGTTAAATAAATGTGAGCAAATGCTATTGAGTATTGTAACTGGTTGTTTATACAGCTGGACAATATAGCTGAATTTCATACCTCAATAGTAAAAAGAATATTTTCAGATATACAGCAAATGTCATTGACTGTAAAAATATGTATCAAAAAACGTAACTGTCTATCTGCAACTGTTTTTCCCTGTTAAGCATCAAGAGTTGAGACAGAACTCTTTCAAAACTGACTGTGTGTTAGATTTGAATTACATGTATATCATATATCAACTTAAAAAAGATTTTGTAAAAAGAAAGCATGATATGATTAATAATCCACTGAACAATGATACTAAATCATTACGCTGCTCAAGTATACCATCACAAAAATCTCTATGAATGTGTGTACACATTCATAGAGATTTTTACACGTGTCAGTGACATTGATCCCTAACAACACTGAAAAATAATCCACACAATTAGGGTTAGGTTGAAAAAAAGTTGACCTTACAAAATGTAATGAGTATTTGTTTATGATAGGTGTTGGTGGAAATTAAAAGTGCTAATTTGCAAGTGAGAGGATATTTATAAAATTAGGAAATGAAACACAATGCACTGATTGCTTCTTTGCAATTTTCTTTGCAGGACAAACCCCCTCCAGTGCCGACACGAAGCCCTTTACAAAACATCCACACATGCAAACATCCACACATACACACACACGTTGAGCCTTAAGTGTTCCAGAGGGAGCGTTAGTACACAGCCTTGAAGGCAGAGGCAGAAATAAGGAGGATGGGGAATGGGCTCTGTCTCTAGGACCAGACAGCCTAAGAGAACACAAATCAGCAGATGCATTTGGCTTGTGAAACTGACAGCGATATAATGAGACAGTCACACACTGCTGGTGTTTCTGTGTGTGTGAGCACCTGCCCCACACACATATTGAGGCAGCAGGTCCCAAGGGTGGTGAGAGAGATTATGTCAATCAAAGCAAGACAACTAAGTAAATGCAGACAGAGAGAAAACAGAGAGGCCACCTTTTTAGTGAAGTACCAACAGTTGTGTTGTGTTTGATTGATGCACAATAGTTTAATGGCTGGGCTGTACAATGGGGACAATTATTGTTTGTATACCAATATAATTACAAATGTGATAAGGATGTGACATGTTTTGTATTTGTCTTAGGGCTTGATTTACAAAGGTGAATAACACCCCATCATTACAAGTCAGTCTTATATCCTGCATTAGCTTAATTCCTGTAAAATACTAATTTGTCTACAGATATGCGTATATTTTAGTATTCATCATCACAAAACAAAAGCCTTAATGTTTCATGGTATATTATTTGCAGTAGAATATATCCGGTAGGAAACATCTCTCTGATAATCATAGCCCTATACAGTTATGACATGAACAACCTAAAATGTATTGTTACGGCAGCACAGATAGCACTGAGATCGGCCATGATGCTGACCAATTAGAAAGTCTGAGACACACTAGTAAGGTTTTCTTATTAAATCAGGATTATAGCCACTGGGCGGTAAACTGTCCTTAAACTTTGAGAAGGTCTTTGCAATCAAATGTGTTCAAATGAATGGACTGGGGGTCTTACAGTCCAACATAAGCTGGATTTACATATATTTCTGTTTTGTCAACATGAGTTATTTATCAGTGATCTCCAGGCAAGAATTAGTGTCAAGCCCTGCCTGTTAGAGAGCCATATTTCAATGGTTCTGATTCTGTCTCAGCCTTGTCTGCCGGTTTGAGCAGCAGCTGGGGACTGGCCAGGGACCTTCGTTATAAAAGGCAAGAAAGCCCATAAAGCTGGATTGCAACATGAACAAAGTAAAGAAAGAATATTAATAAAAAAGTGAATTGCCGATCTATAGATAATTTACACCGCTTTGTACATTGTCAAATTAAACATAAAACTTTATTTGTATGCCTATCAAATGTATAACACAGGAAATAATCCCATAAAACCACTGAGGAAAGAAATGACCTGTGTGTTAAAATGGATGTGGGACTACTGCACTTTTCTGGGTGTGTTCTGTTGCATTATGAGTAAAAGGGGGTATTGGGGTTGTAACATTTCTGGAGGAGTAGTCAGTGGGGACGGATTAGGTCCTGGGTGTGTGTGTACTGAGAGGGCCAGGGGGCGGGTGAAAGTGGGGTTGGAGATGGAGGGTGATGTAAAAGAGAGCACATTATTCCTAATGTGTATTTGGAGGAAAGATGGGTGTTGTTTCGAGATATATATGAAACATGAAAACTTCTGGCGAGTGAACCTTAAAAACTGGGGAGATACAGGGTAGTGTGTGCGTCATTGTATTGCTTAAATTGTTGCCATGGCTACATACACAGTGCAATCATGATGTGACACAGTGGGAAGCTGCACTTGGGCAGGCACACCCAACCGAAAAGTTTCCTAGTAATACTGTCAGGCTGGATATTACTAACAAGTTCAACCCAGATGTACTGCACACACAAACAAAGCTGATTGGTTAACAGGGTTCTTCAATTCACTTTGAAATGTTTGCCCTAAGATGACATTTCACACCCTGAACATGATGGGCCCCTTTTGAGCTATCCAAGAACAATATTTGAGTATTCTACTAAAAGAGCGGGCCATGCTAATGTTGTAATCTTGTTTCAGAGGAAGCCTGTCTGTTGACACATGCCAGTGTTCTAAGCAACCTATGACAAACATTAACTTTGAAAACTTAACACACAGAAAAAGGGGCAAAGGAGAGCTGAGGTCCAAACTTCACAGGTCTCCTCTCCACTACAACAAGCTGCCTTTGACCTCTTCCAATTCTTTCACATCCGATCTTCTCCACGCCGCACTTAATGCTCTCGCCCGCCTCAGCGACCCACCGACTCAAGGTGCGTTTGAGTGCACTGACTGTCTATGATTGTATATGTCGGGGCAAGTGGGGCATGTTTGCTGCATGACTGCTCCTCGTAGTTGGTCAACTGTTGTTAATGGAGACACAAAAGCCAACCACCCCCCCCCCCCCACCTCTACTTTAAACAAGGGACGCCACTGTTGCCATGTCTCTTGTTGCATCCCTTCCTGTCTGTCGCCTAACATCGACTGAATAAACTTTAATATTCAAATGTCATGACATTTGTTTAATTCATTTTGTATTATCACATTTCATTTAATTTCAACAGTGTTGTGTTCATTTGGTGTTTAGAATTGGGATTTTACTTTCAAAATTCAGTTTGATAATACATTTTCAACATACATGAATATAACCTTGACTATAACCATTTACCAATAACACAAGTTTATAAAAAATAAAAAAACACTACATTTGTCTGGGACTTTCTACTTTGGAACATCACCACAAGAGGGGATTGCCTTGCCTATATTCATATATGGGTCAGGAAAAGAGAAAAGCGGCCCTAAAAGAAAATATGGTCAACCGCCACAAACATATTTTGTTTGGCTATTTTGTAGGGCTGTCAAGTTAACGCGTTTAGTGGCGTTACATTTTTTAACGCCACTAATTATTTTAACGTGCGATTAACGCATGTGTATTTGTCCTTGACCTGCCCCGTAGTTTCAGAGCCCAAAGGCTTGACGTTGTTGTTGTTGTTAGTTGGATGGTGGGAGATTCTAGCGAGAGATATGGATACAAAAAAAGGTGTTTTAAACAGCAAGCCAAGCACACAGCTGATGCTGACAGCCCCGCTCCTGCCGCTCGCTTGCGGCAGACCACGCTTGAAAGTTTGCCGGGGAGACGCCTGGACACGGCGTCTACGAGCAGCAAACTTTCAACAGCGATAGCTAAATGGGTGGCTACAGCTTAACATTGTGGAGGACGAGGGGCTGCGTTAGATAATTTGGATCGCATCCAACTAGGGTTGCAAAGGGGCGGAAAGTTTCCGGTAAATTTCAGGAAAGTTTCCATGGGAAGTTAAGCTGGGGAATTTTGGAAATATTCGATGCAAAATTAAACAAAAAAACATCACATTTCAACAGATTATTTGTGTCATTGAAGAACGAAAACAGGAATGTTGAGTTAAATGTTACTCATCCCCCCCAACCCCACTCATAAAAAAATGAACAAAAATGCACCCCCCATCCAAAAATCCCCACAAAGTCCCATTCAAAATGTTAATTGAAAAGAGCCCTTCTCCCTCCAAAAAGTCTCATTAAACATGCAAACCTTCCTTCAAGCAATCCTCTGCATTTTTGCTAAACCTTCTCAGTCAATGGGCTCTTCCTGGGCCTCATCAACATCCAACTCTGAGTCTTCCTCTTCAGTGTCACTGTCCAGCCTTGTTGAGGATGGCTCTGTGTCAAGCTCAAAGAGCCTTAGGTTTGCCCGAATGCCAACCAGTTTTTCCACTCTCACATTTGTGAGCCTGTTGCGAACCTTTGTGTGGTCTCAATAGCCATGCAGTAAGCAGTGTGCTATGGCATGGAATTTCAAGTGTACTTGAATGGCATCTGTTTGTTTTAGTCAAGATTATGCTAAAATATACTTTCCCCAACTATATTTAAGTTCCCTATTCAATTTTGAAAATTCCCAGTTTATTCCCGTTAATTCCCATGGAAAGTTTCCATCTTTGAAAATTCCCGGAATTTTGCAACCCTACATCCAACGTGTCGACTGCACATCACAGCGCATTATTTTGACCCTAGGGGGGAACTTCAGTCTCATGCTTTGACTGTTATGAAGACAGAGGAGCGGCATTTCGTCGACAACTGTAAACAGGCTTGTCTGTTTGAGCAACTGGCTCAGTGCAAAGAAGTATACAGGGTTGGGAGAGAGTGTAAGAGAGAGAGAGGTTCCAGGTTGTTGTATTGAGAATATTCAGGAGAATATTTGTCATTGTTCCAATGATAATAAACAAACATTTGCATAAAGCATATTTGTCCACTCATATGTTGATAAGAGTATTAAAAACTTGAAAAATATTCCTCTCAGGTACATTTAGAACAGATAAAAAAAAATTGTGATTAATTTGCGATCAACTATGGACACATCATGCGATTAATCGCGATGAAATATTGTAAATGACTGACAGCCCTACTATTCTTAGATGCGTTTCGTATGCGTTTGCGTGTAAATGGGGTCTAACACAAGTTCACATACTGTATACAAATCTCAAACTTTCACCTCCACATTAGCACACAAACTGGTAAGTGTCTCCCACACACACATTCTCACCACTTCCCTCGTACCCTAACATACTCGGTGCACTGTTACAGCACAGAGACTTGGCTGATATGCGTGCATCATTGACTGCTCCTACGGATGACTGCAGCCTTCTGAATCCACAGAGACACAGGCAGGGATTGTTCCTATGGTGGCTCAGAGGCCCAAGAACAACCAGCTCATTACACACCTATGCCCTAAGACAGGCGTAAGTAATGAGAACTGCCTAAAAAAAGAAACAGCACAAAGCTAAAGAGGGAGCGCGCATGAAGGTTCTCCGTCTGTGTTTGTGGGTTTTGGCATGTCTCTTCACTTGTGTGTGTGTCGCCGCAGAATGAACTCATGCAGAAGCTGAATGCCATGAATCACAAGCTGGCACATAGCTTATTAAGATATGCTGTTAATTATTATTTGATACAAGCCGCTACCCAAATAGCAACCGATGATGTTAACTAAACAAATACAACAGCGGATAGGGAAATAACAATACGATTGTTACATTAGCTCACATGACAATGTACAGTCCAATGTCATTTCCACAACCTGAATTCTATTTTGGAGTTTTTCATTTCAACACAAATATGTTGCATCATTTGAACAGTGCATTGTCTTTGATTTGTTCAGGCAAATATGCAAGCAGGACCGTTGAAGATTCAAAATGGACACCAATGACCACATGTTAGTCTAATTAACCTTCAACTAACTTTTAAATGTAGACATTAACCATGAGCTGTTATCAGTACAATTTAAACGTACACATGTAAACAGTTGTTTAAGCAACACACACACGTTTTGCTGTGCAGATATGTCCCAGCCCACCCAACCATACCTGTTCTATGTATCACCTTCAGCTACTGTAAGGCCAAACTCCTGTGATATGTAAAACATATGGTGTAATAGACCAACTCAAATGATCCAATCCTCATTTCCTATGATACCCACAGAAATCCCCCGAGCTGAATTTGGCAGTAGACTATAAATGTGAGGGAGTTTAGTGCCATTATTTCTTTAAAATAGCTCCATAAAAACCTACTGTACAGACTAAGTCACAGAGAGTTCTGTTGAAATGAGAACCTGAAATAAGACTAATCTTTATTTAAGATGTTTCCATATTTTACAATGTTGCCGTGGTGTGACACAGTGCCATTCACTCGTTACCTGGCGATGGCTATTAAAGCCTCAACTATACATCAGCTAACAAAGTGATTATAATGTGAAGTAATGACAGATTTCAGGTTAAGCTAAGTTTCCTACAGTCCTCGCCAAGACACCACAGGGTGTGGATTTGTGTCCAGCAGCTACATCTCTTCTACAGCCTCGAATGGCTTAACGTCTTGCTCCATTACTACAGGAATAGACTGTCCTACAGACACTGCTGTGGGAGCGCCACATAGGCCCGTGCTGTCTACAGTCGTGGTGTACAGAGCAGTCTGAGATTAGCTTTAATCTGTCAGTGAGGACTGGGGAGTCACAGAGGAGGACTGACACTGTAATCCTAACTAAGCCCCCCCCATACACAACAAAGGTAGGAGCATTCATATCTGTGAGAATCAGTCTACAGGTCTGTCCATCCATCTCTCTGCTTACAAGTGAAACAGAGAGTATTTATACTGGGAACATCCCATCACAACACTGCCCAAAATACAACCATACTTGTACAGAAAATATTTCAACAAATACCTATTTTGTCATATAATACATGTAGTTTCAAAGTTAATGAAATGTTCAAGGAAATATCTTAAATGAGGTGACAATAAATACATTTTACATTTCTGATTTTATTTCAGAATATTTATCATCGCTGATAAAATAATAATCTAAGTTAAAATGTAAGGGGCTTCTCATCTACATAGCTGACGACTTACATCGGCCTACGTTTTTTTAATACAGTTGGCAGAATCATAAGGTAACGATTGGGGGAGGGGATTTCAAAGCTATTCTACCATCCAACAAGCACTTCTGAAGGACGAGCCGCTTATGAAGCGACATATCTTAGCCAGCTCAGTCAGCCTTATTTTACAGTATAAACACAAAAGTTGGGACACACACACACACACACACACTAATCTATCACTTTTTTAATTAAACATTAATAGGTCCAGTTTATCAGTTGTGGGATTTCCTTCTCTGTCATGTGTAAACCTATGAAGCACAATCGCAAATGTTTTCCCATTTTGTTGACCAACACAATATTCATTGATAACCAAACAGAGCTGAGGTCACAACATTAGAAGAGGGGTTACATAGCCCATAACCTAGAGACCACTACCATGGTTTCTATTGTATCTAAGGTTTGAAAAGGTGATGACATTTCTGCCACTTCTCCAAACAATGTCCTGAGTAATAATAATACCTTCACACAGCAGCCTGGAATGTTTCAAATCTGTCTTTTAAGCTCCTGTGATGAAACCCTGCTCTGTGTTTTAACATCATCCAGGCCTCTAAAGATGTGGGAGCGGGCTGTGAGCAAACATATTTAGTAGACCACTGGTACCTCCTTGTACAATGGATGGAAAGCAGGGAAGGAAAGAGATAAGGGTAAGAAATAATGTGGACCAATACGGAAGCATGACCGTTATTTTTGCACAACTTCCTGTCACAGCCCGCAGTATTTAAGCAATAATAACAGGGTGGAAAAGCTGACATATATGTATGCGTGTGTGTGTGTGTGCACTTACAAACAAAACTAGAAAGAGTGACAATGAGATGTAAGATTTAACAGCTGGCAAATTGAACAATAGGTGAACATCTAGGAGGTCAGAGAAGTTTGAAAACAAAATGCTCTTTATTTTCATAGCTTTCCACTGAAGAACAGAAAAGCTCTGCTGGAGAGGGAGCCACATTCTCTAACGCTGACAGAAAGTGCAGGAGATACACAGAGGTGGCTGTTTATTTGGAGTAAAAGACATGAGACAACAAACCAAATCAAACACCATTGTCTGGACTAGCCTGTTTATTCCTTTTACCTGCTTAGACTTTACACCTATGAGATCCTTCAACAAATATTTGAGCAAGTGAAACTGAGTATGGAAAAATAGCTCGAGGCAACAAATGCAAACGTCACAGGCATTTGGTGAAAGTTGTTTTCAGGATAGGGGGAAATAACAAGCATGACAAAGAATGACATGCAGAGAAACAGAATGCAGTTTCCTCTACAGCCTCTCATGCTGCCTTTACACGGGAACATTTGCGTTTACGCACCGTATGCGTTTTTTCACACGCATTCGATTCATTTAACGTGTCTGTTCACACGAGACCGCTCGACCCGCTGGAAACGCTGTAGTACATATGCCAGGCCTGTAAGTGGCGCCACAAAATACACCAAAAGCAGCGAAGAAGACCCCAGAGTATGGTTGCCATGGTTGCCCTTCTGTTTATGCCCCGCGGTGGATTTAGCAGCATGTAGTAGTTCATGTAATTCTCCATGTCCACTTGTTGCTGATGGTTGTGGTAGAGGAGCTGTAGATTTTGCACTAACATCTGTAGCATGGTCGAGCTGTAGATTTTGCACTAACATCTGTAGCATGGTCAGTAGCAGTAGCACTAGCAGTAGCTACTGACAGTAGCTACTGACCATGCTACAGCAGTGAGCAGCAGAGGTGGGGAGAGGCGGGGCTATGGCTTCATCTATCGGGAAATGATCGTATAGAGGCGATTACACGGAGCCGTTTGACCCCCCAGAGCGTTCCGTTTGCAGATCTATCCACCTTGGGACCCGTTATCGTTTGCGGGGTCCGTTTCTATCGTTTTGTTACGGCCTCGTGTAAATGAAAGGGCTATACGCAAGAGAAACTATGCGGATACAACCCGTTTCGTTCCCGTGTAAATGGGGTCTCAGTAACACTGCACAACACATGCATGGTACAATATGTAACACTTCTTAGCAAACAGACTGCAAGACCTGATTTTATGCACAAACAACACACAAGTAACACAAAGGGTGTCAGCTGCACTTTCTGACAAGGACAATGGAGAGTTCTGACACAGACAGTTCTTCATCAGTAGTTAGCTGTCAACCGGCCTAGCTTTTCTTTCCGTCTCGTCAACCATTATTCATACTTCCTGACCGTCTGCTCAATGTCAGGCCGTGCTACTGTACGACTTAGCTTTGCACAGTAGTCTCAGAATAGGATGAATCTGATCAGCTTAGTAGGTGACAGTATGACATTAGTAGTAGCAACAACAAAAACACTTCCTCCTTAGCATGCAGCATGCTGTTGCTGTGGTCTGGTTTAATTCGACAGCAACACTTGCCTTCTGTGAATTGTTCATGGTGACACAAACAGAAAATTAACTGCATAGCTGCTTCTTCTCCTTCAAGTGAATCATGTGAAAATAATCATGATTATCCCGGTAATTGAAATTCACAAAGATAATTGTGAGTGTTTTTTTTTTGTTTTTAGTTGTAAATCAGTAAGCGAGGTCAAATCCTATGTCATGCAATCCATACTGCAATTTATGAATATGTTCATTAAGGATTCATCAGAGATTGTCTTACTATTTTTCTGTTGATAAACAAATAGAATAGATACATTTATGATGTTAGCACTTAGGTCCACATTGTGATGTATCCTAGATGTATATGTTTTAATGCGTGTCTGGAATTCCTTGTAAAAAACACTTCATAGATGAAATACCACACGGGAGTGTCTCCTTTTAGCAGAATGAAATACTTAACATTTCCTAAAGGGAGGGGATCTTCATCGTCTCAGTAAAGCTCTTATTCACAGTTGCCATAACACATTAGCTCCATAGTGCCAGTCCTGATCAAATGTATTACAACATTCAGCAAGGTTAATGTGACTATTCAGTCGGAGTTATTAGGTCCATTTAAGTGGGAATTATATTACAGCAATGTTACGAGGAAATTCCACGTTTGCATCTGCGGTGGTGGAGAGGTATCTGCTGAAAGTTTGGAGACTTTAGTGCCTGAAGCAAAAAGCTAGGACCGCCACCATTACATAGATACAAAACAATGTTTCAAAACTAAACAGCTCTCAGACAATTGATGTTGTCTGATTGATACATGCTCACAAAGTGAAAGGTATGAGGAATTAAAAAACTTCCGAAACAAAAAAAACAACCCAAGTAAAGACGAGATTTCTCTCGAAGTATGATATTTTAGCGGCGTGGTGACTCTGCATTCCTCTGTGTGTTACAGCACTTTCATTACACAACTCAGCTCTACCATCCAGTCGCAACAGGCTTCAGAGCAAACCCAACTCTTCAGCTCAGCCAACAGCTGCTCGTCTGTCATTCTGTAAAGCACAGTAGGAGCACAGCGAACAGAGAGCACTTCTGTACATGTTAATCATTATTACGCTCGTCCATGGCAGATTATTGTAGAGCTGCAGTAAATGCACCTATTTTAACTATTGCGTTGACAATGATTAGTCTATCCGAGGATTTGAAGAACTGGGATAGATATTTGAACGTTATATTCTGACATTTTACAGACCAAAAGATTCTTCTGCAGATAAAAATATATAATATTTATTTGCAGCCATAATTATTCCAACAAGTGTCTTCATTTCAACTAATCGCTGATGAAAAGTGTTATTAGAAATCCATTCTCTACATGTTCATCTATCACGGGTCTCATTAAGTTAAACATGTATAAGATCCACAAGAGCAAACCTGCTCCCTGTGAATTCAAACTTTTACTTATGTCGTACTTTTGTCTACATCTCATCAGTTATGTCACACCTATCTTCCACAACTATAACACCTGCAACTAAATCCCTGACTTGGGGAGTGTGCACAGGAGCAACATGCGTGAACGAACGTATAAACTATTGACAATTATTGAGAATAAAATCAGTAATTTTAGCTCCCCAAAGCCATCACCTGTAACTTGTTATTTTCGTTGACTACACCCCCACTCCTGTGCATTTTTAAACCTCCATTAATCTTCTTATCTGCATTTCGGGTTTTCTAGCTTCTTTATCACTCCCTTTTTTCTCTCTCTCTGTTATACACTCTCTCTTCTCTCCCTGTTTCTGCCTCCCCTTCTCTCTCTCTCCCAGTCGCTCACTGCAGCTCCGTTGCTCAGCCTTGCTCTGAAATACTCCCGTTCACTCCGAGCCAAGGGGCCCTGCCACTAGCAGTCCATAAAGCACTCCAGTTCCATGCTGGCACTCAGTCATCCTATTCTTCAGCTCACAGTATGCTCTTCTTCCCCCGAGATGTAGAGAACACGAACTGTGTCTGTGTGTGCCTAGGTGTGTGTGTGTGCCTAGGTGCGTGTGTGTGATGGGGACTAGAACAGACATAAATAAAACGAAAGAAGGCAAAAGACACCCACTGTGCAACAAAGCACATTTTAACTACTCCACTTGCCTCAGACTACATGAGTCAGACTGTGATTAAAGACGTGTGACCTGGCTTCTTTCAAGGACGCATTTGACATTAGGCTTCTGCTGAGGTGGTTCCCCCAGGAAGTAGGTGCACTGCTGCACAAAGTCACATGCAGGCACCAGATTTCCTGCTTGAATGAAGGTGCACTTATCCTTGCTATTAGTCATGATAAACACCAACATGTTAACCTTAACCCGTGCCAAATGGCGAGGATTTATGCACCTTTGCAAAATACAAAGCTGCATAAATGTTAGTCTAACAACGAGCAACAAGTGCCACATAAATAAATGTAAAAAATGTTGCTGGTACTGGATGGGCCAAATGATCATGAGACAACAATATGTCACAATATGCATCAGGAAAGAACTAAAACTCTTCTGAATTGAAATCTCTTCTATGATCTGATTTCAATTCAGAGAGCTACAATCCAATTGATAAATAATTTGTTATGCACCCATGTGTTTTATTTCCAACTATGTTCTTATTGTGAGTCCACATGCACACTCAGATGAAATCAGTCCATTTGATTTGATAACAGAAGTAATCCAACAGGTAAATTGACGCTGCAAGTAGGCCTGTCGCGATAAGCAATTCATTGACTTATCGTACGATAAATAAAAATGAACTCGATAACTTTTCTGACCTCGATAAATTGCCGTTTAAATGCGTGTTTGTTTACATAAGGATGTGACCAGCATTTTAGCTCGGCGCGCTGTGTCTGCCGGCCACTCTACCGGCCCGGCTCACACACAGCCAGGTCAGGACACTCCGCGTGCAGCAGTGTAGCAGCCAAATTAATAATATAGAGACAAGCAGGAGACAACGTGTGACTTACTCGAGGGGAATTTGAAGTTAGATGGAATTGGTTGCAAAACCTAACTCCATCTCCGGTGTGGGAATATTTTTGGATTTAAGCCAAATCAACGAGGCGAACCTACGGACTTGAATGAGCCAGGCGGTGTCTCGCATTTGTTTTAAAAAGGTAGCAACAAAAGCTATCAATACGACCAGAGCCTACGACCAACCTTAAACTGCACCTGAAACACAACCACCCCATTCCGTTTTCCCAGCTGGGAGCAAACACGGCAGCTGGAGATGGAGAGCCCCCACCTTCCAGACAGTTTGCAATCAAAGATGCATTTGCCCGACAATGCAAACATGTTGGTGTTCCTTGCATATATAATAATATATATATATATAATAATATATATACATATAATTATATATATATATATATATATAGAGAGAGAGAGAGAGAGAGAGCTCTGTTTTCCAGCCTGAGTCTATTTAATTTATTGTTGTGTGTGATTTCATTAATTTTTTATAATTGTATTTATTTGTTTATTTATTATATATAATGTATATATTTTAATATTATTTCACATTTCATTTGCAATGTTGAATGTTCAATGTTCAATAAAAAAGTTCTGTTTGAAAGGATGTACTTGAATTATTATTATTATATATTATCATTATGTCAGTGGTCTAAAATGGTCTTACAATGGTGCCGACAATATTATCGTTTATCGCAATAATTTCCAGGAAAATGTATCGTCCAACAAAATTAATTATTGTGACAGGCCTAGCTGCAAGCATGGGCAAGTAAGTATATACTTCAACTCTATGAATGTTCAACTAAAAAGAGAAAAATATGTGCTGCTTAGAATCAGATACATTTTTCTTTTGATCACTTGGAGGGCAATTTTTGCAGTCCATCCTCTGACACAGCTGTTAGAGCCTGAACGGAATACTATGCAACACAGGCTCAAAAGCTAACCCACGGCATTATAAAAAGAAATTGATTCAAATACAAATATTATGAAACACCAATAAGTGGTAAACAGCCAATGAAGGTCTGAGAGAAATGTCCCAGAAGCCCCAGAAGAACTTCTACATGACAGACTTCAGCAAACCTTCCTCCTAATAAAAGGTTACCTGCCAAACTCAAAGAGATTCCCCAGAGCCAAAATCTGTGATCTACCAGTCACCTTGTATCCCAAGCAACTGTCCGAGGCAGTGATCCGTGGCTAATCCACACTGGATTGATCCAGCCTGTTTGTGTCAACAGTCTTTAGGGATGCTGATGCTTTCTCTCTGAAGAACACAGATAGTGCTTCACAGAACACAGCTAAAGGACCAGGTTATGGCTTGAAACATACTACATGAATCATGCTCAGTTACAGAGGTACCTGTCAGCACAGTGGATCCTGGTAAGCATTCCTGTGAAGGTCACGTATGTCAAACAACCTGTGTGTGTGAACAAACACACACACACACACACACACACACCCATGTGCTCAAGATTACACACATTCTTAAACAGCAAGCGAACATTAAATCAATACAGAATGTTCTTGTAAAGATGAGTACACACTACAGGGGTGATGTTGGGGTTGAGAAAAATGTGACGCAATTCATAGAGACTTGGCTTCTTATTGATGATATTTTGGGGGTTTGAATATTATGTTTTTTTATAATAATACATACATTCTCCATGCTAAAAATGGCTATAGTAAGCTATTTGGGTTAATTGCGAAGTTTGTTAGTGACATTATTCCAACAAAAAAACCTTCAATCCTATCTTAGTCATCCAAAAACTGTGCCCGTGTCTCGAAAAAGACACAGTGACTAAAACTGGATAACCCACCCACACAGCTTCATTCAGTCCCTGGTGGCATAACGGAGAGACATTCACACAAGGATTTTGGGTTGTATACCAAATACCAAGCTGGCTGGCAACAATACACACATCCTTCAGTCTTATATATCTCATCTTGATATCACTGGTATGTCTGAGGAGAGGTGAAAGCGGAGCGTGATGAAGTCAAGATAGTTGAGAGAGCCGATGACACACTGTAGATCAATGACAGCACACATGTCTACACCCCGTAACCTCTTTCTGAACTGTGGTGTTGTGAAAAAAAAAACTTCTTCTTATGGTGGGCAGTGCTGCTGGACACATGCACTCACACCAGCAGGCAGAATGACCCAGACTCAGTGCTCTAAGGACATTGCACAATTAATGTCCATGACTCATGTTTACTTATAGCCCTACTTAACCTGTATGTGCAATTGCAGTACTGTAAAAATATGCGATTTAACACATACTTTATTTATTTTTAACCATATTTGTCACTGTTTTTAAACACTGAAGAAGCACAAGAACATGCATTTATTAACACTACCACACAGGCAGTTTTTCCCTACTTTATTGACTGTGTCTGTTCATTAAAACAATGCTTGTAACAAGAAACACACACTCTCCTACAACTATCTCCTAGCCATAAGCATATTGGCCTGTATTAGCATACTATCTACATTAAAGGTTCTCAAAAACAAGCATGGAGTGTTCTGTATGTACAAATAAAAGTGTTTTGTAAGAAACTGTTTGAGTTGTGTGTGTGTGACCAGATGTGACTTTTGTGCATCATCTTTGGTTACCGTTTACAATATCAGTTTTCACTTGTTGCTAGACATGGCCAGGGGGTTATGTTACGCAACAGTTTGCGCTGGCTGAAGAAAGACATAAGTACAGGTGACTTTTACTGCTCTGCTCTCACAGAGACACCACACTGAGTCACAGAAGCTGACACAGACAGGTAGACACCATATGATGTCATCCCAATGATTAGGTCAGCATGGGAACATTCAACGTCCCTCTGCCACACCTTACCATAAACAGTAAGGTCATTTGTTTGAAACAATTCCATTAAATAGTTTCAATTTGTAGTGTTTACAATACATGAAGTCCTGTTTCTTTACAAAACACAACAGTACAATGGTGGGTCTTCATTTAGTGTTTCCAATGTAAAGAAAAAGTACACTTGAGTTAGTTGTTGACGTGTTGCAATTTGACAGAATTGACTTACAGTTTATTGCACAGTTTCTGTTTTCATAGTTGGAAACAAGCTTCGACTTCCTCATATGTTGTCATTTGCTTTGACCTGAATCATGATTCCTACAGGGTAACATTTGAAGCTCTATTGACAGCTGGTGCACAGCTCTTGGTTTGAAGGTAATTACAGGTATAGTGGCAGTTAGTTGCTTTGTAGCTTCACTTTGAAACATGAGAGGAAGAATATTTAACCCTCTATGGAGCAAGAGGCACAACTTTTGAACCCACGTACAGATCATTAAAAGTGCAACAAGTTGAACCTGATACTCACAAATTTCTTTTTCCCATCTCCATCCTCGTAGCTCTTCTTTGATTTCTTGTCCTTCTTGGGACCAGCCGCTGAAGCAGAGTTCCCCGTGTTTGGATCCATACTGATAATTTAATCCGTTTCCTTGAGTTGGGAGACAGAATAAACCCTTGTGGCGGTAATCTCCCCGAACTCAATCGTACAAAAAATAGCAAACGTATCCTCAGAAGGTGTTTCAAAACTTTGTTAAAAAGCCAACTGTTGATTCCCTTGGGCCTAAGCTAGTGCCTTGGCTAACTTAGCCACAATTAGCACAATGCTGCTAATGATTTGGTAGAGAGCCAACTACACCAAACGAGCCCCTCGCTAAACCGCCTGTCTGTATCACTGAAGGAGGGAAATTCAAAGCACAGCCCAAGCCCTCGGAAGGAAAAGTACGAAAACTTCCTGTTGCGTTAATAAAATACAAAAAACGACTTATTCCTATAGTATCCACGTGTGACAGGAACCAATACGTTAAACAAAGTGAACTTTGAGTCTCGAAAGTATGCGGTAATAAGTGAGCTAACTGTTAGCTTCAGCTACGCTAGCTCTTCTGACAACAGTAGGTAAAGCCCCGTGGAAAGAAAAAAACTCCGCTCTTCCCACTTCCACCAGTTGTTTCGGCGACTACAACACGGGTGACGAGATGGTATTACGGATGAATTGGCCCGACTTGTTTTCTAAATTAGTTTCCATGACTGCTACAAGTTTATTTAACTTTTAACCCCTAAATGACAGGGGGAAGCGAGCGACTACGGCTTTAGCGGCAGAGGAGTCTTCCTGTTCTTCTGACAGTGGGTCAGAGCTGCTGGGAGGAGCCTGTGCGCTGCAGCTACACCTGAGAGGATTTAGCTGACAGTTCTGCCTGCACAGAGCTGTGGCTCCAGCCGTACTGATATCATTACAGCTCCATGAAAGATTTACCGGGGCGGGATCCCTGGTATAATGAAGACAAGTCTCAATACTTGCTGTCCTGCTACAACAGAGTATGTTAAAGCCCCCCACAGACCGCAGGAAAGCAGAAGCTCTGCACATCTTACGTTGCAAACTGAAAACTCATCTATTAAGAACTGCATGTAGGCCCAAAAAAACTCTGGTTCATGACCTCATCAGACAAAATGTGTATTTATCTGCATACATTATTAGGGTCTGAGACCATAGGTCGGCGAAGACCCTATTGAAATCGGTCGCGCAGCGACCGATAAACCTGCGAAAAACACATAAAAACAGGGAAAACGACCGGCAAAAGCACAGAAAAGGTTCGGAAATAGTAACGGCAGATAGTCCGCGCGAGCCCAGTCACGTGGGCAAAGCCCACGTGATTGCAACTCGCATAATTAATATCGTTACGATCAATTTAGTCGCTCGCGAAGCGAGCGATAACCATGCAAAACCCACTAAAAACAGGGAAAAAGATGGGTAAAAGCCCATTAAAAGTGGCCTAAATCATGACAGTAGGTAGGCCAACGGCCTACAGTGACGTGGGCGTAGCCCACGTCACTGTAAACGAGCACATTATTGATATTGGTCCGATTATTTATTAGGGTCTGAGACCATAGGTCGGCGAAGACCCTATTGAAATCGGTCGCGCAGCGACCGATAAACCTGCGAAAAACACATAAAAACAGGGAAAACGACCGGCAAAAGCACAGAAAAGGTTCGGAAATAGTAACGGCAGATAGTCTGCGCGAGCCCAGTCACGTGGGCGAAGCCCACGTGAATGCAACTCGCATAATTAATATCGTTACGATCAATTTAGTCGCTCGCGAAGCGAGCGATAACCATGCAAAACCCACTAAAAACAGGGGAAAACAGGGGTAAAAGCCCATTAAAAGTGGCCTAAATCATGACAGTAGGTAGCCCACGGCCTACAGTGACGTGGGCGTAGCCCACGTCACTGTTAAACTAGCACATTATTGATATTGGTCCGATTATTTATTATTATTATTCTGATTCTTATTTTAGAACATCGCGCGCACTTTTGAGCCCCGCCACATATGTGAAAACTCAACAAATTTTGCACACGCGTCAGAAGTGCGCAAAATTGCGATGTGTAATTGGTCCCGAAACTTTACGTCAAAAATTGCGTAGGCCACGCCCACTTCCGTTTTTAACGTTAACTCCCCCTACTTTAACTTTCACGTAACCGAACGAAACTCGCTAAGCCTATCTAAGGTGCGGAGACAAACAAAAAAGCCTCTTGGAGGGGTATAAAATAACGTACAGGAAGTCGGCCATTTTGAATTTGGCGTTGAAAAAGGCGTCAAAAAACGCCATTTATCGCGTTTTTCGTCCTCCGCGCAAAATCTATCTCCTCCCAGGGACTTTATCCGTACGACTCGAAATTCGTCGGGTAGCATCTCGAGACATGGGCAATTAAAAGTTATCACGGAAGTTTTTTTCTTTCGCACGGCGCAGCCGTTATTTGGCGCCAAAGTTCGCGTTCGCTCGATGCTAGGCCCATCAAACGCCATGGCCATGGAATACGATGATGTCATAACACCAACTGACATGCTCACAACGCCACCAAACATCACAATGTTGTCTTAAGTCAATGGAAAATGGTCCAATCTACACCAGACTTCAGATGACAGTTAATGGTCCGGCCCTCAACACATTAATATGACAAAAGTGAGTTTTCCTCAAAAGCTGTTGCCATGGCAACGAATCCCTCGCCATAAAACACGGTGTCGCTGTAAATCCAATGGACACGGTCCCATCGTCCCCCAATCTTCACTTTTATATTACTGGTCCATGACTCAACAGCTCTACGTGAAATTTGAGATCTCATCGTATGCCGTTTCCATGGCAACGCATCCCACGCCGTAAAACACGGTGTCGCTGTAAATCCAATGGACACGGTCCCATCGTCCCCCAATCTTCACTTTTATAACACTGGTCCATGACTCAACAGCTCTACGTGAAATCTGAGATCTCACCGTATGCCGTTTCCATGGCAACGCTTCCCACGCCGTAAAACACGATGTTGTCTTAAGTCAATGGAAAATGTTCCAAACTGCACCAGACTTCAGATGACAGTTAATGGTCCAGCCCTCAACAGCTCTACGTGAAATCTGAGATCTCATCGTATGCCGTTTCCATGGCAACGAATCACTCGCCGTAAAACACGATGTTGTCTTACGTCAAGGGAAAATTGTCCAAACTGCACAACACTTCAGATCATGGCTACTAGTCCGGCCCTCAACAGCACTATGTCAATTATGGGATGTCATCATATGCCGTTTCCATGGCAACGCATCCCTCACCAAAAAACACGATGTTGTCTTAATTCAATGGAAAATGGTCCAATCTACACCAGACTTCAGATGACAGTTAATGGTCCGGCCCTCAACACATTAATATGACAAAAGTGAGTTTTCCTCAAAAGCTGTTGCCATGGCAACGAATCCTTCGCCATAAAACACGGTGTCGCTGTAAATCCAATGGACACGGTCCCATCGTCCCCCAATCTTCACTTTTATATTACTGGTCCATGACTCAACAGCTCTACGCGAAATTTGAGATCTCACCGTATGCCGTTTCCATGGCAACGCATCCCTCGCCGTAAAACACGGTGTCGCTGTAAATCCAATCGACACGGTCCCATCGTCCCACAATCTTCACTTTTATATCACTGGTCCATGACTCAACAGCTCTACGCGAAATTTGAGATCTCACCGTATGCCGTTTCCATGGCAACGCATTCCTCGCCATAAAACACGGTGTCGCTGTAAATCCAATCGACACGGTCCCATCGTCCCCCAATCTTCACTTTTATATCACTGGTCCATGACTCAACAGCTCTACGCGAAATTTGAGATCTCACCGTATGCCGTTTCCATGGCAACGCATTCCTCGCCATAAAACACGGTGTCGCTGTAAATCCAATGGACACGGTCCCATCGTCCCCCAATCTTCACTTTTATATCACTGGTCCATGACTCAACAGCTCTACGCGAAATCTGAGATCTCACCGTATGCCGTTTCCATGGCAACGAATCACTCGCCATAAAACACGATGTTGTCTTAATTCAATGGAAAAAGTTCCAAACGGCACCAGACTTCAGATGACAGTTAATGGTCCGGCCCTCAACAGCTCAATATGACAATAGTGAGTTTTCCTCAAAAGCTGTTTCCATGGCAACGCATCCTTCGCCATAAAACACAATGTTGTCTTAAGTCAATGGAAAAGCTTCCAAACGGCACCAGACTTCAGATGACAGTTAATGGTCCGGCCCTCAACAGCTCAATATGACAATAGTGAGTTTTCCTCAAAAGCTGTTTCCATGGCAACGCATCCTTCGCCATAAAACACGATGTTGTCCTAACTCACTGGAAAAACGTCCAAACGGCACCAGACATCAGATGATGGCTAATGGTCCGGCCCTCAACACATCTAGGCGTATTATGGGGTGTCATCAAATTCCGTTGCCATGGCGACAGATCACTCGCCATCAAACACAATGTTTATGATACTGCTGTAACTCCCATTTACGTTGTCCGATCGGCCTGAAACTTCCCACGTTTGCCAACGGCCGAGTCCGGAAAACTCCTGCATGATACCTCGACGTGCGGACAACAGCCTGCGGAGCGTCGAAGACCCGCTCAACGCTGCTTGCAGCTTTAATTATTATTATTATTTGAACTCTTATTACGCACTTTTGACCCCCGCCACATATGTGAAAACTCACCAAATTTTGCACACGCGTCAGAAGTGCGCAAAATTGCGATGTGTAATTGGTCCCGGAACTTTACGTCAAAAATTGCGTAGGCCACGCCCACTTCCGTTTTTAACGTTAACTCCCCCTACTTTAACTTTCACGTAAACGAACGAAACTCGCTACGCATATCTAAGCTGCGGAGACGAACAAAAAAGCCTCTTGGAGGGGTATAAAATAACGTACAGGAAGTCGGCCATTTTGAATTTGGCGTCGAAAAAGGCGTCAAAAAACGCGATTTATCGCGTTTTTTGACCTCCGCGCAAAATCTATCTTCTCCCAGGGACTTTATCCGTACGACTCGCAATTCGCCGGGTAGCATCTCGAGACATGGGCAATTAAAAGTTATCACGGAAGTTTTTTTCTTTCGCACGGCGCAGCCGTTATTTGGCGCCAAAGTTCGCGTTCGCTCGATGCTAGGCCCATCAAACGAATACGATGATGTCATCACTCAAACTGACATGCTCACAACGCCACCAAACTTCACAATGTTGTCTTAAGTCAATGGAAAATGGTCCAAACTGCACCAGACTTCAGATGACAGTTAATGGTCCGGCCCTCAACACATTCATATGACAAAAGTGAGTTTTCCTCAAAAGCTGTTGCCATGGCAACGAATCCCTCGCCATAAAACACGGTGTCGCTGTAAATCCAATGGACACGGTCCCATCGTCCCCCAATCTTCACTTTTATATTACTGGTCCATGACTCAACAGCTCTACGTGAAATTTGAGATCTCACCGTATGCCGTTTCCATGGCAACGCATTCCTCGCCATAAAACACGGTGTCGCTGTAAATCCAATCGACACGGTCCCATCGTCCCCCAATCTTCACTTTTATATCACTGGTCCATGACTCAACAGCTCTACGTGAAATCTGAGATCTCACCGTATGCCGTTTCCATGGCAACGCATCCCACGCCGTAAAACACGATGTTGTCTTAATTCAATGGAAAACCTTCCAAACTGCACCAGACTTCAGATGACAGTTAATGGTCCGGCCCTCAACACATTAATATGACAAAACTCAGTTTTCCTCAAAAGCTGTTGCCATGGCAACGAATCCCTCGCCATAAAACACGGTGTCGCCGTAAATCCAATGGACACGGTCCCATCGTCCCCCAATCTTCACTTTTATATCACTGGTCCATGACTCAACAGCTCTACGCCAATTCTGGGATGTCATCATATGCCGTTGCCATGGCAGTAGATCACTCGCCATCAAACACAATGTTTACTGTATGATACTGCTGTAACTCCCATTTACGTTGTCCGATCGGCCTGAAACTTCCCACGTTTGCCAACGGCCGAGTCCGGAAAACTCCTGCATGATACCTCGACGTGCGGACAACAGCCTGCGGAGTGTCGAAGACCCGCTCAACGCTGCTTGCAGCTTTAATTAGGATCTGAGACCTAGGTCGGCGAAGACCCTATTGAAATCGGTCGCGCAGCGACCGATAAACCTTTGACCCCCGCAACACATGTGAAAACTCACCAAATTTTGCACGCGCGTCAGAAGTGGTGCAACTTGCGATATGTAATTGGTTCCGGAACTTTGCGTAAAAAATTGCGTAGGCCACGCCCACTTCCGTTTTTAACGTAAACTCCCCCCACTTTAACTTTCACGTAAACGAACGAAACTCGCTACGCATATCTAGGGTGCGGAGACGAACAAAAAAGCCTCTTGGAGGGGTAAAAAATAACGTACAGGAAGTCGGCCATTTTGAATTTGGCGTTGAAAAAACGCGATTTATCGCGTTTCTCGTCCTCCGCGCAAAATCTATCTTCTCCCAGGGACTTTATCCGTACGACTCGAAATTCGTCGGGTAGCATCTCCAGACATGGGCAATTCAAAGTTATCACGGAAGTTTTTTTCTTTCGCACGGCGCAGCCGTGATTTGGCGCCAAAGTTCGCGTTCGCTCGATGCTAGGCCCATCAAACGCCATGGAACACGATGATGTCATAACTCAAACTGACATGCTCACAACGCCACCAAACTTCACATGATGGTTAACACTGCAGCCCTGAACAGCTCTACGTCAAATTTTATGTTACTTAATATGGCGTTACCATGGCAACGAATCCCTCGCCATAAAACACGGTGTCGCTGTAACTCCAATGGACACGGTCCCATCGTCCACCAATCTTCACTTTTATATCACCGGTCCATGCCTCAACAGCTCTACGTAAAATCTGAGATCTCACCGTATGCCGTTTCCATGGCATCCCTCGCCATAAAACACAATGTTGTCTTAAGTCAATGGAAAATGGTCCAAACTGCACCACACTTCAGATGATGGCTACTAGTCCGGCCCTCAACAGCTCTACGTGAAATCTGAGATCTCACCGTATGCCGTTTCCATGGCAACGCATCCCTCGCCGTAAAACACAATGTTGTCTTAAGTCAATGGAAAATGGTCCAAACTGCACTAGACTTCAGATGACAGTTAATGGTCCGGCCCTCAACAGCTCTACGCCGATTATGGGATGTCATCATAAGCCGTTGCCATGGCGACAGATCCCTCGCCATAAAACACAATGTTGTCTTAAGTCAATGGAAAATGATCCAAACTGCACCAGACTTCAGATGATGGCTAATGATCCAGCCCTCAACAGCTCTATGCCAATTATGGGATGTCATAATATGCCGTTTCCATGGCAACGCATCCCTCGCCGTAAAACACAATGTTGTCTTAAGTCAATGGAAAATGGTCCAAACTGCACCAGACTTCAGATGACAGTTCATGGTCCAGCCCTTAACACCTCAATATGACAAAAGTGAGTTTTCCTCAAAAGCTGTTGCCATGGCAACGTATCCCTCGCCATTAAAATACAATGTTGTCTTAAGTCAATGGAAAATAATCCAAACTGTACCAGACTTCAGATGATGGCTAATGGTCTGGCCCTCAACAGCTCTACGCCAATTATGGGATGTCATCATATGCCGTATCCATGGCAACGCATCCCTCGCCAAAAAACACAATGTTGTCTTAACTCAATGGAAAATGATCCAAACTGCACCAGACTTCATATGATGGCTAATGGTCCGGCCCTCAACAGCTCTACGCCAATTATGGGATGTCATCATATGCCGTAGCCATGGCGACAGATCCCTCGCCATGAAACACTGTGTTGTCCTAACTCACTGGAAAAACGTCCAAACGGCACCAGACATCAGATGATGGCTAATGGTCCGGCCCTCAACAGCTCTACGCCAATTATGGGATGTCATCATATGCCGTTTCCATGGCAACGCATCCCTCGCCAAAAAACACAATGTTGTCTTAAGCAGGGGCGTCGCCTGGACCTGAAAACATTCGGGGCTTAGCCCACAGTGGCGGCGGCACTACAGTGGAATATTCTACTGCAACACTCCCCACACGCACACACACACAGTACACCCGCGACTGTTACAATGAAGGCTCGATAATCAGCTCACGGCATATAGGCAGGGGTAAAGTGGTATTTTTTATGAGTGGGGGGCTCACCTCCTCTAGGGGGGGTCCGGGGGGATGCTCCCCCGGGAAGATTTTTTTTTAAATATTGAAGTTAAATGCATCAATCTGGTGCACTTTGAGAGCAAAATGAAGAGATCTATGGATACCTCTCTCAACACCCATATGAAGCAGAACTGTAAACAGATTTACTTTTTCTTTATGGATATTTTACTAATCACTCCCCTTTTAAACTCTATTCTTGTTTTACTGCCATATAGTATTTCATAACTGTTTTTCCTTTATTCTCTTATTTTTTTTATAACTATAATGATCATATGAAGGTGTGCCGCGGAAATAATCTTTTGAATAATTTGTGACCAAACCGTTTGAGACCCACTGAGATAACTTAGACTAAAGTTAACTATCTAAACACTCAGAGAGTCCTTTAGCTCACCTGAGTCTCTCAGTCTGAGAGGAGAGGACTCTCCTCCAGCTTGTTGTGGAACAAACAGCTCCTTATGTCCGTTAGTGCAGCTAGATGCTAACAACACGGTCCCTGCTGGCACCGCCACCGGTCCCTCCCTCCCTCTCTCTCTCTCTCTATCACACTAAATGCGCTATTGCCACACACACACAGAGCCGAGCTTGAATGACACAAGCACACGTTTATTTCCATGCAACTCTCTGATTGGTCTGGTGTCATGCCTCTGTTGCATTCACTGAACACGGGAAATTACAGTGCTGCCGTCCTCTCTTGTGTCATGATGAGGTTCACGTAAAGCACAGTTAATGTATTATATTATTGAGGGAGAATTGTCCGGGGCTAGAGAAAAAACATTCGGGGCTAAAGCCCCGGATGCCCAGGCCAGGCGACGCCACTGGTCTTAAGTCAATGGAAAATGATCCAAACTGCACCAGACTTCAGATGATGGCTACTAGTCCGGCCCTCAACACCTCAATATGACAATAGTGAGTTTTCCTCTAAAGCTGTTGCCATGGCAACGCATCCCTCGCCGTTAAGCATGATATTGCTATAACTCCTGTGTAAATGGTAAAAAAGTGTTCAAACTTTACATGTGTGCTAACGGTACAGCCCTAAAGACATATATGTGTCAGTTTTGAGATTTCGTCAAATGTCGTTGCTATGGTAACAACATGGTCGCCGTGAAACACGGTTTTCTCATAACTCCAGTTAACATGCTCCAAACGGCCCAAAACGTCACAGGTTTGATAACGATGCAGCCCTCAACACATCTAGGCGTATTATGGGGTGTCATCAAATTCCGTTGACATGGCGACTGATCACTTTCCATCAAACACAATGTTTATGATACTGCTGTAACTCCTAAATACATTGTCCGATCGACCTAAAACTTCCCACGTTTGCCAACGTTCGAGTCCTCGAGACACCTAGACACACACCTCGACGTGCGGACAACAGCCTGCGGAGCGTCGAAGACCCGCTCAACGCTGCTTGCAGCTTTAATTAGGGTCTGAGTCCTAGGTCGGCGAAGACCCTATTGAAATCGGGTCGCGCAGCGACCGATAAACCTTTGACCCCCGCAACATATGTGAAAACTCACCAAATGTTGCACGCGTGTCAGAAGTGGTGCAACTTCAGATGTGTAATTGGTTCCGGAACTTTGCGTCAAAAATTGCGTAGGCCACGCCCACTTCCGTTTTTAACCTAAACTCCCCCCCACTTTAACTTTCACGTAAACGAACGAAACTCGCTACGCATATCTAGGGTGCGGAGACAAACCAAAAAGCCTCTTGGAGGGGTGTAAAATAACATACAGGAAGCCGGCCATTTTGAATTTGGAGTCGGAAAAACGCGATTTATCGCGTTTTTCGTCCTCCGCACGAAATCTATCTTCTCCCAGGGACTTTATCCGTACGACTCGAAATTCGTCGGGTAGCATCTCGAGACATGGGCAATTAAAAGTTATCACGGAAGTTTTTTTCTTTCGCACGGCACAGCCGTTATTTGGCGCCAAAGTTCGCGTTCGCTCGATGCTAGGCCCATCAAATGCCATGGAATACGATGATGTCATAACTGAAACTGACATGCTCACAACGCCACCAAACTTCACATGATGGTTAACACTGCGGCCCTGAACAGCTCTACGTCAAAGTTTATGTTACTTAATATGGCGTTACCATGGCAACGCATCCCTCGCCGTAAAACACGATGTTGTCTTAATTCAATGGAAAAGGTTCAAAACGGCACCAGACTTCAGATGACAGTTAATGGTCCGGCCCTCAACAGCTCTACGTGAAATCTGAGATCTCACCGTATGCCGTTTCCATGGCAACGCATCCCTAGCCGTAAAACACAATGTTGTCTTAAGTCAATGGAAAATGTTCCAAACTGCACCAGACTTCAGATGACAGTTAATGGTCCGGCCCTCAACAGCTCTACGCCAATTCTGGGATGTCATCATATGCCGTTTCCATGGCAACGAATCACTCGCCTTAAAACACGATGTTGTCTTAAGTCAATGGAAAATGTTCCAAACTGCACCAGACTTCAGATGACAGTTAATGGTCCGGCCCTCAACAGCTCTACGCCAATTCTGGGATGTCATCATATGCCGTTTCCATGGCAACGAATCACTCGCCGTAAAACACGATGTTGTCTTAATTCAATGGAAAACCTTCCAAACGGCACCAGACTTCAGATGACAGTTAATGGTCCGGCCCTCAACAGCTCTACGTGAAATCTGAGATCTCACCGTATGCCGTTTCCATGGCAACGGATCCCTCGCCGTAAAACACGATGTTGTCTTAAGTCAATGGAAAATGTTCCAAACTGCACCACACTTCAGATGATGGCTAGTAGTCCGGCCCTCAACAGCTCTACGTGAAATCTGAGATCTCACCGTATGCCGTTTCCATGGCAACGGATCCCTCGCCGTAAAACACGATGTTGTCTTAAATCAATGGAAAATGTTCCAAACTGCACCACACTTCAGATGATGGCTAGTAGTCCGGCCCTCAACAGCTCTAGGTGAAATCTGAGATCTCACCGTATGCCGTTTCCATGGCAACGCATCCCTAGCCGTAAAACACAATGTTGTCTTAAGTCAATGGAAAATGGTCCAAACTGCACCAGACTTCAGATGACGGCTACTAGTCCGCCCCTCAACAGCACTATGCCAATTATGGGATGTCATCATATGCCGTTTTCATGGCAACGCATCCTTCGCCATAAAACACAATGTTGTCTTAAGTCATTGGAAAATGGTCCAAACTGCACCAGACTTCAGATGACGACTACTAGTCCGCCCCTCAACAGCTCTACGCCAATTCTGGGATGTCATCATATGCCGTTGCCATGGCGATAGATCACTCGCCATCAAACACAATGTTTACTGTATGATACTGCTGTAACTCCCATTTACGTTGTCCGATCGGCCTGAAACTTCCCACGTTTGCCAACGGCCGAGTCCGGAAAACTCCTGCATGATACCTCGACGTGCGGACAACAGCCTGCGGAGCGTCGAAGACCCGCTCAACGCTGCTTGCAGCTTTAATTAGGGTCTGAGACCATAGGTCGGCGAAGACCCTATTGAAATCGGTCGCGCAGCGACCGATAAACCTGCGAAAAACACATAAAAACAGGGAAAACGACCGGCAAAAGCACAGAAAAGGTTCGGAAATAGTAACGGCAGATAGTCCGCGCGAGCCCAGTCACGTGGGCGAAGCCCACGTGATTGCAACTCGCATAATTAATATCGTTACGATCAATTTAGTCGCTCGCGAAGCGAGCGATAACCATGCAAAACCCACTAAAAACAGGGAAAAAGACGGGTAAAAGCCCATTAAAAGTGGCCTAAATCATGACAGTAGGTAGCCCAACGGCCTACAGTGACGTGGGCGTAGCCCACGTCACTGTAAACGAGCACATTATTGATATTGGTCCGATTATTTATTATTATTATTATGATTATTATTTTAATACATTGAGCGCACTTTTGAGCCCCGCCACATATGTGAAAACTCAACAAATTTTGCACACGCGTCAGAAGTGCGCAAAATTGCGATGTGTAATTGGTCCCGGAACTTAACGTAAAAAATTGCGTAGGCCACGCCCACTTCCGTTTTTAACGTTAACTCCCCCTACTTTAACTTTCACGTAACCGAACGAAACTCGCTAAGCCTATCTAAGGTGCGGAGACAAACAAAAAAGCCTCTTGGAGGGGTATAAAATAACGTACAGGAAGTCGGCCATTTTGAATTTGGCGTCCAAAAAGGCGTCAAAAAACGCCATTTATCGCGTTTTTCGTCCTCCGCGCAAAATCTATCTTCTCCCAGGGACTTTATCCGTACGACTCGAAATTCGTCGGGTAGCATCTCGAGACATGGGCAATTAAAAGTTATCACGGAAGTTTTTTTCTTTCGCACGGCGCAGCCGTTATTTGGCGCCAAAGTTCGCGTTCGCTCGATGCTAGGCCCATCAAACGCCATGGAACACGATGATGTCATAACACCAACTGACATGCTCACAACGCCACCAAACTTCACAATGTTGTCTTAAGTCAATGGAAAATGCTCCAATCTACACCAGACTTCAGATGACAGTTAATGGTCCGGCCATCAACACATTAATATGACAAAAGTCAGTTTTCCTCAAAAGCTGTTGCCATGGCAACGAATCCCTCGCCATAAAACACGGTGTCGCCGTAAATCCAATGGACACGGTCCCATCGTCCCCCAATCTTCACTTTTATATCACTGGTCCATGACTCAACAGCTCTACGTGAAATCTGAGATCTCACCGTATGCCGTTTCCATGGCAACGCATTCCTCGCCATAAAACACGGTGTCGCTGTAAATCCAATCGACACGGTCCCATCGTCCCCCAATCTTCACTTTTATATCACTGGTCCATGACTCAACAGCTCTACGCAACATTTGAGATCTCACCCTATGCCGTTTCCATGGCAACGCATCCCACGCCGTAAAACACGATGTTGTCTTAATTCAATGGAAAAGCTTCCAAACGGCACCAGACTTCAGATGACAGTTAATGGTCCGGCCCTCAACAGCACTATGCCAATTATGGGATGTCATCATATGCCGTTGCCATGGCAACGCATCACTCGCCGTAAAACACGATGTTGTCTTAATTCAATGGAAAAGCTTCCAAACGGCACCAGACTTCAGATGACAGTTAATGGTCCGGCCCTCAACAGCTCTACGTGAAATCTGAGATCTCACCGTATGCCGTTTCCATGGCAACGCATTCCTCGCCGTAAAACACGGTGTCGCTGTAAATCCAATCGACACGGTCCCATCGTCCCACAATCTTCACTTTTATATCACTGGTCCATGACTCAACAGCTCTACGTGAAATCTGAGATCTCACCGTATGCCGTTTCCATGGCAACGCATTCCTCGCCGTAAAACACGGTGTCACTGTAAATCCAATCGACACGGTCCCATCGTCCCACAATCTTCACTTTTATATCACTGGTCCATGACTCAACAGCTCTACGTGAAATCTGAGATCTCACCGTATGCCGTTTCCATGGCAACGCATTCCTCGCCGTAAAAACACGGTGTCACTGTAAATCCAATCGACACGGTCCCATCGTCCCACAATCTTCACTTTTATATCACTGGTCCATGACTCAACAGCTCTACGTGAAATCTGAGATCTCACCGTATGCCGTTTCCATGGCAACGCATTCCTCGCCATAAAACACAATGTTGTCTTAAGTCAATGGAAAATGCTCCAAACTGCACCAGACTTCAGATGACAGTTAATGGTCCGGCCCTCAACAGCTCTACGTGAAATCTGGGATGTCATCATATGCCGTTACCATGGCAACGCATCCCACGCCGTAAAACACGATGTTGTCTTAATTCAATGGAAAAGGTTCAAAACGGCACCAGACTTCAGATGACAGTTAATGGTCCGGCCCTCAACAGCTCTACGTGAAATCTGAGATCTCACCGTATGCCGTTTCCATGGCAACGCATCACTCGCCATAAAACACGGTGTCGCTGTAAATCCAATGGACACGGTCCCATCGTCCCCCAGTCTTCACTTTTATATCACTGGTCCATGACTCAACAGCTCTACGCGAAATCTGAGATCTCACCGTATGCCGTTTCCATGGCAACGCATTCCTCGCCATAAAACACGGTGTCGCTGTAAATCCAATCGACACGGTCCCATCGTCCCCCAATCTTCACTTTTATATTACTGGTCCATGACTCAACAGCTCTACGTGAAATCTGAGATCTCACCGTATGCCGTTTCCATGGCAACGCATCCCACGCCGTAAAACACGATGTTGTCTTAATTCAATGGGAAATGGTCCAAACTGCACCAGACTTCAGATCATGGCTACTAGTCCGGCCCTCGACAGCACTATGTCAATTATGGGATGTCACCGTATGCCGTTTCCATGGCAACGCATTCCTCGCCATAAAACACGGTATCGCTGTAAATCCAATGGACACGGTCCCATCGTCCCCCAATCTTCACTTTTATATCACTGGTCCGGCCCTCAACAGCTCTACGCGTATTCTGGGATTCATCATATGCCGTTTCCATGGCAACGCATCCCTCGCCATAAAACACGGTGTCGCTCTAACTACAATGGACACGGTCCCATCGTCCCCCAACCTTCACTTTTATATCACTGGTCCATGACTCAACAGCTCTACGCGAAATTTGAGATCTCACCGTATGCCGTTTCCATGGCAACGAATCACTCGCCGTAAAACACGATGTTGTCTTAATTCAATGGAAAAGCTTCCAAACGGCACCAGACTTCAGATGACAGTTAATGGTCCGGCCCTCAACAGCTCTACGTGAAATCTGAGATCTCACCGTATGCCGTTTCCATGGCAACGCATTCCTCGCCATAAAACACGGTGTCGCTGTAAATCCAATCGACACGGTCCCATCGTCCCCCAATCTTCACTTTTATATCACTGGTCCATGACTCAACAGCTCTACGCGAAATCTGAGATCTCACCGTATGCCGTTTCCATGGCAACGCATCCCACGCCATAAAACACGATGTTGTCTTAATTCAATGGAAAAGGTTCCAAACTGCACCAGACTTCAGATCATGGCTACTAGTCCGGCCCTCAACAGCTCTACGCGTATTCTGGGATGTCATCATATGCCGTTTCCATGGCAACGAATCACTCGCCGTAAAACACGATGTTGTCTTAATTCAATGGAAAAGGTTCAAAACGGCACCAGACTTCAGATGACAGTTAATGGTCCGGCCCCCAACAGCTCTACGTGAAATCTGAGATCTCACCGTATGCCGTTTCCATGGCAACGCATCCCACGCCGTAAAACACGATGTTGTCTTAAGTCATTGGAAAATGGTCCAAAACGGCACCAGACTTCAGATGATGGCTAATGGTCCGGCCATCAACAGCTCAACACTCAAAAGCTGTTGCCATGGCAACGAATCCCTCGCCATAAAACACGGTGTCGCTGTAAATCAAATGGACACGGTCCCATCGTCCCCCAGTCTTCACTTTTATATCACTGGTCCATGACTCAACAGCTCTACGTGAAATCTGAGATCTCACCGTATGCCGTTTCCATGGCAACGCATTCCTCGCCGTAAAACACGGTGTCGCTGTAAATCCAATCGACACGGTCCCATCGTCCCCCAATCTTCACTTTTATATTACTGGTCCATGACTCAACAGCTCTACGCGAAATTTGAGATCTCACCGTATGCCGTTTCCATGGCAACGCTTCCCACGCCGTAAAACACCATGTTGTCTTAATTCAATGGAAAAGGTTCCAAACTGCACCAGACTTCAGATGACGACTACTAGTCCGCCCCTCAACAGCTCTACGTGAAATCTGAGATCTCACCGTATGCCGTTTCCATGGCAACGCATTCCTCGCCATAAAACACGATGTTGTCTTAAATCAATGGAAAAGCTTCCAAACTGCACCAGACTTCAGATGACAGTTAATGGTCCGGCCCTCAACAGCACTATGCCAATTATGAGATCTCACCGTATGCCGTTTCCATGGCAACGCATCCCACGCCGTAAAACACGATGTTGTCTTAATTCAATGGAAAAGGTTGCAAACGGCACCAGAATTCAGATGACAGTTAATGGTCCGGCCCTCAACAGCACTATGCCAATTATGGGATGTCACCGTATGCCGTTTCCATGGCAACGCATTCCTCGCCATAAAACACGGTGTCGCTGTAAATCCAATCGACACGGTCCCATCGTCCCCCAATCTTCACTTTTATATCACTGGTCCATGACTCAACAGCTCTACGCGAAATCTGAGATCTCACCGTATGCCGTTTCCATGGCAACGCATCCCACGCCATAAAACACGATGTTGTCTTAATTCAATGGAAAATTGTCCAAACTGCACAAGACTTCAGATCATGGCTACTAGTCCGGCCCTCAACAGCACTATGTCAATTATGGGATGTCATCATATGCCGTTTCCATGGCAACGCATTCCTCGCCATGAAACACTGTGTTGTCCTAACTCACTGGAAAAACGTCCAAACGGCACCAGACATCAGATGATGGCTAATGGTCCGGCCCTCAACACATCTAGGCGTATTATGGGGTGTCATCCAATTCCGTTGCCATGGCGACAGATCACTCGCCATCAAACACAATGTTTATGATACTGCTGTAACTCCTAAATACATTGTCCGATCGGCCTGAAACTTCCCACGTTTGCCAACGGCCGAGTCCTCGAGACACCTACACACACACCTCGACGTGCGGACAACAGCCTGCGGAGCGTCGAAGACCCGCTCAACGCTGCTTGCAGCTTTAATTAGGGTCTGAGACCATAGGTCGGCGAAGACCCTATTGAAATCGGGTCGCGCAGCGACCGATAAACCTGCTAAAAACACCCAAAAACAGGGAAAACGACCGACAAAAGCACAGAAAAGGTTCGGAAATAGTGACGGCAGATAGTCCGCGCGAGCCCACTCACGTGGGCGAAGCCCACGTGAGTGCAACTCGCATAATTAATATCGTTACGATCAATTTAGTCGCTCGCAAAGCGAGCGATAACCATGCAAAACCCACTAAAAACAGGGAAAAAGACGGGTAAAAGCCCATTAAAAGTGGCCTAAATCATGACAGTAGGTAGGCCAACGGCCTACAGTGACGTGGGCGTAGCCCACGTCACTGTAAACGAGCACATTATTGATATTGGTCCGATTATTATTATTATTATTATTATTATTCTTATTTTAGAACATCGCACGCACTTTTGAGCCCCGCCACATATGTGAAAACTCACCAAGTTTCGCACGCACGTCAGAAGTGCGCAAAATTTTTATATTTAATTGGTCCCGGAACTTAACGTTAAAAATTGCGTAGGCCACGCCCACTTCCGCTTAGATCGTACAGCCGGCAACTTTAACTTTCACGTAAACAAACGAAACTCGCTACGCATATCTAGGGTGCGGAGACGAACAAAAAAGCCTCTTGGAGGGGTAAAAAATAACGTACAGGAAGTCGGCCATTTTGAATTTGGCGTCGGAAAAACGCGATTTATCGCGTTTTTCGTCCTCCACGCAAAATCTATCTTCTCCCAGGGACTTCATCCGTACGACTCGAAATTCGTCGGGTAGCATCTCGAGACATGGGCAATTAAAAGTTATCACGGAAGTTTTTTTCTTTCGCACGGCGCAGCCGTTATTTGGCGCCAAAGTTCGCGTTCGCTCGATGCTAGGCCCATCAAACGCCATGGCCATGGAATACGATGATGTCATAACACCAACTGACATGCTCACAACGCCACCAAACATCACAATGTTGTCTTAAGTCAATGGAAAATGGTCCAATCTACACCAGACTTCAGATGACAGTTAATGGTCCGGCCCTCAACACATTAATATGACAAAAGTGAGTTTCCTCAAAAGCTGTTGCCATGGCAACGAATCCCTCGCCATAAAACACGGTGTCGCTGTAAATCCAATGGACACGGTCCCATCGTCCCCCAATCTTCACTTTTATATTACTGGTCCATGACTCAACAGCTCTACGTGAAATCTGAGATCTCACCGTATGCCGTTTCCATGGCAACGCATTCCTCGCCATAAAACACGGTGTCGCTGTAAATCCAATGGACACGGTCCCATCGTCCCCCAATCTTCACTTTTATATTACTGGTCCATGACTCAACAGCTCTACGTGAAATCTGAGATCTCACCGTATGCCGTTTCCATGGCAACGAATCACTCGCCATAAAACACAATGTTGTCTTAAGTCAATGGAAAAGCTTCCAAACTGCACCAGACTTCAGATGACAGTTAATGGTCCGGCCCTCAACAGCTCTACGTGAAATCTGAGATCTCACCGTATGCCGTTTCCATGGCAACGCATTCCTCGCCATAAAACACGGTGTCGCTGTAAATCCAATGGACACGGTCCCATCGTCCCCCAATCTTCACTTTTATATCACTGGTCCATGACTCAACAGCTCTACGCGAAATCTGAGATCTCACCGTATGCCGTTTCCATGGCAACGCATTCCTCGCCATAAAACACGGTGTCGCTGTAAATCCAAAGGACACGGTCCCATCGTCCCCCAATCTTCACTTTTATATCACTGGTCCATGACTCAACAGCTCTACGCAAAATCTGAGATCTCACCCTATGCCGTTTCCATGGCAACGCATCCCACGCCGTAAAACACGATGTTGTCTTAATTCAATGGGAAATGGTCCAAACTGCACCAGACTTCAGATCATGGCTACTAGTCCGGCCCTCGACAGCACTATGTCAATTATGGGGTGTCATCATATGCCGTTTCCATGGCAACGCATCCCACGCCGTAAAACACGATGTTGTCTTAAGTCAATGGAAAAGCTTCCAAACGGCACCAGACTTCAGATGACAGTTAATGGTCCGGCCCTCAACAGCACTATGCCAATTATGGGATGTCATCATATGCCGTTTCCATGGCAACGCATCCCACGCTGTAAAACACGAGGTTGTCTTAAATCAATGGAAAAGGTTCAAAACGGCACCAGACTTCAGATGATGGCTACTAGTCCGCCCCTCAACAGCACTATGCCAATTATGGGATGTCATCGTATGCCATTTCCATGGCAACGCTTCCCTCGCCAAAAAACACGAAGTTGTCTTAAGTCAATGGAAAAGGTTCCAAACTGTCACCAGACTTCAGATGACAGTTAATGGTCCGGCCCTCAACAGCTCTACGCCAATTCTGGGATGTCATCATATGCCGTTTCCATGGCAACGCATCACTCGCCATAAAACACGATGTTGTCTTAATTCAATGGAAAAGGTTCCAAACGGCACCAGACTTCAGATGACAGTTAATGGTCCGGCCCTCAACAGCTCTACGTGAAATCTGAGATCTCACCGTATGCCGTTTCCATGGCAACGCATCACTCGCCATAAAACACGATGTTGTCTTAAGTCAATGGAAAATAGTCCAAACTGCACCAGACTTCAGATGATGGCTAATGGTCTGGCCCTCAACAGCTCTACGCCAATTATGGGATGTAATCATATGCCGTTTCCATGGCAACGCATTCCTCGCCATAAAACACGGTGTCGCTGTAAGTCCAATGGACACGGTCCCATCGTCCCCCAATCTTCACTTTTATATCACTGGTCCATGACTCAACAGCTCTACGTGAAATCTCAGATCTCACCATATGCCGTTTCCATGGCAACGCATCACTCGCCATAAAACACGATGTTGTCTTAATTCAATGGAAAAGCTTCCAAACGGCACCAGACTTCAGATGACAGTTAATGGTCCGGCCCTCAACAGCACTACGTGAAATCTGAGATCTCACCGTATGCCGTTTCCATGCCAACGCATCCCTTGCCGTAAAACACAATGTTGTCTTAAGTCATTGGAAAATGGTCCAAACTGCACCAGACTTCAGATGACGACTACTAGTCCGCCCCTCAACAGCTCTACGCCAATTCTGGGATGTCATCATATGCCGTTGCCATGGCGATAGATCACTCGCCATCAAACACAATGTTTACTGTATGATACTGCTGTAACTCCCATTTACGTTGTCCGATCGGCCTGAAACTTCCCACGTTTGCCAATGGCCGAGTCCGGAAAACTCCTGCATGATACCTCGACGTGCGGACAACAGCCTGCGGAGCGTCGAAGACCCGCTCAACGCTGCTTGCAGCTTTAATTATTATTATTATTCTTATTTGAACTTTTCGCGCGCACTTTTGACCCCCGCCACATATGTGAAAACTCACCAAATGTTGCACGCGCGTCAGAACTGCTGCAACTTGAGATGTGTAATTGGTTCCGGAACTTTACGTTAAAAATTGCGTAGGCCACGCCCACTTCCGCTTATATCGTACAGCCGGCAACTTTCACTTTCACGTAAACGAACGAAACTCGCTACGCATATCTAGGGTGCGGAGACGAACAAAAAAGCCTCTTGGAGGGGTAAAAAATAACGTACAGGAAGTCGGCCATTTTGAATTTGGCGTCGGAAAAACGCGATTTATCGCGTTTTTCGTCCTCCACGCAAAATCTATCTTCTCCCAGGGACTTTATCCGTACGACTCGAAATTCGTCGGGTAGCATCTCCAGACATGGGCAATTAAAAGTTATCACGGAAGTTTTTTTCTTTCGCACGGCGCAGCCGTTATTTGGCGCCAAAGTTCGCGTTCGCTCGATGCTAGGCCCATCAAACGCCATGGAACACGATGATGTCATAACACCAACTGACATGCTCACAACGCCACCAAACTTCACAATGTTGTCTTAAGTCAATGGAAAATGCTCCAAACTGCACCAGACTTCAGATGACAGTTAATGGTCCGGCCCTCAACACATTAATATGACAAAAGTCAGTTTTCCTCAAAAGCTGTTGCGCCAAAGTTCGCGTTCGCTCGATGCTAGGCCCATCAAACGCCATGGAACACGATGATGTCATAACACCAACTGACATGCTCACAACGCCACCAAACTTCACAATGTTGTCTTAAGTCAATGGAAAATGCTCCAAACTGCACCAGACTTCAGATGACAGTTAATGGTCCGGCCCTCAACACATTAATATGACAAAAGTCAGTTTTCCTCAAAAGCTGTTGCCATGGCAACGAATCCCTCGCCATAAAACACGGTGTCGCTGTAAATCCAATGGACACGGTCCCATCGTCCCCAAGTCTTCACTTTTATATCACTGGTCCATGACTCAACAGCTCTACGCGAAATCTGAGATCTCACCGTATGCCGTTTCCATGGCAACGCATTCCTCGCCATAAAACACGATGTCGCTGTAAATCCAATCGACACGGTCCCATCGTCCCCCAATCTTCACTTTTATATCACTGGTCCATGACTCAACAGCTCTACGCGAAATCTGAGATCTCACCGTATGCCGTTTCCATGGCAACGCATCCCACGCCGTAAAACACGATGTTGTCTTAATTCAATGGGAAAGCTTCCAAACTGCACAAGACTTCAGATCATGGCTACTAGTCCGGCCCTCAACAGCACTATGCCAATTATGGGATGTCATCGTATGCCGTTTCCATGGCAACGCATCCCACGCCGTAAAACACGATGTTGTCTTAAGTCATTGGAAAATGGTCCAAACTGCACCAGACTTCAGATGACGACTACTAGTCCGCCCCTCAACAGCTCTACGCCAATTCTGGGATGTCATCATATGCCGTTGCCATGGCGATAGATCACTCGCCATCAAACACAATGTTTACTGTATGATACTGCTGTAACTCCCATTTACGTTGTCCGATCGGCCTGAAACTTCCCACGTTTGCCAACGGCCGAGTCCGGAAAACTCCTGCATGATACCTCGACGTGCGGACAACAGCCTGCGGAGCGTCGAAGACCCGCTCAACGCTGCTTGCAGCTTTAATTATTATTATGATTATTATTACTTGTATTATAATTATAGAGTCATTAAATCTATATAAGGCCTACTAACATTTACCATTTTGTGTGTGTGTGTTAATTATTTTGGGTAGAGGTTCACATACCGATTGGACCAAGAAAATATGGTGTGGACTTGTAGCTGGAGAGGTGCCAGTTCACTTCCTGGGCCCTGCCGAGGTGCTCTTGAGCAAGACACCAATCCCCCAACTGCTCTGGGCGCCGGCTAACTGGCCACCTCTTCACTCTGCCATGCACCTCTCCTATCCTGCATGTGGTTCTGTTTGTGCATGTATAAGACATTTCCCTGTTGGGGATTCATGAAGTATGTCTTATTTTTCTTCTATTTACATCCTTTGTGAATGCATGTGGGTGTCTGTTGTTACCCACATGAATATGATCCGTTTAATATCCCTCCTGACTTCCCCTTGCTTTTACTCTCCGGCCTCCCTCTCCATCTTTTAATTAATGTTTTGAGTGTTTATGGCTTCTGGTGCAAGTCTCATGCTCTATCACAAGGCTACTGGACCAGAGACCCTCCCAACCCTCAGACAAGTACCCACTTACCAGGGGCACCCTCTCCTTTCCCTCACTGATCCTGAACACAACCTCCCCAAAAGGATGCACATTAGATATGCAGAAGGAAAGAAGGAAACAGCTGAGGCGCAGCTTTTCTGCTCCTCTCCTGCCGTTTGTTTACCTTCCTGAAGATCACACTTTTGATACCCAAGTGGTCTTTATCAAAAGTGTGCTCTGTTGCTATCACAAAGTGAAATACAAATGTTTTGTTTTATCCTATAATGCAAAAATAATTTCCCGAATTGATTTTGTGGATTATGGTATGCTTGCTCAATGTTTCACTTTATTTAATTAATTTAACTTGCATATTAAATATATGAGTGATGGCTCTTTAAGTGAGAGTCTCAGTGGATTACAGCTCCTGCTCATTTTGAGTCTTTGTCATCTTTACTGTGATAGAAAGTAAATGGCCCTCCTTTAATTCCTCCCTGTGATGAGGAGCAGCATTTGGTTTTCTGGAGAGATAATCAAGTGACTAATTGTAGAGTGTCTGATTTTTTGCCAATGGGGGCGTTTGATGCGCTGGCAGGGAGAAATCCTATTTTGCCCAATGATTTTTTCACAGGGGTTAAAGAGGGAGGTGGTTTGAAGAAAATCAACACAATTACAGATAATGAGAGGAAAGATATTTGGGTGTCACATTTGTGTTTGTGTGTGTGTCTGTGTGTGTATTTGTGTAGATGAATGATGTAACAATGTTCTTTGTCACGATTTCTATGTCATGTTATTTCAAATATAAAATCAACGAAGAACAACAAAAAGCCCATACGCTTAATTCCAAAGTCAAAAGAGCAGTGTAGTATACAACCCACCACAAGCAGGCAGTACAGGCCAGTACATTTATCAAGCTAACAACTTATATCACAGATATCCCTTCTCTACTGACTGACGTTTCTGGAGATAGTTTTAGTGCAGAACTAAATCAGTTCAAATGAGAACAAGTTTCCAATTTGACAATATACTTCCTTCGCTGTTGTTTTATTAAAAACAGTAGAATCAAAGCTTTTGAAATGAGAATGTATTGCCTGTAGCCATCTCCTTTACAGCCAGGGCCGCCCCTCCATATACGCAGAACATGCACAGTGCCTCATGACAAAATGTTGCATTTAGGGCCCCAATTTGGACAGGGGCAGCACTGTCTACAGCCCTTGCTATTATTTCTGTACTAACCTTTCCACATTAGACAAATCCTATATCTGTACATTTCTATGTCTTTTACTATTAAGTTTTGATGTCAAATTGACCAGAAAACCTCCATTCGGGCTTCTTATGTTGCACATTGTTATTACACAAACAAGTAATCATATCTGACGTATGTGGAAGGGGATTTGGTGCATATGGCTAAGCTATATCTTCCTTTGTCAAGTGTTGTATTGATCACTGACCACTTTGTTGGGTACACCTTGTGTAATGCAATACAAAAGCTGTGCCATAAATTCTACTTTAAGAAGCATATACTTTTGTTTACTTGAAAATGTTAAAAACCTCTCTGACAGTGTCAAGCAAAACTGATTTGTTTCTTTTTAAAACAGAGATGTTCCATTGGATCCATGTACAAGACGTACCCAATGAAGTGGAATATGTATAAAATATGTAGTTAATCATGATGAGTCACATTACCTTCCTTATTTAACTAATAAGACCAGGGGTGCTGCTTCATTTCGTTGTCTTTCTTGTGTAGTTGTTGTTTCTTATCTTTTAAATGTGAAGTTTTAACATGTATGGCTCGTGAACTTTTTTATTTTATATTGTGATCATCCGTTTCCAAAAAATAAACTGGGTTGGGGCGCCACCCAGTGGTGGCAGCCGCCGCAGTGTCACCAGAGTTTAAACAGCATGTCCAGTAAAGTTAATGTACTAGGAAGCAACTGTGATGATTTTTGATCCCTAGGATGATTTAGGATGATTTATCAGCATTCGCAGATGTAATTTGCACTGAGTTGTACTATAACCTCTGTTATAGTTGTGGAAAAGAACATTAGAATAAAGAAGACAATTGCAGCAAATGATTGAATTGAGAAGGCACACATTGTCCTGAACATGCTGAGTGAAGCAACCCAATTATTTGCGGAATGCCTTCCAAAAACAGCGTGTAGTTGGTCTGTCATTATATACTCAAAACTTCAGGCAGTGTTGGCCTTCTCTCCTCTGCTTGCAATGCGTTATTTTCAGTGTTTCTAAGATTAAGTAAATATTGAGAATACGCACCACAGACAACAATAATCACTGAGGTGTGTTTATCTTACTTACAGACATCGGCTATACACACAAATGCGACCACACACACAGGCACCGGATTAGATAGATAGGCTCATCTATCTGTCCTGGTATGTGAGACATGTTTTCCAACAACAAGATTGGAGAGGATTTGCGCATCACCGTTGGCACTGAAACCGACAACAGTTTGGTTTATCGCCAAATATCGTCATAAACTTCAGCCTCAGTTATTAGTTCTCCGGGTTATTGGTGGTATAAATTGCTGGCTAGAGGTTAATTAAAGTGAAAGTGCACAGTAAGGTTAGCAGCCCTATGGCACTCGTGGAAAGGCCTTTAGGCATGAATTAAAGGACAATGTGTCTTTCACATAATCATCAGCATCATCTTCAGCATCGCCATTTATAAGCAGGTGGAAAGACGGAGAGACTGCCACTTGAAAGTGCATTTGAATATATTTATGGGACGATATGGGCCTATACTTTGTCCTTTAATCAGCATTTTTACAATGGAAGGAGGGACATTTTGTGTTGATTTCTTAATTTTACAAGACAAGACAGTTAAGTTACAGTCATACAAAATATTATACAATCTGCTGTATACCCTTTCTGTTACCATAAGTCATATTTCCATGGAAAAAATAGACACATTTTGTCGGGGCCTGTTTGAAATACTGTGAATATCTGCAGATTGCAGACACCAGGTCGAATTTGTAGGCTGCCATATGAATAAATACAAGCTTGCGAGTGTACTGTAAAGGAATACTTAATGTGTTTCCAAAGTGCAGTGGTGGCATCACGAGGGGGGTTGCAGAGGATGATGGATTGTTTCACATTTTATTAAGTAATTACCAGAAAATATAAGAGTCACTAATTGAATCAGGAGTCATAGTGGTATCCTTCCACCTGAAGTAAGCCCAAGCCCCATTAATCTTCTGAAATGGCACCCATTGCCTGAAGGGCATTTTCTGGGATGGTGCTTTGGGCCTTAAAGTGAAAAATGTGGGCAAACTTTAATTATGGCCCTGATTTAGGCTTTCCAATGGGTTCAAAACAACTATAGGCAACAATTTATTTAGTCCAGTACGTGCAGCAGTTCTTGGGTGACCAGTTAGTCCTTAAACCCCAACAACAGCCTCAGAGTCCCAGGGATTTGTCCCGGGGGTCTAGCTTACTTGTAGGAGGTCCGGGCCTCTCTCAGTGACCTGTCATATGGCATGGAAGCGAAGAAAGAGTTCCGCAGCTGGCAGTTGATGAAGAACACAATGAGCAGCACCAACAGGAAGAGCAGCAGGCACATGACTATGTATGTGATCAGGTCCGGTTTGTGGAGCTCGCCCTCCCGGAGTCCTCCTCGCCCCGCGGTGGGTCTCAGGAGAGCGGCCACGCTCACAGACCCCCCATGGGAGGCGTTCAGGGAGGAAGGGGCGTGCGTAGAGGACTGGGCCATGAGGACCAAGTCGAAGTCCGGGGTGTGGGTCGAGTTGAGGAGGATCTGCCTTAGCATTGCGCCCCGTGTGCTCACCGGCTGGAGGGTTAAAAAGACACGGAGAAGGTTATGAAGCTCACTGACTGGGTTCAGCCTGGGTGTCCTGTCTCTGATGATGCACCGACAAAGAAGAATCCGTATAGCAATTCCTGTGAGACAAATTTGGGAACAGCCTTTTAATAAAGGAATATAACAACTCAAGTCATTCCATTGCAAGCAAAATGTCTTACAAGGTCACTGATAAACATCAAGTGACACATAGTAGCCTACTACATGTACAAATTAGGTCACAGTTATAATGAAAGCAACATTGAGTAGACAGGAGTCAGGGTTACGTGCAATCTGTTGCCTACATTTCTCGAAATACCATAGGAGCTAGTTGGAGAATTACTTACTTTGGTTTGTGCTGCGAAGAGTTCCGCGGGTGAGCTGGAAAAGACACAATCCCGGCTCCGCATTCCTCGGTGTGCCCAGCTCTGTCCGCTCCTGCTCCAGAGGATGCGCTGTGGAAAAACGGCAGGTTGATCTCTTCAAATGTCCATATGTCGATGAGGTGGGATATTAACGCAGCGTCCCCCAACATTAATGAATCCAATCCACGTGTCAGCCCAGACCAGCGTCTCAGTGAAAGAGCACTTTACCAATTTCACTTGTTGCTGTTTAAATCCAAAACCTCCTGCAATGCATGTGGTCAAGCACAGACTGCAATATACTACACTAGTGATATCCAAATGAATCTAGGCTCTGTCAGAGGGGGTGAAGTTCAACGTTGCTCCCTGGTGCGCATACATGTCCTTTTGCGCGTCTTGGTGCGCATCGACAAGATCTCCTTTGACTGTGCCTACTGAGCGCAGAGGAAGGACAAGCCGGATCCTCCGTTTCCCAACCCGTCGCCTTCTCTTTTATCCAGTAAAAGGGTCGATACGTGTCGGATAGAGGCTGCTGTGGGTCTGCCTTTACGGGAATATCGATTCAGTATGACTAAAATGAGACGAGAGAAGGGATCAACGAGGGACCAAACACGGTCGTGAATAGCTTCCCATCTTCGCCCTGGGTCTTCTAATGTATGACAAAGCGAAGGAAACAGGGCGAGAGTGAGAGGGGAAAAGGGAGGGAGAAGGAGGAAGGGAGGGAGCTAGAGACACGTCAAGACAGGGATGTGTGTTACTTTTAAGAGTCACAAAACAAATTATAATCAATCGATGTATCCATCTATCCATCCATCTGTCTGTCTATCTATCTATCTATCTATCTATCTATCTATCTATCTATCCATTCCTCATATTATTACATCAAAGAGATGAGAGAAATTTGAGTCAGTCCATTTATTCTGGGTCAGTGTGGGGAATGTCTCACACTGGGGCGATGGGAGAACAGGAAAGGGTGTGATATTGGTGAGTGTGTGTAAGAACTCATAGAGGGTGATTACATTTTAGAAAAGGTCGACAACTCTTTGTCTGAGTCTTGGAGCCTGACTCATTTGGAGTCCTTTTTATTGAAGAAAGACTTAACAAGCCAAACAGCTCTGCATCTGTGTCTCTCATGACCTCGTCTGACTGTTTAGAACGTACATTTGGCTCTCTGTGAAACAGATTTGACATTGGTGCTTGGTGACATTGTAAAAAAGTGCTAGACTGGAGATTGGAAGCCAGGTTGCTCTTACGTGATGCCTCAGACATGAGCATGCATACAAAGGGCCAGACCCTAAAAGCTCTGCCGAACTGTTTCATATTCATCTGCACCTGTTTTGTCACAATGGAACGGCTGCCAGGCATAGAGAGCAAGGAAGGAGACGTTTTCACACACACACACACACACACACACACACACACACACACACACACACACACACACACACACGAAGTATGTGAACTTACAGCAAACATTTAAAAACTATCCTCAAATTGGATCCATCCCGCATATTACATCAACAGACGAGAACAAGTTTGAGGCAAGTTAGTCTACAAATACCTTGTGGTTTCCTGGTGTCCCACATCCAACTGTATTTAACATTAAAGAGGATAACAGTGTAGGGTCTGGTGGAATATGAATGTCACATGAAATCTAAATTCAGCCTGAAGCTTACAGTTTACATGGAGGGACAGCGATGGTTGTAATGGCTAAGGAGATTACAATTTATCATTGCATTTTTGGATGAGGCACTCATTCCCTGCTTTGCTACAGGCTTGCTGCAATTCCCTCATCCCTACCAAATACTCACTTACAAACACACACACACACACACATGCGTAAAGGCAAATACACACAAAGGAAATCTGACCCATTTTGACAAAATCGTTGTGAGTGCCTTCAAGTAGTGATCAGTGTTATTTTTGCAAGACTCCATTGCAATGACCTAACTCACCCCTCATAATAACGTTGATGTGGCTTAGTTAAAAGGGAAATGGAGAAAGGGAAAGATAGAGATGGGTTGTGATATGCCATGACGTACATGTCTATTGATGCCTTGCTCTGTGACTAATTGTAAGAGTTTTCAGGCTTTGCTCATTAGCTCTGAACCACGACAATGGAATTTTGATGAGGAATATTGGATTGTTATTCTCCACCATTAGCGACTTGATTGAGGCTCTCAACCAACAGCCGTTCCTCTCAGCCTGTCAACCATGATGTCACACTAAACAATGACCCTATCAAGGGAGGCTGTGGCTCAGTGGATAGTGTGCTGGACTTCGAATCAGGGGATAGCAAGTTCGAGTCCCACTGCAGTCAGCATGTCGTTGTGTCCCTGGGCAAGACACTTCACCCCAAATTGCTCCTGTGGGGATTGTCCACAGTATTGAGTATGTAAATCGCTTTGGATAAAAGCGTCTAACAAATGACATGCTAAATGACATCACCTTTAATGTGTTTGACACACACACACACTTATTCTAATTCGCACGTCTCTTCTCATTCCTCTGTTGTGTGGTCCGTCTCTTCCACTTCTCCTCATGTCTTCCCTCCTCTCTGTACACTGCTTTCTATAAATATAGGGAAAAAGGCAACTCATCCATGAAGAACTGAGTAGATAAACAAGAAAACTACAAGTTGGGGAATTTCTTTAATATTGTTATTTTACAGGATAGAAGAAGGAAGACGGAGGCGTAATGTTCCCACTGATGAGACACAGCTAAAGCAAATGGCAAGTCATGCAAGTCAACAGGGATTATGTTTGCGTAGCACATACGAAAACCTCCTTCTGCTCTCTCTCTTTCTCTTTCACACACACACACACACACACACACACACACAGATGATACACACTCCTCTATACTGCCAGCTAACTGGAGAATTGGCTCTGCTCAGGGGTTATTTTTTTACTCTTATTTAACATTATTTCCAGGGAGGAAAGGCAATTTGAAGATCTTCCCATAAAGCCTTATTCCTTTACTCCAGTAACGCATACGATACTATAAATTATTCCGCCAAAAACACAGCTTAATCTTGCCAACTCTTTTCCAATAAAGGTAGCCAGAAGCACTAGCTCCAAATGTCACTAAATCTATCGAGAAAGTCTCCTCAGGCCTCCCTCCAAAACCATTCCCATAAATTGTAATTAAGAATTCAAACATATCAGAATTAACATATTGATTGCTGTGTAAACAATATTTCAACAAATATTTAAAGAAAAATCCAAATTACACCACCGACCCTATTACGTTTCAGTCCCCTCAATCCATACCATGTCAAGTTTTAATTTTTATTAATCTTTTAATTTGTTTTTTTGCAGACATGGCACCTTTATTTAAAGTACATGACAATTTGTCTGTTAATAACATGTCAAGTTTGTGTGGAGTAAACAGCACAAACCAAAGCAATGGTAATAAGCACTTGCAGCATTGCTTTGCTCAGCCATTATCACTAATCCCTTTGAGACAAAATTGCTTGGGTCTACAGAGTTTAGTTTATTTTATTTTTTGCTTTATGAAAGAATAATACTGTTTTGTTTCTCTCCTCGGCTGCAGTGACACACTGGTGGGATAAACCACAACAGTCAGCAAAACAAACTGCTTTTCACTGCAGGATGGCTACTAAAAAACAATGGTACCAAATCTCCCAAATCATCAATGATGAATATTTCTAAATAATGAAACCGTCCCCTCTTGCAAGCACACACAAGAAGACACACTCACACACATGCAGTAGCATCTGATAACAGTGATGCTCCCAGACAGACTCTCCAGACAAAAACACCCAAAGCCAGAGAGAGACGGATTGCTCCGATGCATGTGCACACACAAACACACACACAGGAGACATTTGTCATGTTTAAACCACAAGCAGCAACATACAGACACATGCACACAAGCACACAAAAGCCTACACACACACAAAGGCACATCCAAAGACACACAAAGGAAATCTAACCCATTCACACCTCACACAGCACAGACAATATGATCACTAATGGCTACACAAGCAGCTAGGACTCCTTTATCTACTATGTCAATACAATTCCATTTTCTGTCTGACCGATTTCCAACATGAATCGTCAACAAACAAAAAATGTGACACACAAGAAATCAGACCCTCTACAATTAGTCACTTGATTATCTCACCAGAACACCAAATGCTGTTCCTCATCACTCGATGTAAAAAATTAAAACTCTGAATAGGCAGGAGCTGTCATGTAACCAATGAAACACACATGTATAAAGAACCCCCATACACTAAATATGCAAACATTACCATCATTCAAATCATACGTCATGGGGCCTTATATATCTCAACCTTGCAGACATACAGGAACATGAATAGAAACCATTTCCCTCAGTTATCTTTGTGAATTCTTGACACAGGTTGCAATTGTAATAATGAATGCTCTATTATTTAATAGGACTAAATATTAATTTGAGTGTGTCTCTCTCGCTCACCTTTACATTTAAGTTGAATGGTAAACCTTTAAAATAGAGAGATACCTCAAGATTCATTTTGTGTCTGATGAATTGATTTTCAGATCAATCGGAAGAGAGTGCCACCGAAAACCACTGTAGGAGAATTCAGAAGCAGAATAAAACTTTAAATATCAGTAAGGTACATGAAGAGAAATTCACTCGGATGGTAAGGGCAGAATGCGGGCTGAGGCAGGTGGGCGTACTCACAAAGGATTTCAAACACATTGAATTGGTCCTTACATTAGGTTAAACAGAAGGTCAAAGACTGCATGCTCGATTAAGCCAGACCAGGAAGCATCATGCTCAGACCTCAGTTAAGGTCAAGTGGCTTCTCAGCTCGAGAGCAAACAAAGCAGACTCAGCCTGTACGGACCACCAGGGTATTAAAAGTGTGAGCTTCAGGGCGGTAAACAAACAGCAAGAGAGGAAAAACTGAGCCTCAGCTGTTTCCTTCTTTCCTTCTGCATATTTATGTGAATCATTTGGGGGAGGTTGTTTCAGGATCAGTGAAGGAGGTCTTGGGAGGGAAAGGGAGGGTGTGCCCCAAGAAAATGGATGCTTTTCTGAGTGGAAAGGGTCTCTGGTCCAGTAGCCATGTGACTCACCCAAGAAGCCCTAGACACTCAACACATGAAGAAATAGATGGAGGGGGAGGGCGGTGTGTGGAAGCGAGGGGGAGTTAGACGGGAAATGAAATGGATCAAGAGGGAAATAACAGAACCAGTGTTCCCTGTAAGACATGCTGACGTTCTGCTGTTTGGGTGATGAGAGGAGGGGGAGAACACAGAAACACCTCATTGTTAGAATCCGTGGAAAAAGGTAGGACCCAAATGCAGACTACAAAAAAAGGTAAAAAGGTCTAGAAACAAAAAGCGAGCTTTATTTTAAAAGCTGATGAACAAAAACATGGCATGAAACACATAGGTAGCACAACGTAGCAACAACACCAAAACTGACCGTGACCAACATGGAGGGAGACAGGAAAGACAATGAACCGACACGGAACACAGGGGAAGACAAGACTAAATACACAGAGGGGTAATCACAGCTGGGCAGACAAGACACAGCTGGGCAGGGGAGGCAGAAACACAAGGGCAACAGGTGAACACAATCAGACAATCAGACACAGGGGGAAAAACACAGGAAGGAAGACAAGAGACTGGGGGTGTTTCTCAATCGCGAGTAAAGCTGCTTCAGAGCCACTATTTCAAGCATACTACGTCATCGAGTGCCGCCGAAGTACTGTTCCAATCTCCAGCATACTTGGAAATCTACCGAGCCCGGCGTACTCCGTTTGGAGAAATATCGAGGCTGCACATGAGTAGACTCCGCGGTCTTAAAATCCCCACAATGCTTTGCGCACGGACCAATTTCCCCAAATCTGTGGCGGAAGATGTAAGGCGGGGCCTCTCATATGACGCACACCTGCACACTTGCTAGCCTGTTCCACTCTTTGTTTTCAGAATGCCAGGAAGTATTCTTGACTCGCTTCTGAAGCAAGATGCTCGGCAGACATGTGCTACCAAGCAAGCGTACTCGCGATTGAGAAACACCCAGTGAGAACAGAATTGCAAAAATAAAACCCATAACAAGACAGACAAAACTAAAATCGTGACATAACACTAGGATCATGACACTCATGACTCAGCCACATCCGGTTTCCAGGGTTTTCTAAGGTCACAGCCACCTGCGATTCAGAAAAAAACTGGCGTGACAAGGAGGAAGACACGTAAAATGTTGAAAGCAGCAACAAGATGGAAACAAACAAGTAGTGACAGAGAAGAACATAGTTGCTGAGACTGACATAAAACTAACAGTATAGATCAAACAATGACAGAGGAACAAACAGAAACTGGGAGGGTGGGTGAGAGAGAGAGAGAGGGTGAAGGTAAAACAAACAGAATATGGAGCAGAACAAAAGGAGAGAAAGGAAAAGTGAGTCAGAAGATGAATGATGGTGCATCAGTTATGGCTAGCCCATACAAGGGAAACTATGTTGTAGGTACATAAATACACTGAGAGGAATTGTTTCTCTATATGACGAGCAGCAGCGCTCAGGTTGTTATAAACATAACTTCCTCTCTATGTCTCACTCATTCTCCTTTCATACTCACACAGCGCTCTTACACACTGAATGAAAGAGTGTTTGCTATCCAGTAAATGATTTAGCTGTTCCTGTACAGTACACCATAGCCATTATTCACGGCTGTCGGTAACACTGTGATAAAAATGCAAAAGCGGATATGATAGAAACACTGAAGATGACAATGCGGATGGAACTGTCGCAATGAGCAACATGCTGCCAAATGGATGTCAAAGATGATGAACGCTTTGACACAAAGGTGTAATGATGCAGGAGGTGTTGATGATGATATACTGAGTCATGCCCTGAAAAAGAATTTGCCTGCTGTCAGATTATCGGCAGTTTATACAGTTGGGATGGGATTGGAGTTCATTTTTTGTTCCTGCTCTATCAAATCATCTTCCAATTGGCTAAATATGGCCAATATATCCTCTGGGTTTTCACATGATCTATGAGGGATGCAAGATTTGGAAATATACAATGGTATTTCTTTACATTTTTCCAGATTATTTTCAAATATCAGTTTGGTTACAATTCAGCTGTTAAAAGGCCGCATAATGTCTGCTGTTGATGATGACTGGATAAATACTTTTTATACCATTCGAGCTAGACCAATTGTCTCTCCTGATGACCTATAACTTTCCATTGTTCATTGTAAACCTTAACATGGAGTGACTTCTCAAGATTCCATTTGTTTTAGACATATCCCTTTATACTTCTTACTTTGACACAGCTGTTCCCAATTTGGAAAAAGGGGAAAGAGTGTCACTGAAAATCAATCTGTAGGAGAATTCAGAAGCAAATAATCACTGAAATTCCAGAAGGAAATACATCCCACTGGTAAAGGAAGAGATATTCCCGTTAGAGGTTTAGGGCTAAACTGGCCCTTTGATTAGATTGAACCACACAACAATGACTACATGCTTGATTAAACCAGACGAAGAAGCATGACTCTCCTAACAACCAGGCTCTATGAACCACCAGCCATTTATGTAAAAGTGTAATACTGAAGTTCTGAACCTCAGACAGGGATGAAAGTGATGATCAGGAAAAAACATCCCATAAGATACAAGCACACCAGACACATTCATCTTGTGTGTGTTTTCATGCGCTTCCCTTGCAATTATGAGTTCACTCATGGTTGAAAATCTCTAATTTCTCTCATGGCTGCGAGAGCCGGCTGAGCCACCTGGAGGGTTGTCAGGGAGATGTCAAATCCAACTCTCCATCCATCTTGAACCAGTGCATGTGAGAAATTCATAAACACTCAACAGGTCTTTTTTTTCCTTTCTGAAAGCCCCCCCTACAGCCTCTTTTCACCAATGATGGGACTCAAGAGTCACCACCATGGTTCTGTGATTTCTTTAAAGGTCTCCTATTATGCTATTTTTAGGCATATATTATGGGTCTCAGATATATAAAAAAATATTAAAAAAACATGTGTTTGCTCAAAATACCAAACAGATCATGCATTTTAGACATCCCTCATATCCCTCTATTTCAGCCCTGTTAGAGAACTGCAGGTTCGGGGTCCTTAGCTTGAAAAAAAAAAAAAGAGGAAGGGGAACTAATGCCTGCTCAGAATTCTACGAGATACTCAGCTCAATGTTGCCGTGATTAAACGCCATATCATGTTCCAAACCACATCAAGGATTATTTCTGAAACAGTATGGAGCTGAAATGCTTTTTCTCTTGCGTGTTTACCACAAGGTGAGTTCCTTTTTATATCCTGCTTCTTACACATGCTCTCTCCATTACAGCTTAGCGCTGAGGGTTAGCGATGCTTGCTAATGTAAACAAAGACCATATTACGTCCAAAACACGTCGCGCATTGTTTCTGATAGCAACGTTTCTGATAGGGCCGTTTCTGATAGTTCCGTGGGTCCACATTTCCGATATTACGTCATATCGGACGCAGATCTGAATCAGCTCCATTGTGCCCCCGTTTTTAGAGATTTGGGTACGGAGGAAAAGAGAGAGGGTTTTATTTTCTGACACTTTGTGAGTTCCCTGACACACCGGGGACACATATTTATGTATAAATTACATCAAAAAGTGCATTTTGCATGATAGGTCCCCCTTAAAGGCTGTGACGCCAGAAAAGTAAAACTTGTTTATGGGTACATTTTGTGGTATACTTATAGGTATAAGTAAGGTTGTAATTTGAACATGCTTTGAATGGATCTGATTGTAAGATCGTGACAGCTTCACGCTCTACAATTGTCCTTTGCTTCGTTTAAGAGGTTTGTCCTGATGAGCTCCTCTCCAGAGGGCTTTCTTCTAATGAGATACTGTGATGAGAGACGGAGATGGCTCAAGGGCGTGATTGATGTCTTCGATAGGGGCTTTATGTGTGTGAGTGTGTGCCAAATAAGATGAGTGACACTTTCTCATCTGTGAAAGTGAGACAGAAGACAAGCCTGTGAGTTTAAGACTTCCTCCGTCTTAATACATCCATTAATATGTGATTGTGAGCTTTTATTTGTTTCTGTACAAACAATTTAGCATCCCCAATTTTTAATGAGAGCGTCACAGGCAGACAGTCTGGTGTGTGAGCGCGCATGCATATGTGAGTAATCACGCCTCAGTGAGTGTATAATGTGTGCCGATTTCTGGCAGAGTGGGACTGTTTGAGCCCACCTACTGTGTGTTCACACTTCTAAAAATATACCAGGAAGGCTAAGCTGCTATGTAGGTTTGTGTTTATACAAGCAAGAAAGCATATTTATTATACGTGTGCCTGTTGGTAAGTTTGTCTCTTGAGTGGGCTTCCAGGCGAGTCTAATCTCTCCTCCAAAACCCTGGAATCACTGTCTTTCAGAGGCAGGAGGTCACATCGCTCACACAGAGACAGAAACACAGAGAGACAGATGGAGAGAGAGGGAGGATGAAGAGGACGAGAGGGAGGAGAGAGAGAGAGGGAGGATGAAGAGGAGGAGAGAGAGAGATGGAGGGCTGGAAACACTTCCTTGCCTATAGGGCCTCTGGGACAAATTACACCAGAGAAGGGATGTCAGTTATACTGTGTTGCTTTAACGGCGCACATACCCCTACCCACCCCCACCCGCACCCACACACCCCCACCCCCCCCCCGCCCCCCCCACCCCCCCCCCCCCCCCCCCCACCACCACACACACACACACACACACACACACACACACACACACACACACACACACACACACACACACACACACACACACACACACACACACACACACACACACACACACACACACACACACACACACACACACAGCTGTCAGGTAATACACTAACGAGCAAGAGCAGATACCCTCTATACAATTGTATCTTGTGATTATAACTGACAGAACACACACACGTGCACAAATAAAGACACACACACAAGATTGTGTTATTGAGTCATGCCCTCAAGGCCAACACTCATATCGAAAGCCTGCAGGAGAGCGCTGAAGGAAATCAGATAATAGAATTTCCTGTGAACTTCCAAAAGCCTGTCTTCCTCCTCGGACTAACTTTGTTGCTATGGAGATGGTCCAGTAAGGGTCTCAACTTCTGTATATTTTGGGGTACAGAATTTCAGGGACTGAATTCAGTCTTTTTTCTATTGAAACAGTGTTTGGGCATTTCTTCTTTTCAAGCTTGTACAGTATGGTGCAGCAAAAAGGATAGAAAGGAAAAAGGAGCAGCAGAGGGTGTGAGAAAGATTATAAAAACAGAGCGTGATGAGCAAAGATATGATACTCTTCCTATGCCTGAATTAGTGATTATTATACTTTTCCCTTAAAGTGCAACAATGTTTCTAAAATCATAAAGTGCATGGTTGCCGTTGTGGAATCTTCACCGTGAACTGGAACTGAAGTACAAAGTGCAAACCTTATTCTGATCAGAAGCTTCTCGTGAGCTCTGCAGAAAGCAGGACTCACTGATGAAGGCTGAACTGATGGAATAACAGATCTCCTTCACCCATTGTCAACACAAAGGAGAAGAAGAGTACAAGGTTTGCACAGTTTAAAGGTTCAAAATCAACAAAAAAAATCACCTACCTGCAGCTGTAACAAGAGGCCATCAATGTATGAATTGTAGGTTTAAAAGATTTTAATAACAAATATCTCAAAATCTGTCGACCCATGTCACATAGATCCTAAAGGATGACCATGTAAGGTAAGTTTAAGGGAGACATGTACAGGGTCTGTTGGCTATGGCAGACTACAATAAAAGGAGGTCTTTCCGTGACAGCCTGAAACAATGCAGAGAGAGAGCTGGATAAATGGTATGGAGTACGTGAGGTTTGATAAACATCTGGACATATGTTGGATCGAGTGTTTACAGAGCTGCTTTAGAGGGCAGCTCTCAGGATGTCTGTGACACGCCGAGTGTTTTAGAGAGGTCAACACACACAGGTGCATGACGCTGCTGCGCACACACATGCACACGCACTTACACACAGAGGGGTTATTTGGCTTTTAGGACTTTGTGTAATGCTTTTAATGCAGAGAATACTGTGTTTAAGGAATGACTTCTGAAGTAGGAGTTCCTTATAAGATGAATGGGTTTGCACTTTAGTCTGGGTTTGTTATGTTTAACAAGTGTACCTGCTAGCCTAGCCTAGCTACTCCTACCCATTGTTGAGCAGGTTTTTAAAGAAAGCTCACAACCTTTACTTTGAAAAGAACCTATTTTATATTTGTGTTACTGATCCTTAGCTTTTGCCCTGGTTATTTCTTAGAGCCAGTATGTAAATGAGTGGATTCAGCACTGAGCCCTGATTGGTCAAACTCAAGCTTCATGACTGCTATTTTATCCTGAAGTTGTTGAGGATCTTCTGTGGCTCTTCTTTTTGAAAACTCTTCTAAAGTTCTGCAATATTTCCCACAGGTGTTTTGGATCTTTGGATTTTGTGGCACAGCGTGGAGAAACAGTGCTACTGTGGACCTGTAAATCCCACTGAGACAATGTATTTAAAATCGTGTAAAACAAATAAACTTGACATGTACTGGCTTCTGGATGGGAGTTTATGTTTTAAAAAAATAAACAACTCTTCAAACCCAAATGCTTCCTGTTGTTATATCGTTGGTGTCCCTGCATTATCCAAGACCATTTCCTTGTTAGAAAACTCAGTATCTTTGACTTTTTATTACATTTTTGAAGTGGTTTGTTGGTTTATGTGCATTCGGGGTGTGTTTGTGTAAAAGCTCAGCAGTGTATATGGCTGTAAAACAGAGATAGGCCTGTAACTACACGTAGAAAGAAAACTCTTCAAACTATATTGCAATATAAACGTTCTGTTTGTCAGTATGAGTGCAGTTAGCACCTGTGGTTCACAGTTTGCAAGTGTATGGTGGGTGCAGTTTGGGTCATCCCAGCTGCCCAAATATAGTTTGAAGCACATTTGTTCTAAACGTCGACATTTGTGTGTGTGTGTGTGTGTGTGCATACCGTGGTCAGAGTGCAGAACGAACACCGCCGCCACATGTTTGGATTTGCTCCAGCGCCTGTCATCGACTGAGGACTACTGATGGGGACAAACACTGAATATTTGGACTCATTAAACACCACCCTCTCCATTTATCAGCACAAACACACAGAGAGATCCAAACCACCAGTTTAGAGCGTACCGTCTTTAATTCAAGGATCAAAAATATGACAATATACAGTACAAGATCTTGCTTAATCAATATTTTTTGCGTGAAAAATACAGTATTTCGGGTAACTTTGTTTTTAAAGCAGTGTGAATAATAAAACCTTCTCTGAGGCTTTTATCTCGTAGCCTGGTTCTGCACACAGAAAATAGTTAGCTGCTCTTTCAGTCTCTGACACATACAGTACAAATAAATAAGACACAGATCACACTACTTACTTAAATGCATACTTGACTCTAAACAACATGTGTGTACCTGAAACAAAATAGTCACATAAGGTTGAATACCTCATATTTCTAAAAAGTCAACGGTCAATTAAGATTAAATCCTTAGATTAAATGATCGATAAACATTTACGGTGCAAAGAAATGTGTGGGGGAAACTGCACCTACATGTGAGCTTTGGCTTTTAACCTTATGACATTTAAAAACTACCATAGCATTCAAATATAGATACATTTGTTATGGCAATAACTCATCTCAGTCCTGCAAGGTTGAATTGCAAGCCCTCTAAATGTGTTCGTATGATCCTTATCTCATAGCGTTATAATATTTCATCCAATTGTTTTCTTAAAGGGGTGTAAAGGAAAAGTAATATAGTGTATCTGAATCCCCAGATGAACCCCTGGAGGAACCAATGTATGCTCTTTTGATCCAATGTAAAAATACTAAAACTGCCTTAGTCATGACCATTTTAATGAACAACATTCAATGTTGCTGTTTGCCAGAAGTAGACAGGAGAAAATAGCATGCCATCAATTCTATTTTAGAGATGACTGAAGCATTCTTAGTAGAAATACAATAACATGAGAGAATCTCCTTCAAGTGGCCGAATCCTGAGTCTGTTCAGGATTGGGGATCAACGTGTAAGTAATGGCTTAATATCATATTTTTGTTGTCAAATTACCCCCCAAAAGCAGATACTGTGGTTGATCCAACAGGTGAACATTATCCTTAGCACCCCCTGTGTATTCCACTTCACAATACAAGTTATAATGGGCAGAATTGTATCAATCTGGTTATTATTATTGGGAACACATTTCCTCTAAATCGAATTTTAGTTAAAGCAACTTCAGATCCTCACGTAAATCAAATAACTGGTTAATTGTATCTAAGTCAGCTAGTGAAGGGGCATGTCAAATAAGTCTCCCAAAGAAAAACAAGAGCATAACATGACTCCACACAGCTTCTGCAGCACAATCCCTGTTTTGTTTTATAGCCAAATGATTGCACTGCTGTTTCAAAAGTCTTAAATCCCATCGCTCTATATCTGCCACATTTCCTCATCTCACAGACGTCTGGTTGTCCTAAAGCAATCAGACGGAGTTGTGTAGTAGTCACTCATGCTTTTTAAAGCTGGACACACAAAACGTCAAAGTCATGTTGCTTTTTGGTTACCATTTTTAGAAAATAGAGACACTTTGTCCTGCAAAGGCACAACAAAAACAGATTTCTAGTTCCTGTTTAACATTGATATTGGCTTTAAGTTGTTCATGCTACCGTGTAGTTTAGGAGTTATCATGTGGAAAATACACATCTGTATAAACTGTCTGTATTTGCTGTTCATGAAGTACCCACACTTGTATACTTTCTGGAAGCATGTGCATTTTCTACTGTTATAATATTAAACATTTCATTAACCAGGTGAATAAAACATACAGTTGTATTTGAAATAAATAAGGTCAAATACATGTTGTCTGGAGTAATTTTAATCCCAACCTTTATTTTTTTGTAACCCTACAAAGTCCTATTTTACTAACATAACATTTATTGGGCGACAGTTCACATAGAGCTGCAATACTCTGAATATTGTATAGATATAGATGTTTTCACAACACACTGTGTGTCATAGTGACATACAAAGCTCACTGCCTGCATTTTAGAGGGAGCTTTAAGGACTTTCACACGAGTGCATAAATGCTACATTGTTTCACCGCTTTTTCCTGAATCATGGGACTCCTGATCAAAGGTTGTGCATCGTGGATGGAAATGCATTAATTAGATAGCCTGCTGATTAAAGCGGAGTACAGTTCCTCGACAGGCGTCACTATGCTGGTCCGGGCAAAGTGAACCCAAAGAAGCAAAGCCAGCCTGTCTGCTGAGAACAAGTGAGAGTGGCACTTCTCCAGATCCTACTCGCTTGTACCCACTCACCCTCCAGCTCTCTCCCTCTCTCACTCTCTCACCCCTTCTCCTCCCTCAGAGTTGATGATGTGCTGATATCTCTTGGCAGTGGATGGGGCGCTGCCTCAGTCTTCTGCCCTGTGGTTCTTCTTTATATCTCATAGTGCTTGTGTTTTCCTCCTTATTCGCCTCCCTCTACCCCCCCCCCCCCCCGCATCCTGCATGCCTCTGTCTTCTCCTCCTCTCTCACTTCCTGTAGTTGCTGTTTTTAATTAGAATTTAACCGTCAACACACCCCACCTCTGTCCGAGTTTACTTCACCTTTGACCCTTTCACCTAATGCTCACTCGCAGTTGCATCAATCTTCTTTTTCACATTCCTCCCTAATTAGTCGTTGCATATACAAAACACTTGTCGATTGCTTTCAGTTAGCAACATTTCTCATCATGCCCGGTTTTTTATTTATCTCTTATGCTTTTCCTCCTCTTTCTTCCCTGTCGTGTTCTTCAAATACCTTCGTCGACCTTGCTCTCTGCCCCTGTTTTCACATCTCCCCCCCCTCCTTGCCTCTCTTTCTCCTTCCCGCGAGACCTGTCAGTGTCTCATGGTGTTCTGGCCAAACTTGTCGCCAAGTTGTTGGATGAGCAGAGCCAGCTCTCCGGCGGCGTCAGACTTCTCCTCCAGGAGCTCATAACGGAGGCTGGAAATGTCTTGTTTGATCTCCTTCAGCTCGCCTACAACACAGCCACACACGGACACAACAGTGTGAGCAAATACAGACCTGAACGCAAGTTGAAAAAAACAGAACTGTGCTGTAGTTTCCACGTGTGAGCATATGCAGACGTACACTACACAGAATACAATGATGTACAATAGACCTCACACACACACAAACCCCTACCACCACCGAATGCAATAACAAAAACATATTTTTATATATCTTTGTTATTGTATTCGGGATTGTGGGCAACGGCATTTCGATCTCTCTGTCTGTACACACACATTGAAAGATTGACAATAAAGTTGACTTGGACACTTGTCCCTCACGTCTGAAGCGCACACATGCCCTCAGCAAATAATGACACAATGTGAAAGGGCCTTAATGAAGAGCACATTTTACCTTCATTCACTTCGTCGTTCTCTCTGTCCACTTGAGCCTTCAGCACAAAGCGCTTAATCAGGCGCTTCATGATATTCTAAGCAGAGGAGGAAAAGAAAACATCATATAGAGAGTAGGTGATGGGATGATGAAGAAACATGCCTAAGTACACACTCAAAAGGTCATGCAGACAGTGGTAGAGAACAGCTCTTTGTTGGAGACTGTGTGAAATGTGCAGTATTGATCTGTAGCCAAAATCTGTAGCTCCTCAAGCAGTCCATCTCCACATGTAGGCGCTAGGATATAAGTCTGTACATTTCACTACAAATACAAACGTCTGATAAAGTGGCATCAGGATGCTTGGCGTGTGTGTGATCTTGTGTAATTGTCTGATGGATGTTGAAAAAAGAGGAACAGTGGACCAGTGAAGGAAGTTAGATTTCCCTGAGGGAAAAGGTGAAGGGCAGACACAGGAGGAGAGCATGTGTGATACTTGGAGCTCATTTACTGAGTGCTTGCTTTCCATCTCCCTCAAACAGCTCATTAGAGGCCTTTTCAGCCTTGCTACGTTGCTCTCTGTTTCTTTTTGCCTCTCCTTCACTCTTCATCATTTGTTTCCTTCCTTTCAGTTGATGTGTTTTGTCTACTCTTATAATATGATTTCCTCCCTAACTCTCTCACTTATCCTTACCTCTGTCTTCAATCTGAGTTTCTCCTAACCTCTTCCACCAATCAAATGTTCTTGCTTCATCTCTCCTCCTGTCATCCTTTTATCCTTTCATTTTTCTATTCTCCTCGTTAATTACTCAGACTTCCTGACTTCCTTCCTCCCAAACTTTGCTCCACATATACTTCCATCCCTATTTTACCTCATATCTGGTCGGGTGTTTTCCAGATTTTTTGGAGATGAACTCTTCTCCGGGGCGGGGATAAGTCCTGAGGGGTTCATCCTGTTGCAAAGGTGAGATACAGACAAAAGTTTAGTCTCAATGTCACATTTCAGGGTTAAATTATGTTTTACAATGAAATAATTAGAAAAGCGTATCAGAAAAGGCAACACATTGCCAAAACAAAACGACAGTGAAAAGACGCCACGAGTGTTTGTGCCTAGTGCTCACAGATGTCTTCAAAGAAAATCACTTGACAGGGTAAAACTCTGTTAACTCATTTCTAAATGCCTTTCACGTCCATGACCTTGCTTTGTAGCTTGTGTGTCATTTCAGCGCTGCAGTGTCAAAATGAGTTTTAACTTACAGTAAGTGTGGTCACACGCAACCAGCTGCGACAAAACATGCTCCAAAGCTGCTGAGGCATGACGCTATGTCAATTTAATAGCTGGATTATATGAAAGCTTTACAATTTAAGCTAACGTTAATTACATAATTCTTAATATTAAAGCAACAGAATTGTTTAAAATGATGAATATACGACATGCGTTATATGTAAAAAACATGAAATGTGTTTGAACTTAATCAAAAACAGATGTATTCTTAAATCTGACTGAAGTTTATGCTATAACATCTCTATCAACCCGCACTATGTACAGAGAATCAGTAATGTGGAATATTTGTCATTTATAAGATTTCAAAGGTTTAATGTCATATACACAACTACAGTGACATTGTGTAATGAAAAACTTGGGTGACAGGTTTCTCAACAATGCAATATAAATATACACAAGACATAAAAAACAAACAAAAAAACCCCCAATAAAAATAGTGCAAGCTCAGGAATCTGATGGCCTGTGGGATGAAACTGTCCCTGACTCTGGTGGGCTTTGTCCCGATGCTGCGATACCGCCTGCCAGACGGCAGCAGACAGAACAATTAGTTGCTTGGGTGAAGGGGGTCTTTTGTAATCATGCGTGCCTTCTTTCTGAGCTGCTGGGTGTAGAGGTTGATGGCAGCTCCGTCCTGGTGATGTGCTGTGCCGTTTTTACCACCATCTGTCAGAGATGGAGTACTCGAGTCCTGGACTCGGACTCGAGTCCTGGACTCGAGTGCCGATTTTCGGGACTCGTGACTCGACTCGGACACTGATTGACGCGACTCGGACTTGGACTCGTGAATTCTCGCGCACAATGACTTGGACTCGACTCGGACTCGTGAATTATCGCGTACGCTGACTTGGACTCAGACTCGGACTCGTGAATTTTTCCCCCCATGATGACTCGGACTCGACTTGTACATTGACGCTCCGACTTGGACTCGGACTCGAGCAAGTTTTCTATGGAGTCTGATGTCCTCTATCCTGGCGTGTGCACCGGCTGCGAGGCGAGTTCACGTACTGGGCCCCGCTATTCCAGTCTAAAGATGTCTAGAGACACACCCCGCATCGTGCTGTATGCTTTCACACATTCTGCTTCCACATTGGAAAAGAGCAGCGCAAAATGCTCTATGTGGAAACAATATTGAAGAGAAGGCTCCGTAACACATTACTCTAAACATCGAGTTCAGACATATAGGCTGTCTTGAACACTATCATCAGAGTAACGTGATCTAATCAATACATAAAGATTCAGCCGATAACACGAAAGCATATGGCTACTTAACATGCAGAATGACGTCATTTTGCATGCTAAGTAGCCATGTGCTTTCTGGGGCTAAATCTTTATCAGTAAACCGATTTAACCGGTAAAAGTTCCTTCAAAATAAGAGTCCCGATCTTATTACTATCAAAATAAAAGTGCAAAACAAAAACTTTACCATAGGAAAATATTGGCTTACAAATATAATCACTTCTCTAAAAGGTAACTCATTTTAAACATAGTTTATTTATATATAATAATAATAATAATAATATTAGTAATAAGCTTTATATTTCTATAGCACCTATTACAAGACTTGTAGCCAAACTGGCTTCACAGCAGTTCAATAGACAGATTAGTATAACATGACAGGATAAAAGCAATGTAGAGGAGCAGCTACATTTCAACACATATATCCACGAAGATTAATACATGAAGACTTGTGACTCAGACTTGACTTGGACTCTTCTTAGGTGACTCGGACTTGGACTCGGACTCGAACACAGGTAATGATGACTCGGACTCGGACTCGACTCGGACACTCCTTGGGTGACTCGGACTTGGACTCGGACTCGAACACAGGTAATGATGACTCGGACTCGGACTCGACTCGGACATTCCTTGGGTGATTCGGACTTGGACTCGGACTCGACTACGACTCTCCCTTGGTGACTCGGACTCGAAGAGTGGTGACTCGAGAGTGACTTGGACTCGTGAATTGGTGACTTGACTACAACACTGCCATCTGTAGAGTCTTACGTTTGAGGGCGATGCAACTGCCACACCAGGCCGTGATGTCATCGCTCAGGATACTCTGAAACTTCTACAGGTTGAGATGGAGGTTGTTATCATGGCATCAAGATATCCGGGTTCTGACTTCCTCTCTGAACACCATCTTTTCGCCGTCAGTGGCCATGCAGTCGTGTGTGAACAGGGAGTAGAGGAGAGGGCTGAGCACACAGCCCTGAGGGGCTCCGGTGTTGAGGATCAGGGTAGAGGATGTGATGTTTCCCACCCGCACTACTTAGGGTCTGCCCGAGAGGAAGTCCAGGATCCAATCAGAGAGTGCGCTTCTGAAACCGAGGTCCCTGAGCTTGGTGACGAGCTTGGAGGGCACAATGGTGTTGAAAGCTGAACTGTAATCAATGAACAGCATTCTCACATATGTGTTCCTCTGGTCCAGATGGGAGAGGGCAGTGTGGAGGGTGAGGGCGACATCTGTGGCCCTGTTTGCTCTGTAGGAAAACTGTGGGGGTCCAGAGAGTCAGGGAGGGAGGAGGTGAATGGAGTTACCTAAAGGACAGACCCTATTATTTGTTTACTCATATTTCTCATTTTGCAGGGAAACTCATCTTGTGCCCTCTGAAAGAACAAAATGAACAGAGAGCACATTCTGCGAGTACAAACTATTTACGACAAAGAGGGATTCAAATTAACCATTTTATCTAGTCACGGTTTATTATACCACACAACCAGATGGCAAGTACTGTTTCAACTTAATATGAATTTTAGCAACACATCATTCATGCACAAGTTCACCAAAGCCTAATCTACAAGCTTAAATGTCTTTGTGCGGCGCAGAGAATAAATGTAGTCACTCTCAATAACCTGCTGCCTCCATTCAACTGAAATTCTATTCATTTGCTTTTGGCAAGATATTAACTACAGTAAATGTATGAAAGACACATTCACTAAACTGCTTGAGCATGCCACTATTGCATACAAGCAAAGACACACATGCATACTTACTGGTTTCTGTCACACACACACACACACACACACACACACACACACACACACACACACACACACACACACACACACACACACACACACACACACACACACACACACACACACACACACACACACACACACACACACACAACTAGCTTTCATATTAACTTTAATTAGATGTATTAATCTTCACAAACAGTGAGTATCCCACATGATAAATAAACATGGACCGAAACACTAGGAGGAAATAATTACTGATTTAGAAAGACCATGCTGTCTTTTCCAGATCTCTCTTGACATTCTCTTCGCTGCACTGTGAGTTTATGTATCGATTGCTCGCTGCACCTGCTTGGCTCTGCAGTTAAACTGACAGAGCTGCAGAGAACTTCAGGTGCTCACAGAGGCAGTGGGGTGTAACCCATCTTGTCCCCATACGAAACCTGCCCAGGCTTTTGAGGAGACGCAGGCAGAGCCAATGGCCTGGCTAATAGCTCAGCCGAGGCGATGGAGCGAGCCATATGAGCCGGGGAATCAGACAGAGGAAATGCCTGCGGACAAGGCCAGTGCCAAGATTGATTCTGTGCTAAATGGCCTATGCTATTTTCTTCACGCAATACTTTCTTTTAATTAAAGGAATTTTATTTCGATGGACCATCTTTGAGAGGTAGGACGTGTGAACATGAAAGTTGCATGCAGAATGTCATTTATTTCCTGGGTCTTATCCTTTGCCCCTTTTCTAATTACAGCAGTTCTTTAACTGAATCCTCATGGGTGAAAAATGATAAAAATTAAACTAGGAAAGAGCCTGCAAAAGAGGAATATCTGGAGGGGAATAACCCTCCTGGTAATCAGTATGTCAGTGTGCTGATTCTAACTTGCTTATTCTGTGTAAACTGTCACTTCATAATACCATTTTCCTGCTGACATTGTCATTTACTGAATGGAAGGCAAGAAAAAAAAGTAAAATGTTCTAATTAGCTTGTAATTATTGGCTCCCACCACACTTCCTCAGAAACGGAGGAATAGTTGACTCAAAGCACTTGGAGAGATAATAATAATGACATGAAGAAAAACACTATAATTAAATTACCACAGCGACTTGATTTGGAAAATCATTAGTTATCACATTTTGGAATATAGTATCAACCCATCAGTTGTTCCCTGTCATATTGGGTAATGTATTCAAAATATGATTGGGTTTCTTTCTGCAATCCGTCATGAGATGAGGAATCAAACTGTGGACTGACCTTAGCCTGGGAGTTGAGCATGCCCAGCTCCAGCTCGTTGTTATGGCGACGGCTGTTGGCCTTGCAGAGGTGTATCAGGCAGGACTTGATGCGAAGGACCATGTAGTAGAAAGACTTTGGGCTGGGGACCAGGTTGAAGGGAGCGGGCAGCGTTCGGCCCTCGTCAAAGTAGGAGATCCACAACTTTGCTCGGGCAAACTTCCACTCCACGTCGGCATCCTCCTGCAGATACAGAGAGTGTGATAGAAATGAGCAGGGCCTTTTTAAGACTTACAGAAACACACCAGATTGTAGAAAAAGTTACCTATTTATTACTTCTAGTTGTTAGATGATTCAGTTTTGTTGTGACAACCTCCCAGTGTGGCTCCAGTTTTTATTTTGTATTCTGTGCCTTTTTTGGTTTTCAGTGTATCGATTCTGTAAGGATGGTGGTATTTCAACTCACTCTCTAATTCTCCTGCAGGCTCAGAGGTGATCATACAATGATTCGTATTGACTTGTTGACAACATCATACCCTTTCCGAATCGACTAACCACCTTATTTATGTACCTCTATCTCCTGGTAGGAGTTGTTGATCATAGCAATGAGCATGTTGAGAAGGACGACCACCATCGTCACATTGTAGACTCCGTACAGCACGTAGCCGATGTTCTCTATGAACTTGTGATCGTACTTCAGCACCACTGAGATCACTTCAGACAGCCCGAAAATCGACCAGAAAAGAGTCTTAAAACTCTCCTCCACCCTGCAACGTAAGAGAGAGAAAGATGTGGCAGAAACAACATAGAACATGACAGTGAATACATACACATAAAAGCCCACCGTGGTAGCGGCTAATTGCTCTCTCAGTCAGACACATGAACATACACAAACACAAAAAGCCTTTTATTGTGGTGCAGTTTATGGGGTAGCACTGATGAAATAGCTGATGAGTCATGTCCAATTTGAACACATTATCCCTTTTATCCCTCTTACACACAAACACATGGTTGACTCGAAATCTGAAAAGATAGGAAATGACTCGACTTCAGCATTTAAGAGACCATTTGGTTTAAAGAGGTTAGTTCATTAAGCATGTAGCATTGTCTCGTGTTGAACTAGAATGTCACCGCTGTTAATGAAAAAACAAAACATGTTGGTATTTCACTTCATTTATGTAAACCTTAAAGGTAGGGTAGGTAAGTTTGAGAAACCGGCTCGAGATACACTTTTTGTTATATTCCATGGAATGCTCTTAACATCCCGATAGCAATGAATATCTTAAGTGCTTTGACAAAAAATCCATAAAAAAATGTCATCTGTGGAAGCCGTAATACTGTAAAAAGCACGACAATGCTATAACATGTGCACAAACTTATCTCGTGCCCTCATTGGTCATGTGCGCATTTGTGTGTGTTGGAGGAGGGGCTCTGTAAGGAAGTGGCAGATTTTCTCCGGTTGTGTATTTTCAAATTCTAGCGATCTCGAGCCGGTTTCTCAAACTTACCTACCCTACCTTTAATGTAAAAAGTCCTTTTTGGGGGTAAAAGATTAATGGAGAAAGATTTCAACCCATGAAACTCATTCATAAGGAATTAAACATGTGGCACACATTCACATGTTTTTTTTATTTTCCTCCTGACAATTACATATGAGAATAAAACTCAGAAAATGTTGTTACATTTAGAAAGTGAAGTGTTCTCTCCCTGGAGGACTACAGTAAAGTCACTGCTCAGCCTGACCCGAGGTGAAACTGCATGAAGCTTGAAGACCTGTCAACATTGACATTCAGGTACATGTCTGTCTTTAAATATTCCATGAGTGGAAGGCATGGGCCTGAAATGACAGCGGGGCAGCTCAGTAGGGAGGAAGAAGCCGCCTGGGTGGATCGCTTGAGGGGCTGGAGATGGAAGGAGGCTGTGGGGAGCGAACATCTATAGGCTCCGGGTCTGAGTTGGTGTGTGTCTTTCAACTTAACTTCTTTCAAAGAGAAACAGCATTGACAGGCAGAGAGCTGGGTGAAGGCGCAGCGAGAAATACAACCTCGCATGCAAAAAAGACACAACACACACTAGGTACAGACCCTCACCTCCTTACACATGAAAACAGAAATTCTTCTTGGTACTTCAGCTTAATGCATTGCTTTCTAGAAAAATCATTCAATGCTTTTCCCAACTACACACACACAGGTCAAACTATGTCATTACTTAGATAATGAAAACCCATTAGCTGCCTTTTCTTCACACCAGATTTAGCATAGAACAACCTGATTCATTCTTGTTGCTCTTCAGAAACACTTGACTCCCTGCATCACGCTGGCCTTGCTTTACCTGCAGACAGTATTCTCTGTGCGGCCCTGAACTTCAGCTGAGTGGCATGATTAACGGTCTGTACGTACCATGTATAACTGCTTTTAACCCTCGATCACACACCATTTTTCTATGAATTTCACACATACTCTCCCATGAAAAGGACATCTCCATGTTCTTCATTTAGAAAATCTGCTCACCTGATAATATGAACGTATTAAAGTTGCAAGATATTATGCCCACTTTGGATACATGAGGTTATACACAGAGCTTTGAACATTTGCTGAATGTTGAACATACAAAAGGTTAACTTGCTACTATAAATCAGTAACTATTTAGACCAGTGGTTCCCAACCTTTTTCAACTCAGGGCCCACATTAGAATGTGGGAAAAATGTTCGCGGCCCACATTCAACCATAAACAATACGGAGGCTGAATAAAGTTTTGATTGGTCAATTCAGAACATGTGACACGTTGTTAATCCAGTAGTACAGACCGCTGTCAAGGACTGTAATGACCTTTGTTAAATAGGATCAAGAAAGGGAAAGGAAAAGAGGTTCAAATAAAAAATAAATCTTAATAATGAAATGTTTCCACACAAATCATAATGTTTTGCAAATTATTTGGCGGCCCACTTGCAATGCGTTCGCGGCCCACTAGGGGGCCACGGCCCACAGGTTGGGAACCGCTGATTTAGACTTTACCATCAGACTCAAAAGCCTTGAAACGTTATGTTCCCAATCATTGTCTTACTATGAGGGTCATGTATATTGAAACAACTCCACACTCAAACTCCCGACACCAAGATGAACGGCCCTCATCCGCATCCCTATTATCCCTGAACCCCCACTTTGCTGAAAGTAAGTACATGAGCCAGTTTTCCAGAGCAAGATATACAAAAAAATATATATAAATAAGTACAACAAGGCATTCAATTAACTGCTCCAACAAGTGTTTTAAACTGATATTATAAAAAAAAAAAATCCGAACTAGAATGACAGTTAAGAAACCACCTCATCATGTTAACATGGATGCAGAGGCATGCACATTACAGTGACATTCAACACTGGAGGCTTGTGTAAACAGGAACAAATTCACAAGTGTTAATAGTAGTTCTTCTTTTTGTTGGTCTTAAAAATGGCCCAGGCGACAGACCATTGCTGAGAAACTAGCAGCGACCAAAAGCTGATATCAACAATACCGTTTCCTCACTCACTATTCACATCACACACATCCAGCAGCCTGTCATGCAATCAGGAGAGCTGAGGGAGGGGTTTTTTGGTTGCCTTGCCTTGAAAAGCTGTTATTTTGAGCCTTCCCTCCTTAAATAATGTCTTGTCTCTTATCTGAAGCCTCTCTTAAAAGATAAAGTTGATTTCCTGTGGCTTTGAAAAATGTAACAAAACAAAAAGGGGGGAAATTATCTGGTCTCTATTACCATCTATCCAAATCATCTTTTAAATCAAATCATTCTGTCTCTTAGCTCTCCTTCCTACCCGTGTGAGATGCTCACCCAATTTACATTTTTATATTCGCAAAGTGAGAGTAGATAATGATGGAGGGCTTGGTTCCAGGCAACATTAATGTTCCATTAAACCAGACACTGGCAGGGACAAACGCTGACACACAATTAAAATTATACACTCACCACTGGCTATTTATACCCACTGTTCATCTGGTAGCTTTGGCAGATCCGTAGTATAATAATAATTCAACATTTGTTTTATGTGTTAGCAGCTTTACTTAAAGTTAACTCTCTTTACAGCACCAGCAAAATATGGCGAGATACATTGGAGAGCAAAAAAAGATCCATGATTTACAAAAATAAAGAGATATCTGTTTTTCCAGATGAACTATTCCATTTGGAAACAGAAGGTCTTCCTCCCCTCTGGATAATGCTGATGTATGAGAGCAGCCGGCGCTGTTTTGCACCATCATTTGTTTTTGCTCACCTTGTTTTCGGCTTATTTCATTCACCTAAATGTGTTTGAGAGGCCTCTCTGGGAGGGAGTGCAATTATACAAAATGTAAAACTCATCCTAGGAGATAAGAAACATTGATTAATTTTAATTTGTCTTTTGCTAATGTGAGCCTAGGTACTGGACATGTTTGTATTATGCAATAACCTGTAAGTGAGATGAATGAGATACTGGATGCACTGCATAATGGGAGATTTCTTTTACAATGTAAGCATGAGATTATTTCATTTTAAATGTGTGTGTGTGTGTGTCTGTGTGTGTGTTATACTGTAATATCATTGTACAACAGGCAGTGAATCAGCAGGGACTGTGCATCTGGAGACAGAGGTGGACAGTGTGTTATTATCTGTTATTAAGATTGACATCTCCCAATAGGCTGCATGCAGCATGAACGCCTCACACAAACTCACACACACATGCACACACACACTGCATCTGTGTGTGTGGGGGAATGGTGAGTCACCCGGCTCTGCAGGAGCAGTCCAAACCCAATCACCAACCGACCCAAATCACCCCCCCGCCCCCCAGTGACATACTCTCTGTCTGTCTTGCTTTACACTTTAATTCTCTCTCTCTCTCTCTCTCTCTCTCTCTCTCTCTCTCTCTCTCTCTCTCTCTCTCTCTCTATCTCTCTCTCTCTCTCTCTCTCTCTCTATCTCTCTCTCTCTCTCTCGCTCTCTCTCTCTCTCTCTCTCTCTCTCTCTCTCTCTCTCTCTCTCTTATTCATTTTCTCCATCTCTATCTCTCTCACACATATTTTCTCATTATATTCCCATTTCTATTGCTTTTATATCTTTCAAAGCATCACCCTCTCTCCCTATCTCAAGCCCTTCCCATCTTTCATCTGAAGAGCTTTTAGCTATTTCTGTCAATCTATTCCTAAGATTTATATTTGAGTTGTTTTCATTATTTTCCCCCTCATATTTGTTCTCTTCTTTGTTTAATGTGCAGCAATATTCTCACATTGGTCAAATGTAAATGTAAATGTAGATTTTGTGAAAGGCTGCTCCCTGCCTTCTGCGCTTCCTCACTTCCTCTGCCCTTCAGTCATTAGCAAGATATTAAAATCTCCCACCTCTCTGCTTTCCTCTCTTCTCCTGCAGACAGACAGGTAGTCTGACAGACAGGCAACTTTTGTCAAAACGTCTTCAAATATTGAAATGAGTTTAACTTTCTATCTGTCGCTCCAAAGGAACAGTCACCATGGCGACAGCAGGGGAGGGCCTTCCCCATCTCGCATTTAAGTGAATGAATGAATGTTGCTCCCGAGAGATGCTTGCCAGCCTGCGTGTGTGTGTGTGTGTGTGTGTGTGTGTGTGTGTGTGTGTGTGTGTGTGTGTGTGTGTGTGTGTGTGTGTGTGTGTGTGTGTGTGTGTGTTTGATAGAGAAACAAAAGAGGGAGAAGGAAAAAAGTTGAAATCCGATGTGTGTGTCTTATGGCGGGCCTGTTTATGGGTGTGTGCATTTCAGTGTGACAGGCAGCGGGATACATAAGGAGGCTGTTTTGGTGTGTGTCTTTAGGCAAGTTGTGAGAGAAATCTTATTAAGCAGGGAATACAACTCCACAAGAGGAGTAATTAGGAGTGTTTTGATACTAAATCATGCACGTCATCAACTTTTTTTAATTTGCCTGCTCCGCGGTGTCAGTCTGTCTTTATTCTCTGAGTCTGTTGTCTTCAATCTTTTAAAGTTTAAGTTGTGATTTTTTCTTTTTGGATACTATTATGTGTGATATCAGCCAGTCACACTGAGGCCCTGAAGAAAAGCAGATGTGAAGGGAGGGTTTTTGTTGATGAAACTTCCATCTATGAATTCAACTGTGGACAGGCCATTCATCAAACACCTTCCAACAACAGCAGTGGTCCAAATACAGCTTGGCTAGGATTGTTCTACTTGATAAAGTAGTGTGAGTTCTACAGTATAGCGGTACAAATGAAGTTTGTGGGGTGGGGTCTTTAGCCTTTCAAAAAGCACAAATACAAGGAATTAGGAAAGTTTACACTACAGCAGGGGTTTTCAAAGTGTGGGAAGGTGAGCCTCCCCTCAGAGAACATAAGAACAGCCGCGGGGGATGCGGGGATGCAATGTAGACAGGAATAAACGCAGATCATCCTCTGGCTGCAGCCTTGACCGGTACTTGCTTTTGATCAAAGTCAATGCAGAAAACCAGCACTCACACAGGTAGGTGGAGGTGAAGGGAACTCGGTCTCCACAGACAGCCAAAAGCGTGCAAGTGACACACGTTTTCTGCCAGCCTCACACTTTGAAAACCGCTGCACTACAGCATATACAGTAAGGCCAAAACGTATGTATTCTTAAATAAGTGCTTAGTCCAAAACCTTCAAGCATGGGCATTGTAGTAATATGGAATGTGCTGTAACCATTTGGCAACAAAGGTGCTCCACAAATATTATTACTTTATTTTCAAAGGAATTTGAATGGATCCATATTGTACTTTCTTTCCATTAAAGATATTTGATTTTAGTTTAGATACTGAAGCTGATGATTCAGAATAAGAAAACAAAATATAATCAACACATTATTGTATTTTAAAACCAAATTAAAGCAATCTACTCTGAGCCAGGGGAAAAAAGAGTGCTAAATCTGGCGTTACTGTAGCCAGATTAAGCACCCCCCCCCCCCCCCCCCCCCCTTGTTATTTAGGCCAGGATGGTCATAATCTCACCGAAATCACACTATTAAACTTAATTTATCCCTTGGTAAAATGTCAAGGTTTTCATTACTATGAATAAAACATAGTAACAACAATAATACAGACCATCAATTGTGAGAGAGTAATTCTACACTGTGGTTAAACTTTACTTATGTAAAAGTTCCAAGTACTTTGTAAAACTGATAACATCTGCTAATGTATTGTCAATTCTGACAAATGTTCAGTTGCGGACAAGAACATTTGAATCATACTAATACCTACCTTTCTCTAAACTGAGAGATATTTTCTTCAAAAACGAATATATGTATTTTGTATATCTCTGTAGTTAATTCATTCTTCATGTGATGTCCAATAAACAGTATTGAAGTGTTTTCATCACCATATGTGGGGGAATCTTCCTACTGTGGAGCCTCTTAACTCGAACTCCCTCTTAACTAAAGGAATGCATTCTTACCCAAAGACTTAGTGTCAAATGATGGACTGAGTGCTATTTCAGAGGGATGTCATCACTCCAAGAGGGAAATTGAATGCTTGACATCATTTGTCATGATAATGAAATTATGTATTGAAAAATACTGAAAAATGGCACGAATCCTGAAGCTACTGTCCAAGCACTGAGCCCATATTGGTCACAGCAAATGAATGCACTTTCCCCCTGTTATCTGCTCTTATCTCCATCTGTCTCGCCTTAATTGTGCCTCCTCTCCTCATTTTGACATTCAGATGTGCCTGACTGGAAAAGGCTGAGCCCGACACCTTCAGAGCTAATGAATTCTCTCTTTTGTTCACTTCGAGTTACTCTATCCGTCACTTTAGACTCAACAACACACACTCTTTGTTTTGTAATCTTCCTCTCAGTCTTCACTTCCACTTTAACTTCATATTTAAGTCTGAATCTTCATCGCTGCATTCCTGTGGCCCATCATTTATCCACTCCTCTTGTGTCTGTATTAGCATCACTGTTCTCTCTCTCTCTCTCTCTCTCTCTCTCTCTCCATTCACATTGCATTACACTGCGTTGTCCTTGGCTTTAACCTGATATACCTGCTGTCTACCCAGCATTGTCTCAGTGCTCATATCGTGTCTTTCAAATCACAAACATGAATGTATTAGTGCCAAGAAAAAATCTTAATTTCTCCAACAACTTCAACCAAAACTAGCAGCGTTGAGCGGGTCTTCGACGCTCCGCAGGCTGTTGTCCGCACGTCGACGTGTGTGTCTAGGTGTCTCAAGGACTCGGCCGTTGGCAAACGTGGGAAGTTTCAGGCCGATCGGACAATGTATTTAGGAGTTACAGCAGTATCATAAACATTGTGTTTGATGGCGAGTGATCTGTCGCCATGGCAACGGAATTTGATGACACCCCATAATACGCCTAGATGTGTTGAGGGCTGCATCGTTATCAAACCTGTGAAGTTTTGGGCCGTTTGGAGCATGTTAACTGGAGTTATGAGAAAACCGTGTTTCACGGCGACCATTTTGTTACCCTGGCAACGACATTTGACGAATCTAAAAACTGACACGTATATGTCTCGAGGGCTTGACGGTTAGTACACATGTGAAATTTGAACACTTTTTTACCATTTACACAGGAGTTAAAGCAATATGGTGCTTAACGGCGAGGGATGCGTTGCCATGGCAACAGCTTTTGAGGAAAACTCACTATTGTCATATTGAGGTGTTGAGGGCCGGACCATTAACTGTCATCTGCAGTCTCGTGCCGTTTGGACCATTTTCCATTGATTTAAGACAACATTGTGTTTTATGGCGAGGGATGCGTTGCCATGGAAACGGCATACGGTGAGATCTCAGATTTCACGTAGAGCTGTTGAGGCATGGACCGGTGATATAAAAGTGAAGATTGGGGGACGATGGGACCGTGTCCATTGGAGTTACAGCGACACCGTGTTTTATGGCGAGGGATGCGTTGCCATGGTAACGCCATATTAAGTAACATCAAATTTGATGAAGAGCTGTTCAGGGCCGCAGTGTTAACCATCATGTGAAGTTTGGTGGCGTTCTGAGTATGTCAGTTGGCGTTATGACATCATCGTGTTCCATGGCGAGGGATCGCCTAGCATCGGAGCGAACGCGAACTTTGGCGCCAATTCACGGCTACGCCGTGCGAAAGAAAAAAACGTACGTGATAACTTTGAATTGCCCATGTCTCGAGACGCTACCCGACGAATTTCGAGTCGTACGGATAAAGTCCCTGGGAGAAGATAGATTTCGTGCGGAGGACGAAAAACGCGATAAATCGCGTTTTTCCGACGCCAAATTCAAAATGGCCGGCTTCCTGTACGTTATTTTATACCCCTCCAAGAGGCTTTTTGGTTTGTCTCCGCACCCTAGATATGCGTAGCGAGTTTCGTTCGTTTACGTGAAAGTTAAAGTGGGGGGAGTTTACGTTAAAAACGGAAGTGGGCGTGGCCTACGCAATTTTTGACGCAAAGTTCCGGAACCAATTACACATCTGAAGTTGCACCACTTCTGACGCGTGTGCAACATTTGGTGAGTTTTCACATATGTTGCGGGGGTCAAAGGTTTATCGGTCGCTGCGCGACCGATTTCAATAGGGTCTTCGCCGACCTAGGTCTCAGACCCTAATAACATAAAATAAAACATAGACAGCAGGAAAAATAATTAACAGCTGGAAAGAACACAACTCACAGATTATGCACACTTTACACATGATCAGAGTTATTTGCTAATTCCTACCACCTTTCAAATGGTTACATGTAAAATGTGTGCAGTCTAAATCTGTGCTGAGCCTAAGTCTGCCTGACCTTCTCTCCCTCCTTTCTCCCTTCTTTGTCTCTACATTCTGGCTGGTCTCCCATATTTTGCCTGAACAAACACCTGAACCAGAAACACCCTCCCCTGCAGAAACACATCGCTCCCTGTGGTTCTTTTTTCCTCCCTCATTCCCTCCATCTTCTCCGTCTTCCTCCTCCTAATCCCGATTGACTTTATCTTCCTTACTTGTTATTGCAGTGCTTGTAGCTGTTCCTTTCATTGTACTGCATTTATTTATTTATGTCCGGTTTCACTTCACCTACATTTTCTCAAGGTCCTTGACACCCCACTATGTCTTTTTCTTTTTTCTCTGCCCCAAAATCTGACCAGCTTCTACCACTGACTATTTCAAAACACAGCTTTTTATTTTAACTATCCTTATTTTCTGCCCTTATCCCCCCGTCCTCTCCCTCTCCATCTGTCTCTCTGGGCGATGTTGTCATGCATTGTTGGCCTAAACATAGACAGGTCCACTTCTGTCCAAATGAAAATCCTGATAAGCGTGTGAAAATTGATCTGTACATAAATGTTTTGTACGTCTATCCGAGCATCTGTTAGAGCTTATGCAAGAACAAACAGTGGGACAAAGGATGTGCATACGTGTGTGCCCCTTGTCTGTGTCACTGCTTAAGTGTGTTTGCACGTTAATGCGTGGGCACTCAACAAAGGCCATGTGGCGTGTGTTGCTTTTTTAAAAGTGTGTGAGTCAGAGAGCTGTCTGAGTCTTTGCGCCCTGGGGATTGGGTTTGTATGGCTATTACTGCTCGGTCTTCATTAAGCCCCATCCAGCTGTGCAAGTATGTGTATGTGTGCGAGTATCTTGTGTGAGCGAGCCTAAGTATGAGAGAGGGAGTTCTATCCTCTTCCTCGATCCTTCACCCCCCCCTCCGTCCCCTCACATCCCTCCCTCGGTCCATCAGCCCGAGTGGCTCCTCCTAGGCTATCATTAATTCCTACACCTGGCTCCCTCCTCATCTTCCTCTATGAGAGCCATAATATCAGCCCTTTCTTCTGCCCTCCATCAAACATGCCCTGTCAGATAGTTAAAGTCACACAGCCCACACACACAGACAGAACTCAGCACGAGCACACACACTTACAGCCACACAGGCTAATGTTCTCTGCTGTGACGGAGAAAGAATCGATGGACTGGAGATTCGGCTTGTGCAAATTCCCAATTTGTGTACATCATACAGCAGGCAAGACTATTCCAATAGCTATTTTGAACAAGGTGCAGTCACTCCTACAAATTAAATGAGTGGAACGTAAAAATAAACATGCACAAACCAAACAGGGACAAACAATTGCATCACAGTGCACAGACTTTCCCACACACTTATTGAACAAGAGGGTTGACTACATTTACACAAAAACGAAATGAAAATAAATGCAATACCGCCTCTCATCAAGGTTCAGTCAAGACTTTTGCTCTGTAACCACTTTACAGACAGGTCTGGCTTTAGAGCCACACTGACCCCTGCTGGCCAGACTCACAACAACAACACAATGTGAGGGGCTTTCAGTCATACTAGAACCATCTCTCTACGCAGCTCAGTAAGCAAATTGAAAAACTGTCAGAGGAACACCAGTGTGGCTCATTTAGATGCAGGGACATGTTCTTGCCTAAAACACTACTCTGACAAAGAATGCAGCCGAGGTTGTATGACTATAAATAGGGTATATTTGATATAAGTTTTTAACAGCTGTTCTAACACTGATTTTTTTAAACCAGCCTTGATGTGGAGTTCTGAAGCAGAGAGCAGAAGTGATAAGGGGACAATGTACAAAGCTGAATTAATGATGGAAATGACTGTGTGATGAAGAAGATAAGGCACTTCTTATGCCGGCATAAGAAGTGCCTGGGGTCTTTTCTGTACTGGTCCTTTTACTTTTTGACAAGTCTTCATTTTGTCTGATTCTCGGGTTGTGATCGCAATCTGTCTGATTTTCTATTTCAACGCCATTACTCTCTGTTTCTTACTGTCTTTCTGTAAGTTCACTCCGTCTCATGCTCTGTCTGTCTGCTCATCAGGTTTCCTGGATCCTTGGCTCAATGTGGGCAGCTGAGCAGAACTCACTGCTTCTAAGATCCCTGCGCTGCCGCTCAGCAGAGGAACTACTGTATATGCACAGCAGAGGATCAAGGTAAAAGTAAAGAGTCCTCACAGCAGAAGTCCAATAACACCTTTTACGACCAGAGATTTGTCTGTATCTAGGGGTGAATGTTTAGCAGCTCATAAACATGGAAATTGCTCCCAGGCGTCACATACCTCCAAGGTTATGGAATATGTAAGGATACACATCTGGTACATTTCAATAAAACAGCTGAGGCTGCAGGACTATAATATAGAATTGTATTTTTTTTTTATTGCATCTGGTCTTTGACCCCATCTACTTTTATGTAGCATATGAACTGTAAGTGTGATATACTACACATTCTCGTTTCCAAAATGTAACACTGTTTATAGACTAAGTTTAGTTGCTCGCATGCTACGTTACCAGAAACGCCACGGTATGAAGGAGACATAAAGACCACAGCACAGGCAGGTGCATAACCACATTAAAAGAATGGGCAGACAGACAGACAGACGGACAGGCAAGCAGTTAGGCTTAATGTCTGATAAGAAAAAGGAATCACATTTACTAAAGCTTTCCAAAACAACTACTGTAGAGACATAAAAACGATGGCAATGCTCCCTGGTCATCTTGACTCCATCTTATTTAATCATTTAGTTTGGTTCTATTGTGGATGGGAAACTTACACAACTGAACCAGTAAATCATTATAAAAGGCAGTTCTCAGTCATAAAGCAAGCATCAGACCCCTGTGAGGTTTACTGGGAGGACTCCAAACCAAAAACAGCAAACAAGCCAAAGGCAGAAGTTTTATGCTTATGAGGAGACAGATGTTGACTCCTGGAGGCAGTTTGTCATGGCTGGAAAGCCTGTTAATACAAAACGATCTGAGGACAAGAATGCAAGTCACACTTGTGTTCTTCACTGATATAAAATGCATGTAATGTAAATTATGCAAGTTGGTTGAGAATCTGTCCATCGCTCTAACCTGGTGGGGGGACGTGTTACCATAATAAACCCTAACGTTTGATCCTTAACATTATTAGAGTAAAAACGAAATTAACATATGTTTCCACCCTTGTTAGTGAAAAAGAGAACAGTATATGACGACGTTAATACAGACCAATGCTTTGCTCTATTGGATTGAACCAAAATTGTGTAATGTCATCTGTCTAAATCTGTAGATGTCTTCCTCTGAGAAGACTAATCATGATAAGGGAGACACCTCAGAGAGGGTTTTCAATTTGAGATGAATGACGATAAACAGACTTGCTGAAAGACTTTGTCAGCAGCCAAAAATGGAAAGCTTTCCAACATACATCAGACTATGTCAGTGAATGATCCATCACCACTGCAGTTCATGTGAAAAACACAGAAACAAGGATAAGCTAAAATGAATGAAGAAGGGAGAGGCAGTGATATTCAGATTGATGTGTTGTGGGACATTTTGGATAGGTTTGTTTTTTTACAAGCAGGTTGATATACGACATGACAACTTGTCAGTAAAAATGCAGCAGTTCAATTCATAGAACAAACTTTGAATTTCTCGCTGCTGATGTTAATGTTAAAGTAGAAGTAAAAGAACATATTCAAGGCACTGTATGGCACTGCAGCCTATAGATACATAGTGAATCCTCAGTTCAATGTGAAATTGACTATTTGATTATAATGAAGGTAATGTAGGAGTACTGAGAGCTATGAATACTCTCTTTTCCATTGGAAGTTTTCCAGACTGGATTTTGTTCTCTCAATAATTATGTTATATGGGAAGTGAACATTGTATAAGGATAGACTTGGAAAAAATGTGACCCTATTCAGGAAGGTCTACTAAAGTGCTGAATGAAGTCTATGTGTTAGAATATGAAATCTTGCTGAGCTTTACAGAACTTCTCTTAGCATCTCCCACACGTGATTGCTTTGAATGAGCCTGAGCCAGTGACATCCGGTCGTGGATACTGTCTCCATGGGGCTTACTGTGGCCTTGGCAATCATCAACTTTCCTTTGACACTAGTCAGCAGTCAGGCCAGATGGCCGACTTTTGTCTTTTGGTACAATGGGCTCCATCATATCACTGTCAACGACTTTGGTGGCGTGTTAAATCCTGTTTCAGATCCGATGAAATTCACTGACTGTAGCCCAGCTCTTTAGTTCTCAGAGAAACTTACCAAATAGTTTGGACTGGCATCAAAACTTTGACACAGCGTCCCAAAGCTCCTTTTGCTCTTTGGGTTCATTAACATCTATATTGATCTAAAATGAAATGGATTAAAAAAAATCAATAGGCCAAGATTATTTGCTTCCTCATTACAGGATGTCATATAAAGATGTTTCTAATCAAAGACTAGGCATTTAACCAAACCAAAATTGATTCATTTCTCCCAAAGCTCAGACAGATTATCCCATTGACACTTTTCACTAACACTTCCCGCCTCTCTTATTATAAGAAATACAGTTAGAAATGGTTGCTTCTTCATGTCGGAGTTAGAGCAGAGTAGATCTCTCTTCAAAGGTACAAGAAACAAAGAATGTCGCTACATTTTCTACCCATAACTTTGTTAAAGCTGTGAGCTAGAAACACAACTCACCAGTATTCCCAATCACCGTGTTGGAGCTATTTAACCAAAAGAATAATTGCCTTCATAAAGCGAGATTAAAGTTCGATCTCTGTGGATTCAATACTCCCAGCAAGCAGTCTGAAAGGAGCACATCTGACCATTTCTATTGATCTTATCTCGCAATTACATTAGCAAGGAAACCAAATGAAGACACTTTGAATAAGATTGTATATTGATAGACTGTATATGAGACACAGTTCTTGTATAAAACAATTAAAGTGAGGCCATCATGTAGCTACACTATATGTTTCCCTTTTCTAAGTTAATTAAGATGTTTGTAAGATAGTTAAAGATGATAGAGACATGAGGATGTAAACACAACCATCATCTAATTACACAGTCACACACATTTGCCAAAACACTCCCGCAGCCAGCCTACCAGGGACTGCAGATGAAAATGAGCCTGTACGGATACATCTGCTACATTTAAATGATGGACTCAAGTGCTCATGGGAATTCATGTGGATGTTTCCTTCTTAAATGAATACATATATCAAAATAACTCACGTGGTGAAGGCAGGATTGTACTTGGCTCCCAGGTAGTACGAGTACAGGTTGAACATGCCGATCATAAAGGCCACAAACACCATGATGAAGATGACCATGAACTTGAAGATATCTTTGACTGTGCGCCCCAGTGAGATCTGCAGAGGGCCGAAGCTCTCGTTGGCTGGCAGGATGTAGGCGATGCGTGAGAAGCTCAGAACTACAGCGATGGCGTACAGGCCTTCTGAGATGATCTGGGGGTCTGAGGGGCGCCACTTGTTCCTGGCTGGAGGAGAAGACAGAAAGAGGACAAGCGGCAGAAAGCTGTTAACATTTCATCTGAACAAGCTACCCAATAATACAACCGGGATTGTTGAGTGATTCTCTGATTTTGAGGGAAACTTGTTCCATTGGAAATAGGTCCCTGGATGTTATCTAGCTCACATTTCACACTAAATACAATCTGATGCATCAGGAATGCAAGTTCAGCTTCAAAATGCATGTTGAAATTACATCTGCATTTGTGGGGTCTGAATGGTTTTTACTATCCTGATACTTCTTCTGGGTATGTACAAATGATACTTTTTCTAACTGTGGGATCTAAATGTTTGCAAAAGACGTTCTTAGAAAGCATAATCTTGAACATGTGCTTTGATGGAGGAAAGGGTACGTTAAGGAGATGGATTAAGTGAGGATGGAAGAGGATGAGGGAGAAGGAAGGCCAGATTATGAGACAAATGGACAGCAAAGAGAAAGGAAAAAAACTGTTAAAACGTTGACAATCTATGACAAAGAATACATGAATGTAACACAATGTGTGCACAGTGCAGATAAAGGGAAGTAGTGAGAACAGCTCAGCAGTCAGATGGACTTAAAATTGACACTCCAGTCATAAAGATTGAAATCTATTTACTAACGTGTCATGACCGAGTCAGACCACCAGATGACAGCACTGATGAAGGTTACCTTGGTAAGCTAATAAGAAGAGTACAGTTCAGTAACCTGCAGCAGGTTTTAATAAATTGTTTTTGGTCTGGAAGTGAAGTAAAAGTTTATAATGTTCTTGAACTATGAGTTTACCGAATAAAATATTATGAAATTCTCGAAAACATTTGAAAAAGAGAGCAGGGAAGGTAGATATGAATCATTGTCTGAGGTACTTATTTTGAATCACCTTATCAGATGACAGATTGTGCAAAACAATGATTCAAGAAACTCATAAAAGCTATCACATTTCATCATGTGGTGTCAAATTGGCCTTTTTCCTGTGAAAAATATATTATTCTTTCAGATAAAAAAAGGATTTTTATTGTTATGATTAATGGCAGTCACAAGATCTACGAAAACAATAAAAGTGCGCCAAACCAGATACATTGGTAACATAAAAAACTAACTGCCAAAAAACTTTCAAAACCTTTAATCTTATTCCTGGAATAAATGCTCACCGAAAGTAAAGTAGGCGACTTCCTCAGGTAGAGAGGCGGTGCTGATGTCTTCGTCTGGAACGTGCAGGTCCACATACTGCTGGGCTTTGGTCGCCTTCACGAATGCCATGAAGCGTGCTGTGTAGGAGGCCACAAAGATGGACAACATGCCAAAATCCAGGACGTTCCACAGGTGCATGATGTACTCTCTGGGCCCGTCAGTCCAGATCTCCTTGCATTCTGACCAAATCATACCTTTAGAGGGAGACAAGTACAAACAAACACATGGATACAGCGTGAAAAGATGGAATATAGACGTAGGATAGATACACATAACATGGAGGCTTTCACAGGCACTCAAACAAATCTACACAGTTGTTGTCCACAAAGCTTATCATTTTTACCATTCATTTATCACCACGTATAGCTCAGGTGCATCTCAACACTCAAATCCCTCCTACTCTGTCATTGTCTATTTGGAGCCCAAACAAGGAGAAAATTGCTTATTGAAAAGGCGCCCTGATCAGTATCATCTCTGTAACAATTACTGGGCCTTCAAAGCGTGCTGCTGGAATTACAATTAGCCAGTTCTACCTAAGCCACCATTCACTGTGCACACACAAACATACGCACACACAGAAATTACACACATGCGAGCACCTGCTGCCAAGAAATGCCACGGACGGGCAGAAAATGATGCCATTACACGTAAACAAATAAAAACAGAACCATATGTGCTCCAACATACACAGACAACTCACATAATGATATGATATGCGTGTGTGTGTGTGTGTGTGTGTGTGTGTGTGTGTGTGTGTGTGTGTGTGTGTGTGTGTGTGTGTGTGTGTGAGAAAGGAAGAACATTAGCAGATGGGAGGCAGCTGAGGTCTGACAGATAATGCCATGGGCTATTTATCTGTTGAGTTTGTCTTTGTCTTTCTGTCACCGCTGTCTATCTGTTTCATACACTCCACCCCTCCCTTTGCTTTCATCCGTCTGCCTCAAGAGCTCCTGTCTTTTTCGCGCTATAGCTTATATTCCCTCAGCCACTTCCAAATGTCATCCGTGCGTATTGGAGGACTCAGTATGGACACTGCTTTTACACATCTGAACTGTGCTGCACACAACTAGGACATCACTGTTTGATCTTTGGAAGATAAAAAGGAATGAATAATAAATAAATAATTGTTGTTAGCCTTGACTTTGGATTTCATTCACTTGGGTGCTGCATTCATCTGTAATTCTGCCTGATATCAAAGTTGTGCAAAAAAGGTTCACAGACCCTTTCCAATGATTTATGGGCGTTGTAGCTTCTCCTTTGGATAACCTTGGTGATAACATCAATATAAACTTGCATCTTGATAAAGTACATCGACATCGACATTGATTTGAAAAGTAAATGTATAAAGAAACTCCAATAGGAAACGTAAAGCTTTGACACAACTGTATCAAGGTTATTTCTTATCATGAGGGGAAATCTGCCTTGACAGCGGCTGTGTTAAATCTTTATGCATTTGAATAGGCTGCATCTGTGAATAACTTCAAACACTGCCAGAGTGTGATAAGACGACTCACCCAAAACCCACTTCATGATCAACATCTCTGTCCAGGAGAACTGGGTGGTCTTGACCCTGAACACCTGGCGTGGGTGGTCTGTGATGGTCTCGTTGGGCAGGTTCTTGACACCCTCAAAGCGGTCGGAGGCGTTTAAAACCAGCAGACCCAGGAAGATGGTGAAGGAGACGGCGTGGGCCACAAACTTCATAAAGGGGCTTCGCAGGATCTGACCAATCTGGGAGGGAGAAGATGGAGGGCATACAATACAGGGTATATGCAGGAATCCTGAAGTTACATTTAATACCTTTTAAGACCTTTTTTAAGACCCTTTCCATAAATGTTAAAACCTCATCGCCACTTCGAGTTTTAACCGGTTACATTGGCGACACACTTTACTATATACAGTATTGATTGTCCTTCCTCCTTATCTTCCAACCATTTGGACGCAAACTTGCATTTCCCCATAACGATGTTGTTTAACAAACGGCGTAAACGGACCTTGGCGCTATCAAGCAGTGAGCGTGCGATGTCCTGTTCAGATGACGTCAAATCCAACGGGATGCCATAAATAAACTACACAGAATCACACTACACACCTACGCAATGATTACATTCAGGCAAACTGTAGAATACAACCTCTTTGGACAATTTATATACTTATTGAAAACAAGCTACAACATGTAATACCTTGGAAAATGCCGTGAAATACTTTTTAATAGCCTTCATTTTCGCTAAATTGATTTATCAACTTTTAATACTTTTTAAGACCCCGCGGACACCCTGCAATAACATGCATGTTTCATTGTGTATGTGTGGCTGCCAAATACTCACTAAGGAACAAGTGATAAAAGAAGGTTAAAGAGATTAGTAATGTTTGTTTCAACAGTCATTTATATATTTGTGAACATTCGGGGCTGCACAACAAGCTGTAAAAACTGTATTGGAATATTATCATTCGGTGAACATGTCGTCCTAATAACTGTGGTGGAGTACAATGACAAAACACATTCACTTTAGACATTATTATGATTATTAATATTGATATGGTTGTGTTTATTTGTGTTTGCCAATACACCAACTTGTTTTTGTGTCAGGGAATCAGGTTGTTGATACATCTTTGAGCTGATTTTTCTTTGAACAGTTAAAAAAAGTGACTATACACAAGAGTAAAATTGCAGCCAAACAAAACATCTGTTTTTATTTACAGAGGTAATTCATGGACAGTTCCCAATGTGTTGGCCCTCAGAGATCAAAACCTGAGCAGCATCACGTCAAAACCATCTTAGCAGGCAAACAGCAGCTGTTGTGATTCATGAATGTGAAAATAATGCCAGGGTAACGAGAAGCCAAACAATCAGCAGAGTTTGTGAAAATGCACCATATGGGGATAAGGTAAAGCAAGGTGGTCTGCACAAGGAGCGTGAAATATGCCACCACCTTTTTATTATTACAGAAAAGTAGGCCAAAACACCCCCCCCCCCCCCCACATACACACTATCAACCTCATACAGACATTTAACATGCCAACATTTGCCGCTCTCTAAACCTGCTGTGTTGGATATTAACTACCCACAGGATACCACTACTCTCTGGAAGCACAGTGGCACGTGAAGTGTAACAGCAGTCCACGTGGCACACACACACTCCTCAACCGTGGGGAAAAGGAAGTCGTCTGGTGAATCTTAACCCTGCAGAGCCTCCTCTGAACCTCCTCCTGCCGCTGGGACGGCTCTGCCTCTGTGCTGATAAGGCTGATCCATTTCACGCCTCAGCCTAAACGAGATGGTCATCCTAGGTTAGGCCCACTGCTGTGAGAACTTTGATGTATCCGTGTGATGGTGACAATAGCTGAGCTTCACTCTTCCAACAAAACTGTGGCCACTGGCAGCAAGCACAGCCAGAGTTAATAAAGAAGTAAGGTGAGAAATGAAAATCTCACAAAGCCAGAATGGAGCTGCTGTGTCTTTTACTTTTCCCTAACATCTTTCCAGCTGGGAGAAGCAAGCCTGGCGTACACTGTGTGCAGATAGATATCGACCCTTAATAATTTATTATCTAGACATGAACAAAGACCTTCTGGTATAATGTTTGTATTATTTGTAATTCATAGGAATAAATAATTAGGGACACTTTCATAAATGTTTTTGTTCTCATTGTTATTGACTGTGAATCAAAAAACTGACACACTATCCCATTAACCAATATAGATGATTTACTTGCAATCCTATATTGACATGTATGTGATAATAGACAACATTTCCATGGTGAAAAATGCTGTCTTTACATAACAATACATGGTATTCAGCTTTCCCTTTTATTTAAATCTATTTGGATACACTTCAAAACTGTAGACATGCTTACACGAGCTGTTTGGGGTTAGGTATCTTGCCTACAAGCACCACTGGCCCTGAGCCATAGCCATCTTCAATAACAGCATTTTTTTTTACAGATCTGCAGCAGTGTGTAGCAGCCATTGCTCTTTTGTCTGCGATGGTGGCAACAAGGCTTGTACGTCAGCAGTCTCAGAAAGCTGTTCAGCAAGGTCGGCAGTGTTGGTTTGGAGGGAGTGGCAGAGAGAAGGACGACTGAGTCAATGCCATAACCTTTCTCACCCTCTTTACAATAAATTGTGGCAGCTCTAAGCAGAGAGAAGGATGAAGGACAGGCTCAATGACTGGGAGTTGTTCCTCATCGGTGCCCAGGGGCTGAGGATAGATGATCTAATTTGCTCGACAGATTATGAAGCCGATTCTAACAATTTATTGAAACTTAAGAAGCTTGTATGTGTTAACTTTTTTGGCCAAGTCAAATAAGACAATGCTATGTTACTGAAAATAAGCGACAATACACCAGCACATAACATCTGTATAATCACCCAGTTTCAAGGTGGGTTTCAGTCATTAGTTCAGTATTCTACAAAATGTGACATATTGTCATAATCTCCTCTCTTGCTCTTGAGTGATGGTGTTCGAAAATTGGCTTTTAGAACATGTTCATGTCTCAGTGAAGCTGATCTTCTTTTGTATATTAAATCGTCATCACTCAATTATTTCATCCTGTGAGACATTCAAGTGAAATGTTGTCTTAAAGGTCCCATTTCATGGCCATTTCTACTGATAATAATTCCATTGTTGAGGTATACTAAAATAAATATATATTGTGCAATTTTCCAAACTCACATTGGGTTCTCATACAGCATCTCTGTATAGTATGTGTATTCACTCTCTGTCCTAAACGGCTTGTTGGAGCTCCTGCCCCCCCCCCCCTCCCTGTGAGCCCAGTGGCCGTCTGCGAGACAGCGAGACACAGCGTAACCCAGCCCGAAACACACACACAACCGCAGCCTGGCTGGGAGTTTGTGTGTGTGTGCCCAGGCTGAGTTCCGCGGTGTCTCGCTGTCTTGCCGACCCCACACCAGTGAGCCAGCTCACAGTGTCCCGCTCCTCGCAGCAGCGAGCCTCGCAACGTCCTGCCGAGTGTGTGTGTGTGAGGAAGTCCGCGGATTGGTCCAAACGTTTTTCCATTCCTATTTTATTTTTATTTATTTTCCTTTCCTTGTGCAAATTAAATAGATGACAGACTGCAGAACAGGAATTAAATAGAAACAATGATTTGATGGATCAGTGTGAGAACAGCATGTGGCATTTAGAAATGTTCTAATTGACTATTAATAAATCAAATTCAGCAATGTGTCATTGTCTATTGACTGCGATAGCTAGTGTAGTTACCATAAATAAAGAATTGGTGTGTCCTAAAATGTTCAACCACATACCCCATAACTTCTGTATTGAGAATTTAGTATGTTTTTATTCAGAACACTTGATTCACAAGTAACTGTAATGTCTAACTCTAAATCTGTAACTTAGACAAACAGACATAGGATAGACGGCAAACACATTCCCTTCTTGGTGGAGGTGAATATGAAGGCTGATTTTCTCAACCTCACGTTGTTACTTATTATCAGTAGCCCAACACTGGAATAATAGAAGCACAATAGTAGAGCTGGAATGTTAAACATAACATTAAGTGAAGAGTTTCCCTTTGTCTCCATTAGTCTATCCCTTAAGGACATTGTCTTAATTAACAATTAGAAAATAAATAATTAACTAGATAGCATTGAATGTATTTAGGTGTTTTTAATTAAGAAAAGGTAGTGATACCACATTGTAAAAATACTCAGTTACAAGTAAAAGTCGTTTTAGTAAGGTACATAACTATTAACAAAAACATGATCTTCGACTATTTAAAGTATGCAGAGTGGACCCCTTTAAATGTTGTATCTTTCAATTGTATAGGTTAGTTAGGACTGATTTAAAGTGGACCTATCATGCTATATTTAAATGATATATTGTAGGGCCATACCTATATAAGGTATATTTATACGTTTCTGTTTTCAAAATACCAAACAGATCATGCATTTTAGCCATGCCTCATTTCGCTCCATTTGCTCTTTCCAGCACTGTTTTTGCAGGGGGCTGATTCTGTGAGCTGCAGCTGACCACGCCCCCCTGCAGGAGAGGGGAGCGCGCTCTGAACAGCTGCTGGGCTGTCAGAAGAGGGGGAGAAAAATAGATCTCCGTCCTCCGTGTTTTATTATAGCCTATTATTATATAGAGTCGTTATTCATTTGTTTTAAAGCTCAATAAATAACAAAGAAGACCTTTGACCGGCACTTTTCTAATTTTGTCCGGAAGATTTAAACTTTAACGGACATCTTGACCGGCGAAAGAAAACCTAACTGAAACTCTGCCGCACGGTCCCCTCGTTCCTTGGAAGAGGCGGAGAGGTGGGTGTTTGTCATCTGCTGGTGGACTAACCGGAGAGAATTACAGTGCTTGCCTCGACGGGGAGGGATTGCATTGAATTAAAGCAGCGGGAGCAAACGCTTGCCTCGGGGAGGGAGAAAAAAAGTAACTAGTAATTACAGCTGTATCGTATCAATCATAGTATATTGTTAGGCTTTGATATTTAGTCAAGTAGAAGTATAAAGTATCATAACATGGACATAATAAAAACGATATATAAAGTACAAGTAACTCAAAAGTGCACGTATGTACAGTTCTTGAGTTAACCTCCATCACTGACTGAATCATTAATGAGTCAGCAATAGTTCATTCAATAATGAAATGCTACAAGTGGTGACCGTTCAAGGGAAAGTGTATGCTTCCCTGTATCCTTTTAATCACATTTTGAAAGAGTTATTCCTTGACAAAAGCATGAAGCTTATCCTCTAAAGAGAGCATCCTGACAGAAGGTCATTTTTTAAGAATATTTGAAGAATGTTTCATAATTGATCTGTTTCTCAGGTGCCGTGTGTACAGGTGTGTTTCTTTCCCATTAATCTCTGCATGTTTTCTGATATCTCGTATTTTTTTTCTTAAGGAGATTTCTAAGGCAATTCAATCTGCTTTTTCTGTCTGCCTTCAATGATTTACTAGCCTTTTTTTGTGCAACACAAATATGAATATCTTATTAATCTATACCCACTGATATGAAATCCTATTATGTTTGGGGTTCTGAAAATACTTTGTTGTGGAGACCTTAAAATGGAAAACATCATGAGCTGTAGGAGACGAGCAATTGATGAGATGAAGAGAGACATATTACACAACTAGTGTCTGGGTTAGGAGGGCAAGCTACACACACTCAACTAAAACACATCCACTTCTTCTCTGCAAACTGCAATTAAGTATGTATCTATTTCATTATCAGTTTCTTTAAATATTTATTTTGGTCTCTGTTGTTTATCACATTATTAATGAACATGCCTAAATATTGATTCAAACCTTTTTCCTGCTGCGTCACAAAATAGCAAACTGTGACAGACTGTCTCATCGGGTTTGTTTGTTAATGAATTGGACTGCATTCATTTAGCGCTTTTCCAGTCTTTGCGAACACTCATAGGGCTGTGTCAGCATTCGCCTATTTATTCACACATGAATGCACACACATAAAAGCTGCCATACAAAGTGCCGCCAGGGGAACTCACATTCACATACATTTACATACTGCTGGCCATCGGCAGCCATCACTGGGGTTAAGTATATTGTCATGTTGACTGCAGGGCCTGGGGATCGAACCGTAGACCTTCTGATTGGTAGACAACCACTCTACCTCCTGAACTACACTTCATAATTAAATATACCCATACTCACATGTGCACAAATTAACATACACAGGTGTATTCGTGATCAGAAGCAGTTTGTGTTGCTCTCCATCGTCTCTTGACACCAGCTGCTCTCACTCTCTTAGTCCACAAAATGACTAATTCATCAGTCACACTAGAGAGGAACCACTCTAAAATCCTCAATACTACTTCTGAATCTACCTTCAACACACACACACACACACACACACACACACACACACACACACACACACACTCACACACACAGCACTTGATCATGAGGTAAAGGATTATCCAGGTTAATGAGCAGATTTGCATAACAGCTTGCTGAGCGCCTGTCTGTGTGTCACTTTACAGATTATAATATTCTTGATGGGGTATTAACAACATGTAATAGAGGGTCTTATGGTCCTCAAATCAAATAGTGATTTAACAGTTCCTTTAAAAATCATATAACAGTAATGTCTTTTGCCCCGATAGACATTGGATTGCCATTTATTATGTCTACATTCTCATGGTCCACAGAGAAATAATCCCGATAACTTTAGTGAAGAGTCTTTTTGACATGTAAACACATATATTCACAGTAAAGAAGAGTGAAGACAGTATGCAGCGACAGTTTTTGGAGAGCTGTTTGTGCAGTTTTATATTATTTATTTATTTCAACTATTGTGACTTAGGTGAATCTAAAATAAATTAAACTCTCTGAGGAGGGAGCAAGCCACAGAAGTAGCTTAAGTCAATTTCAATAGGCTGAAATCGATTTTTGCTAGTAGTTGCGCTGGTAGGACAAAGAGCTGGAGATCAGGGGACAGGGGGGACTTTGTGTCGTTTGCTTGTTTGTGAGTGCATGTGTGTTCATACCTTGCTGCATGGCATTATCCAGTAGGCAACAGCCAGAAAGGGCAGACCTGCAGCGACCCCCAGCACCGTCCAGGTCTTCACACACACAGACTGCTGCCTCAGATCGGGCAGGTTCTCGTACCAGATAGTCAGCAGCTGCTGTTGGCAGTTGGGATGGGCCACAAACTGGAAGGAGAGACGGACAATAAGTACAAATCAATGTCGAAAGCAAAGAGGAGATGGGGACAGAGGGGAGGAAATGTGAGAGAGGAGAAAGTAAGAAGGGGGAAGAGGAGAGCAATTAGCAGGAAGCCATACAAATTAGCTTTCCTATCTTCGTAAAACATGCAGGAAGGTTTTAGTTTGTTGAACTGATCTATTGAGGGTTCTGTTTACAGCAGCAGCACATTGTGCATGTGCAACAGATACACTGGAATAGTCTAGCAGTGTAACCAGGATATGGCTTACAGTATATGACAGACTGACTGCAGTATGGGGGTTCAATATTTAGCAAGAGATATCCCTGCAGATAGTTAGAGGTTAATATATGACTTTTGATTTCATAAAGAATATTACATTATGGTGTTGTTCTTTTATTAAGTATTGAAAACAATCGCAATACTTCTTCCACTGCAGTTTTATACCCATGACACAACAAGAAATTACACAAGTGATTGTTTCATAGTGGAATGAACATGGTGGTGCCGTAATTTGTTGGTTTTTAACATCTGTAAATCCAGTTTTTCTTTCCCTGATATACCATAGACTAGAATTGAATTGTCTTTCAAATCAAATGTAACCGATGTTGAAGTAGGTGTTATAGTAGCCTGTGCTTTTCTTCCACGTGTTGTTGTTTTATGGTCCAATATTTTCACTTATATTGTCCCACTCCAGCATTCTGTTAATGCCAAAAAGCAGAAGATTGGTTTTATTTATTCTATTTCTGTACAGTATTAAACATAAAGTGCAATTGGTAAACCTGCTTTCTTGTGCTTTTCAATATCATCAATGCAATGTGTGTAAATAAAACTTGTGGTGGTCAAGATCAGCCTAAGTAGCAGAGTGTGCAAAATGCTTTTCAATTTAGAGCGTATACTGTATATTGTGTTTCCATTGGAATAAATATATTATTCCAAACACTTTTGTATTCACAGGTGCCACTTGGCTTCATTCAGAATGAGAAAAGGTCAACAAGCACGTTGTGAAATCATTTTAAAATACAGTATGCAAAAAGAAAAAAGGCAGCAAATAAGAAGCAGCAAGTGTTTACATTCATTACTCAAGAGTATTCGCTTCAATAGATAAGGGTTGGTCTGGCCTTGTTGCCGACATAACTCCAAGAAAGGAAGTGATAAATGAAAACTGATCTCTTGGGGAAGAAAAGGATGGATGTTTTTCTTCCAGCTGCAGGAAGGATGTGGACAACAGGGCAATCGATGCTCAGTAGGAGGTCAACTAGTCGAGCAATCAAACAGTGTTTGTGTATCGTTTTTTTGTGTAAGATGTGAGCAACAGATCAGCTCTACCTTGATTTACACTAGCCTCTTTGTTTTCTCCCACCATCAATCCTTCTCACCCCTTCACCAATCAGCCCTGGCCATCATGTTCAGGGAGCTTTTATCTGAGATGACGTATGACAACCATCTGCTCCCGTACGCCGATCGAAACACGCACAAGTCTAATTTGTGTGTGTGCACTCAATCATTTCTACATTCAGAGGGAAACCACACACAGCCATAAAACTCCCCCATGCACACTAAATTGTATTTAACATAGTTTCCCACTGGGGTCCGGTGACCAGTCTATCAATTCATGAGCCCTTCAATTAACCCTGCCTGCGTCCGGTCACATGCACTACACAGTCAGGCTTCACCTGGTTGCCATGGCAATCCATCCCTCCCGGCCTCCTGTGTAATTAGCCCCCTGAGTAATGGTCACGCTCTCTTTGTACAGGTTAAACAAACAGCTCCAACTCACACAGAAACACACTCCACCATTCACACAAACACTTGGGATCTAACTGATTCGAGAAGACATGCAGTACATGAAGGTCAAACAGGCATGTGTGTGTGTTTGTGTGTGTGAGGGAGAGTGTGGTGGAGAGAAATGGGGAAACGACATTCTGTTTGACATTTAGTAAGCACGCCTCTGCTCAGCAGGGATAAGCTCTTTGAAATAGGGGCCAGTTTGTTGTTTTTAGAGGGGCCCTCTGAGGCCACATGCACGCAAAAACAAAACCATACTGTACATGCAAAAACACAGACACACAAGAAAAGTAAAGGTTATTTTTAAAACACTGTCACGTCTTGCCGTGGGGAGTACTACTCAGCTTTTGAAAAAAGTCGTATAATATCCTGTGGCTTTAGAAGAGCTTGCAAACGTCTGAAAGAATAACCCATGATGATATCATATTGATTTCATCAGGGTTATCTTGGCTTGCCTGAGCTTAAAGATATATATATATATATTTATAACAGGCGGCCTAAAGTAGGTCACAATCTTGAAGCATGGAGTTTGAAAGGGCATTTATCAGGCACTCAGAGTTCCTCAAGAGGCATTATCAAGCTGCATTATGGGAAAAAAGGATCAAGTGTTTGGTGCTTGACTTCTTTTGAGGCCAAGGGCCCTATCTTACATCAAGCCCAGTGTTGGGTGAGGTTTAGAAGCAATGACTCCTTTTAACTGTCACATTGCTAATGTCAGACTAACGCAGTTGATACTAACAGTGGGTTGTTAATCGTCCTAGAGCAATAGATTCTTGACATTTTTTATAAATGTTTTCTTGTTTAATAGTATTTGAAGCAAAATGAAAAACGAAAACAAAACTACCATTGGACTTTACATGCAGTAGATAGTTGATTCATCGGTTGTTTTTGTGTCATCTTACCTTCTTGACTTCGTACTTGATGGCCAGTATGACGCGGCTGAGGCATGGTCGGTTGTAGGCGTTGGGTAGGCACACGTCCACGTCGCCGTTCAGTATGGCTTCCACCTCCTCCGTGTTCCGACAAAGATCCAACACACCCACCACAAAGTCCTTACACTGCATCGACAACTTACGGTAGTCGTTCTGTCAGGAAGAGAGCACAGAGGGAATGAGAAACTTGACTTGAGTTTGACTTTGAGTTAATTATTTAAACAATGTGTTTTGCAGAATTCTTTGAACATGGGAGGAAAGCTTTATACTAATATGATTGAGCGTTCAACTGCCTCTTCTGTTTTGTCTTTTTTAACTGTCCTCGTTTGCTCTTGATATCCTACATTATTTTTGACATGTTCCTTGCACCTCAGATGTTCTAACATGAAGCTTTAATCAAACTTTGAACGAAACACTGTGTGTCATGCTGTCATGTCCTTTTTACATCTAAAGTTTCTTGCCAGCTGTGCTGTGTATGCGTCCTCACCTTTATATATACAGTCTATGGTCCTCACCTGTATGTGCTTCTTTCTTAATGGCTTGAGAAATGTCAACTTCATAGACATTTATTCATTCATTAGAAATTATGATATGTTTTGAGTGTGAAAAGTTGAAAGGTTGATACTGTTATTTGTTCATGACTTTTCATCTTAAATAAATAAGCTTGACTTTGCAAATATAGTCAGTGTATTTTTTACCTTTATAATTGTAGTTTTCCTTTGAAGAGGATACACTTGACCTGCTTTATCTTAGTCGTCAGGCAAATTATTAAAACATATCAAAAATCGTCATCCTCACAGTAATCTGACTTTGGAGAATAATTACATCTATGTTACATTCCCAAATGCAAACATCACCAGAAACGCCACTGGTTCAACAGAAGAGACCTAAACCCCACAAAAGAGCTGAATAAAGGGAGACAATTTGCTTCTGTTATGCTCACTTTAAATTATCATTAAGAACATTCCCACCAAACTTGATTTCTGCACTGCTCAAAAAAATAAATCATTGTTAATGGATGAAACTTACAGTAAGTAAGATCCCAAATATTGCGAGATGAGTGCCAGAAATAGAAAAAAGTAAAAATAATAGCTGGGTTTGAGAGAGAAAACACAGAAGGAGAAGAAACACAGTGTGGACACAGAAGGCTAATCCAATTCAATGAACATATATACTTGTTTTTCTAGGGAAGCAACAAAGGAACTCTGTACATGTAGGTTCAGCAGAGTAATACATTGGCTACTGGTGTAGTCCTGTTGCGTCTCTTTAAACGCATGAAGCCAAAAACATTGACAAATTGTTGAATATCCCAACTATGTTAACTCTATATTCTGAAGCGAATGCATTAGTGTTATGAGTATGTGGCTTTACACTTTGATTTTGATGTCTGCCTGCAAGGCCTGTACTTAACTGGAACACGTTTTCTCAAGGGTTTTTTATTAGTTGAATGGAAAAATATCACATTTGTATCTTATTTGAAACCTTTTGCTGACATTCCTGATGGGTTGAAACTAATACGAAAGCCACACATTGCATAAGTCATGAAGAAGATGTGAATATTTGAGAATTACAAACAAATCCAGAAAGACACTTCAACACCCTTGTGCACACAGGATAATAACTCTTAGAAAGCAGATACAAAATCATATATTAAAGGCCTCTTCCGAGTGTTGGAAATGGCTCACGGTGCCAATTACCATTATCAAACACCAAAATGCAATTTGACTCTTACTTACGGAAGCCTAGTATTCGGATAAAACTCTGCTCACATCGCTAACATTTCTGTCCAGCCTTTTCATCCTATCTTCTCCTTTCCTTCCAGTTTTCAACCCTTTGTCTCTCTGTCTTCCCATGTCTCACCCTCCTTTCTTACACCGTCGCCCCTTTGCCTTCTGGCTTGTTCTGTTTGAACATTTGGCCGAGGAGGTAAGCAGTCAGCGGACCGGAGCTTCTGGCAGGCTTTTAGTCCCTAGGGAGTGATTCTCATTGTGCATTCACAGCTGTGTTTGTTCTGCGTTCAATCACAATACAATATGTTAATAATGCCTGCTTTCATACCATCTTTTACACAAGGTCTTCCCAGTAAAATCATCAATTCAGCAATATTTTACACAGTGGGAAATTACAATTTTACACCTGCCTTTGTTAGAGCAAGTGTGAAAGCAGGTATGATACACATATGTATGTAAAGTATGTCCTGTAGTTGGGTGTGCCTACTGAACATGAACATGATTTGCATTCCTCCAGTGTTTGACCCTATAAGTAAGGTAGTTCCGGTATGACTTGGAGAGTATCTGTCTTGAATTTCAAATGGTTTAATCCGATGTGTGAAGTCACAGTGCGTTCTTACTCTAATACCTGTGATGCAAGTCATACATTTTAAGATCTAGCCATTCAGGCTTGGATTTATCATATGTAAAAAAGTCTGAACAGCATGTTAGATAAGGTTGTTAAAAAGGCTTGTCGCTATCTGCAAATTCAAAAGTAAAATCCTGGTTTCAAGCAAAGGTAGCAAGCATCTATTGGCCCGTCGGGAACATGAAGGAGAAGTTGGCATTTGGTGTGTTTGACCTTTTGGATGATAAGCGGGGAAAATCATGAACAAACTTGTGTCTGTTAACATTCAGGGAGAGGCACGCTTAAGGGTATGGGTCGGGATGAACAAGAATGTTTTCTTAATCAATCATGACACCATAGCATAAGACATCAGAGGACACACATCAAGAACACCCGTCACACACATGCAGTTGATGTGAAAATCCAATCACAATTCAGGGTATTTGGTTTGTGCCTTGGAGGCTGAGATAAAGGAGAAGGAATGATGTTGCAAGATTGAAAATGGGGACAGAGCAGTGTGAAGCAGAGTGTGAATGGTTACAGATCAGTGAACTGAGGGGGCAAGAGCCCAGCGTGTGACACTGAGGGAGGGAGTTGTAAGAGGAACTAATAAAACTGTGTTTAGCAGAAAAACGACAGTTCCTATTATTCAGCCACTAAACATATTAAATCAAATCGTAAATTAAAACCATCACCTTCAAATTTAAGTAGGAAAACCTAAATGTATCATGCGTTAAATATATTATCATTGAGGTTGCTCACTGTGCAGACAAAGCACATTCAATTAAAATTGAATTAAAAGTTTGGATCAATGTACTCCAGTGGACATTCTTGGTGACTGCTCATCTCCATTTAAACATAATTAAACTATAATTGTTACAATAGGATAGAAAGATAAATGATTTTGTAAACTAAATGGATATATCTCTCTCTTCTTTCGTCCCAAGGGCTTGTGTATGTGTGTGTCTGTGTTTGTCCAAATGCTCTTATGAGAAATGGATGGGCTGTCTTAGAAGGTAAGATGTTTCAAGATAAATGTGAGGCTGTTAGGGAGGTCTTGATAAGCCTTTAGCAGTCTCCACACAAGCAGCCAACGTGCATCACCAGCAGCTCACTTATCTGTGCACACTGACAGCTTGCGTACGTGCGCCAGTGGTTTAAAAAGTGCAGTTTGAGGTATTTGGTTGCACTTCGCCTTCGTGTACATGTTTTATTTTCTGTAAGCACAATTTGATACATTGGCCAATACTCGATTCCTGCATTTCACATGTTAAAATGGCAACAGATTTTTATTTGGGTGTCTGATCTTAAAAAATTAACATATTTTTATCCTGTCTTAAATTTTTTGAATAGGAGGATATTGATACTGATCTGACTTATTCCTTGAGAATGTTTTTCAAGAAAATGTCAAATCTATAAAAACAAGAGAGATCATATTTTGTTTGTTTTCCGCTGAATGTGCATCATGTATCCGTGTTGGTTGCTCATTATGATTCCAAATGATGCTGTCAGATCATCAAACACAGAAAACAGTAATAAGGAAACAACAAGTGAACATTGGTGTAATTATTAATATAATGTGAGCTACGCCCTAGTTTTAATCTCCATTTTAATTTCCCCTTGTGAGAAATAATGTTGCAATGCTATTGGCAAAAATGTCTTTAAATTATTTTGGATTTTGATGTAATAAGAAGATGATGTGACGAGGGGCTAGGAGACGTATAAAGACAGAAGACAGGGGGTGATAATGAGATGTTAATGAGACGGGTGAGCTTCAACACAACGCTGGTCCCTCAGGTGAGCCCTTCTCATTAACTCGTCTGGAGACAGGGAACAGAATGACAAGCAGAAAAGCCTGACAGGGAAATACCAAGGTGGGCAGAAAGACCGAGGAATGGATGAGGAAGAGCGGACAGAAATGAACAGAGAGCGGAGAAAGAATGCAGCAACAGATGGGCCAACAAAGGGAGACAAATAAGCAACGGAAATTGTAATGTTATCAGACTTTTGTTATCTGATTGGTTTCATTACATGATCATGCTTTCAATTTGAATGATCTCGGCTATAAATGTAATTCAATATATTATCAATGTGAGCCGAGCACTTCTGGCCACTCCAAGGTGAAACATCTGTAGTTTTATTGCTGATGCTTATTATAAAAAGAGTCACATGATCACAAACAGTATATGCAATATAACAACTCTTAATAGAAACTAAAGGAAAATCATGAAACAAAATAAACTGCAATATTTAATATAGCAGTCAGGAGGTTGCATTAAATGACATCATGATAGTAGTAGAGTATTTGGCAAACGTAAACCATTACGTTGGAATGATAATGCTGTTTAAATGTGATCTTGTAATATTTCAATTTTGGCGAGAAACTTGAAAGAAATAGGGTTATTTCACAGAAATGTTGCTGATATCATTTAATATGAAGTGAAGTTTAACTAAGCTACATTTTATCTTGGTGAATCACTCTGTTGGTGAGGGTACTGGACAAGTGTACCAGCTGGCCCAGAGGAGGGAATCATCTTCCTCTTCACCTAAAATTGCAACCAAAGCCTGCCCAAACCTGCCTCACAGTGTAAGTGAGTGGCATGTTATACCCCCAGCCCGAGCCAATCAACCTGCTTCTCGACAGTTGCCAGCATATCCAAGTAGTTTAGATTAACACAAATGTAGATGTTTAGCTTCAGTTACACCAATAGTGTGTGAAGGCCTGCAATAAGGAATGTCGTAAAGCCCTTAGATCTAACCACTCCAAAAACATTATTTACTTTTACACAAATTAGTTAACTTTTTTGACACGCACGCACGCACGCAATAGGTAAAAACATTGTCTGAGAAAGATCAAACAATCCCTATTCTGCGCTTTTCTGCCTGAACCTCATGAAAAAGTAAAGAAAAAATAGACAAAAGAGTGCAAAAACTATTATAGCTGTTTTATCATTCTATATTCTCTAAATGAAAAAGTAATAAATGGCTAAACAAAAAGATTAAAATGAAAACCTCCTTACCTTAAACTCTGTCTCGATGTTGGCCAGCCTTGCCAGTTCGTTGCTGAGCTCCAGGGCGGTGAGCACAGGGTCTTCACTGCTGAGCGACAGGTACGCTGCACTGGCCAGGCCCTTATACGCATTCATCCTGGAGCGTGAGTGACTGAACGAGTCTATCTTCTGCTTCTCCTCGCATTCTAAACACTTACAGAAGTAGTCATGAGGCCTTTCTATGCGGGCCCCCTTCGTCAAAAGGATGTGGACGATCTCGTACTCCTGGCAGTGAGCAGCGAGGATAACGGGTGTGACGTCGTGTGAAAAACGCGTCCCATCCTCGTCATAAGCATAAAAGTCGTCATCACGCATCTCCTGCTCCACGGGACTCAGAGCAAGTCGGATACCTCCGCCAAAAGCAGGGTGGGCAAGAATAGCTTCAACAATTCGAACGTAACCTTTGGAGATAGCCAAAAGCAGGCCATCCCCGATTCGGGCCAAACCGTTCTTCTTCAGGAGCAGCTCAGTCACTTCGAGATGCTCATTGCCCACTGCGAGCTGCAAAGCATTCTGGCCCATGTAGTCGACACAATTGAAGTTAAGGGTTTTGGACTCTTCCAGCATTTTGCGGACCACAGGAATGTTTCCATATTCAGCAGCATCCAGAAAACGCTCCTCCTCTGCGGTGAGGGCCGAGCCTCGTTCATTGAACATGTAAGCCGGACCCCGCACGGCCTGGCGACGCCCCTTTTCTCTCAGAGTGGTGTGACGGCGATGCATGGCTTCCCTGGGGGACAGTAAAGTAGAGAGCAAACAGTGAGGAGAATCAATCAGAACAATTATATAAAATGGAGGCAGGAAAGGTTGAATCATAGAAAGGATGATGAAGTGATGGAGGGTGAGTGGAAGAAAAAGTTGAGTGCAAAAAAGCTAATTTTAGAGAAAAGAAGAAACGACAGAATCATTAGTTACATCTACTGGTGATAAAAAAAGTCAATCACAATCAGCAGTTCACTTTTCCACTAACCTAATGAACTGTTACCAGGATCAAAGCTTACTGTTGGGCCATCTCAGGTCAACAGCTCTGATTGGCAAAAGAGAGATTCAGCTGTCACCATAATTGTCTCTGGCATAACAAACTCACACTACAGTATGACTGAGTGGCCATCCAGAGAGACACTTTGGTCCGTGGTGAATCTGTCATTATCTTTTAACACATATATACACACAGGCATGAACATGTTCCTCCAGTTCTGTTCAATATGTCTTTATTTGTTTTCTTACTAACATGAGGCCAATTTGAAGTGACACATCTCAGCAAGACAGGGCAGGTAAAAAAATCAATGTTGTCAATAGGGAATTGTCCAGCTGTACCTTAAAAAGAAAGAACCGCGGTAATCACACCTCACACTGAAAAACACATTTATTTCGAATGATTGTACTCCTCCTATTGTATTTCAGAGACACAAAGAGCCACAATGTCTGCAACTGCTGTGTGGCCTGACACACTGACCCACCCACACACTGAAGAAATGCCTTGATGTCTCCCAAAGCTGGAAAAATGAGAGGGAGAAAGACTGAGTGACAGTGTGTGTGCAGAGGATGACATACTGAATATGGGTAAGCTTTCAAATAAAAAGTGGGAATGGAACATTGGTGGAAATTATTACTCAGAACAATAACTAGCAAATGAGACTTGGGATAAATTATATAAAATGCGATTATGATAAACTACTTGCTGCCTTGAAGAACTTCTAAAGCAGAATTGGCTCGTATTGTCCAATCAAAAGACTTTCATTCCTTGTGTGCAATCTGAATTGGTGCAGTGACCTTACAAACAATTAACAATAATACCCATTTTAGTTGTAGTTTATGTAATTGTGTGTGTGTGTGTGTGTGTGCGTGTGTGTGCGTGCGTGTGTGTGCATGTGTGTGTGTGTGTGTGTGTGTGTGCGTGCGTGAGTATGCACAGAAGGCATACTAACACACGTGCCCATTGAAGAGAAAGGTGAAAATGGAAACCATGGTGGAAATATTCCCTGGGGGCGTGAAAGGATGTGGAACTGAGATGATGAAGAGTGCTCACCAAGGCAAATCACTATAGGGGAGTGAGATTGTGTGTGTGTGTGTGTGTGTGTGTGTGTGTGTGTGTGTGTGTGTGTGTGTGTGTGTGTGTGTGTGTGTGTGTGTGAGTGTGAGAGAGAGAGTAGTTAGTTGTGCGATGAAGGGGTATAAAAGGTCTGCAGCTTTTGATTTTCGATTTACACAATCAGCTGCAAGCCTTCAGCTGCCAATCAAGATGTCTTAATAACCTCTCACACATGACAGAAAGACAAACACGTGTGTGATCAATATTCATGCAAACTAACAAACTAACACAACAACCAGTGAATACGCTTTGAATCATTTATAGTGTTTGAAAGGTATTTGTTTTGAAAGCCGTAGTTTGAGTTGATTTATTATAATGCACTATGATTGGTTGCACCTTATATCCCCCCCCCAACGCCAACCCACACTCACAGATATGTTTGTAAGCATCCGGAATATTCCTCACACATGATGGGGACAGCCTGGCTGCCAGCCCATTTAGATAACCTTATAGCTCAGCAATGAATTGCCATTTTCCATCCCTCTCTATCTTCCTCTCCATCCATCTCTGACTGTTTGTCATTCTGATCTGAAATAGAATTGACCTGCCTCATATCTGTGCAGAATTACAGTGGCAAAGACAGGAGGAGGCAGACATAATGGAGATGGATGGAAAACACGGGTGTTTGTGTGCGTGCGTGTGTGTGTGTGTATGTTAGGGCTGCTCAATTAAACGTATTTTAATCGCAATTACGATTTTGGCTTGCAACGATTATGAAAACAACATAATCGAAATAAAACGATTATTTATTTTTAAATATTTTTTTATTGGTTTTTCAGTTGAATTATACTTAAAGTTCAGGGTAATCCACTGTTAAAAACATACTGTTCACATTTTTTTTCTCCAATAAATGGATGTTTTCAAAGTAAATGGATAATCGTTTTTAATAATCGTGATATCAATTATTGACCCAAATAATCGAGATTATGATTTTTGCCATAATCGAGCAGCCCTAGTGTGTGTGTTTGTAGGAGATGGATAGAGGAACTATAGGAGGGATTGTTTATATATTGTATTTGTATGAGTTTGTATACCAAGTGTGCTTGTTTGTATTCTTACATTATATAATGTTCTTAAGACTAAATTAATTATCATATAATACTATTGTTGCAACCAAGATGACCAGACTTGGACGCTTCAGGGAGAAGAGACCATTTACTACAAAATACACCTACATTATATGCAATCCCATTAGTGTCACCTCTCGGCCTACCTGTTGAATATTAGTCCAATATTCAGCCGGCATTAATCCCTGCTTTTACACAAACACCTGGGGGGAAGAATCCTTTTCTCATTTCATTTGATTCACCGTTAATGGACTGGTTTGATGCAATCTTGCAATATGATTATGTGGCAACATCTTAATCCCTAAACCACACACTGCACCAATTCAATCTGTTACTGAGTGACTACACAGTTCTCGTGTTGATGCCTTATAAGGCAGAAGCTGCTGCAGATCACTCAAAGACCCTGTCCAAGCAAGCAGCTCCCTCTCCTATTAACAACACAAACTGTCAGAAAAAGGAGAAACTATCCTGCACTACTGCTACTGGTGTATAACTACATTCCAACACAGTGGCAGAAAACCCTCTCACTCAGCCACATGTTCTTATTTTCTATCAATGAAATTATATTTTAAGTTATATCACAGTGGCTTTACTTTGATTTACAGTATATGAATCCAATATGGGGTATGTTAGTGTTGAGGTGCCTTTGACCAGTTCTCGTTTCTAATACTTTAAGATTTAGCTGCCAAGAAACAGCTCTTTAAATGCATGAAGAAACTACAGCCATGCCTCTGGTTACAACATGTTAGCTGACAGCCAGAAGGTAATTGCTATCATAAGCTACTGTATGTTGTTAAGCCAAGAAAACTTTGTGACTGGCCACCTACAAAATAAATGTTGCAGTAAAATGATTGTGATACATTGCTAGATTGGGGATTGTACGCCCATCTATAGAAATTATTTTTCTTGAAATGGCAATCAGCAGTAAGGCCCTTATACGGATGGGCCCTGGATATTAGCAGTATCTATAAATGCTCACATGTGCAACTCTCTACATGTATTTTCCCCATAAATAAACATTGACTGTAACAAATGCAGTTTTCAAAAGGTGCAGTTGCGTTCTTTTACAGTCTTATTCCTATCGATTAATATGAGCACGTAGAATGTGCTTTTAAAAATCAATACATTCTAGCGATGGGAAAATTGTTTGAAAAGCACAGAAAGATGTAGTGGAATAAAATATGTATCACTAGCTGTGAGCTTTTCTGTCATGAACTCTGTATAATCGGTTCATCCTAGAGCTGGAGGTTGGGCCACTAAGTTCATTATTTTCAGTTCAAGCTATCAAGTAGGTTAGGTCAATTACTGGTGAACTAGAGAAATGGAAAGCATGATGAGAAAATTAATCAGGTTTGAATCAAAATGTGAGGATAAAGGTGAAAAATAACTTTCGTCTCAGAATTTGTAGAGAAGGGAGTTACATTATCAGTGACAGACGTGAGTGGAATCTTAGAAGAGTTACACTCTCACCTCTTTCTCTTTATCAACCATGCACACATGGACACTCTTTCAAGCAGTAAATTGCCAATTTTAAGATCAAAGGTGAGTTGCTCACCATATTTCACTGGTAATGAGAAACAGGCATGTTCACCCTCTCTTGTGCTCTCTTTCACACACAGACACACAAAAAGGTGTCCGACATTTAGTCAGGCATCTGTGATGAGAGCATACATGCTTATTCTCCAAGCAAAGCCTTTTAAGTTGAACACTGGTGTATCAAAGTAACAGACCAGGGAAGATCAAAGAGCCAACTCTGAGTCCTGCCATTCTCACAATCTGGAAGTCAAAATTGAGCTGGCAGTGCTACATGAATAACCATTAAGTGTCACCATTTTCCTTGCTTATGTTTCCTGAATGCATTGCATAGTATCCACCAAATTCTCTTATCAGCACCTAACTCACAGTTAGGAAGTTAAATAAATAGGAAAAGATAGAAATAAATGATATAGGACACATCAGCAATTTGGCAAAGCAATTGCCATTAAAGGTTTAATGATATTGTGTGCATGTTAAGTGTGTGTGATTAAGGTTTTGCAATCATTTCTATAGTCCTTTCAGTGACTGCATGGGACATCTGATTGCAATTCAAGCAGTGCACGAGAGCATGACGGCCTTAATAATAATGGTCTATTCTTTATTCTATTTACTGCTTACAGGTCCATTTAATCCATAAAGGACCTGTAAGCACAGCTGAGAGCTGATCAAGACAGGTCAATGCATCTGGCTCAGTCCAAATACTGGCTTTACTCTACTCTCTCCAACCGTGACCTCTACTTGTTAACACCCAGGTGGATTATTTGCTGTTGATTGAATCCTCTCAACCCAGAAAGGCTTTGGCATTTCTAAACCATCACTCAGCAGTCTCTCTGCATAACATAACATTGCAGACTTCATAAATAAGCACATGTACTTTACACAAGGCCTGAAAACTGGTGACTTTACTCATTTATCATGTATGTTGGGGGGGATGAACCAAAGTTGTGGGTGAATATGACAGGATGGCTCACGTTTGCCTGGTGTCGGAGTTGAACCCGGTGTCGATGAGCTCAGTGGAGTGGTTCCCATGGTCCGAGAGCTCCGGAGCCCCGTGCTGTCTCTGTCCGCGGTGCTGAAGGCGCTCCGCGTTCGCAGCCCCTCGTCCTCTCCATATGGGTAACGGGTCATGGCGGTCGTACAAATCATCTATCCGCACCTCGTGCCGCGAGCTAAACGGAGAGTCGGTGTCCCCGGTTCTCCGGCAGAACTTTAGCGGCGAGTAGTGCGGGGAGTCCCCGGGTCCCAGCTTCTCCACAGACAAGTGAAGACACTCCGGAGTGGCGAGGTATGGCGGGTCTGTGTCCCCCAGCAGAGGACAGGCGGAGGAGAAGATGTCCAGGGGCCGCGGTGAGGAAGGAGATCCTCCGGGAAGACATACAGTCAAAGGCGGGGAGGGAGACTCAGGGAGCCGGGCTCTCTCGCCGTTGTCGGTTTCCTCTCCTTCGTCAAACATTAGGAGAGTTATTGAGAAGCATATGTGTCTGGGTATGTGGCAGAAATGTAACGATGTTTATCAAAGTTTTAACCGCACAAGTTTCTTGAACCGAGCAGCAGCGACAAGTCGAGCCTCCACCTTCATACAAGAGTGCGCGCACTAATTAGAGAGCACAGAGAGTGCGCGCGCAGGGAGCCAGCCGTTTACAAAATGGAAGGAAATGAACAGTATAGGCAACACCACAAAATAGCTTAACTTACACATTACAAAATAATATTACATGTAATCATTACATTAACTATTGGGGGAAACAAAAAGGCAACACATGTTCTTCAAGCTATATTATAGTTAAACGTTTGAAACGTTTTACCTTTTTGTTAGCACGCCAACAACATGGTCAAGTAGCTCAATTGTCTTCTTATACTTACAAATTATGGAATGTTGTTAATTAATCAAGTACTGTAGTTAAGTATACATTTGAAGTACTTGTTTACGTTTTGTGTAACTTCATCAATCAATCAATCAATGTTTATTTAGCCCAATATCACAAATGTTACATTTGTCTCAGTGGACTTCACAGTTTGTACAGAATATCAGTATGACAATACGACACCCTCTGTCCTTAGACCCTCACATCGTACAATGAAAAACTTCCAGAGAAACCCCACAGTTTAAAGGGGAAAATGGGAGAAACCTCAGGGAGAGCAACAGAGGAGGGATCCCTCTCCCAGGACGGACAGACGTGCAATAGATGCCGTGTGTAAATCGAAGAGATAATAAATTTACAACATAGGTAAACTAAATGTTTGGAAATGCATGTGTCTATAATAAGAAGATGAATCAGAATCAGAATACCTTTATTAGTCCCACGGAGGGAAATTTGCGTAGTTACAGCAGGAAAAAGAGCCACAGACAGCTTAATATTACATATGTTACATGCATTAAAAAAAAGTACTACTGTAAGTTATGATATAATACAAAATATAATTTAAAAAAAAATAAAAAAAGTTACATAATTTTCTAAATACACATCCTGTAACAGTTCTTAGGATTTAGCAGCCAGGTATATATTACACAGTTATTAACGGCATATATATATTGCGCACATATTGAGTTGGATGGTATTTAGCAGCAGCAAGTTACACAATTTACAAAATACACACCTTGTAACAGTTCTAAGGATTTAGCAGCCAGGTATATATTACACTGTTATTAACGGCATATATATATTGCGCACATATTGAGTTGGATGGTATTTAGCAGCAGCAAGTTACACAATTTACAAAATACACACCTTGTAACAGTTCTAAGGATTTAGCAGCCAGGTATCAGTTATTAACGGCATATACATATTGCACATAGTTGGTTGGTATTTAGCAGCAAGGGGTGATATAGTCTGTGTTGCGTGTGTGTAGGGGGGGGGGGGGGGGGGGGGGGGGTCTACTGGGGGCTGTGTTGGTTGTATAGTCTGACCGCTGCAGGAAGGAAGGACCTGTGGTATCTCTCCGTGAGACAGCGGGGGTGCAGCAGCCTGTCGCTGAAGGAGCTGCACAGTGAGGACAGGGTGTCCTGGAGGGGGTGAGACACATTGTCCAGCAGGGAGGACAGGACTTGGCTGCCATTCTCCTGTCTCCCACCACCTCCACAGTGTCCAGAGGACTCCCCAGGACAGAGCTGGCGTTCCTTACCAGTCTGTTCAGTCTCTTCCTGTCAGCAGCCGAGATGCTGCTGCCCCAGCAGGCCACACCATAGAAGATGGCTGATGCCACAACAGAGTCATAAAATGTCTGAAGGAGTGCCCCCTGCACCCCGAAAGACCTCAGTCTCCTCAGCAGAAAGAGTCTGCTCTGTCCCTTCTTGTACAGAGCAGCAGAATTATCAGTCCAGTCCAGTTTATAGTTCAGATGAACGCCCAGGTATTTGTAAGATTTCACAATCTCAATGTCCGCTCCCTGGATGTTCACTGGTGTCGGGGGGGGAGTGTTGGCGCCGTCTGAAATCCACCACCAGCTCCTTGGTCTTCGCTGCGTTGAGCTGAAGCTGGTTCCTCTGGCACCAGAGGGTGAAGTCCTGCGTCAGCTCCATGTACTCCCTGTCGTCCTCGTTGGAGATGAGTCCAATGATGGCGTCAGAGAACTTCTGCAGGTGACAGGTTGCAGTGTTGTGGGTGAAGTCTGCAGTGTAGAGGGTGAAGAGAAACGGTGCCAGCACCGTCCCCTGGGGGGCCCCCGTACTGCTGATGATGGTGTCTGATTGACACTCCCTGGTCCTCACGTACTGTGGACGGTTGGTGAGGTAGTCCAGGATCCAGGAGGTGAGGTGGTGATCCACCCCCGAGAGCTGCAGCTTGTCCCCAGGAGTGGGGGCTGGATGGTGTTGAAGGCACTGGAGAAATCAAAGAACATGATCCTCACAGTGCCCCCAGCCTTCTCCAGGTGGGAGAGGGACCTCTGCAGAAGGTAGATGACGGCATCATCCACCCTGATGGCAGGCTGGTACACTGTAAAAAAAGATCGTAATTTTACAGGAAATAACTGTACATTTTATAGTAATTATCATGTTTTTTTAAATAACTTGCAAAATCCTGTAAAATGACAGATATTAACTATAAATTAACAACCCAAAACATTATTTTAAGTATTTTGACAATAACAACAAATAACGATTATTTCATTTTTTTTTACAGTAAATTTACTATATAATATTTACAGTATTTTTGCACTTTCAGAAAATACATGCAGATGTACGTAAAATAAAAAGTATTATCTGTAATTAAATATGTAACTCGTAATATAAAAGTGTATTACTATTATAAGACTTTAAGATATTTCTTTGTAATTTTAAGGTAAACATAAAACTGTAAAAAAAAGCGTCAAACAAAAAAAATGTAAAGTAAAATATTTTTACATAAATCATTTTCTCAATATTCGATTGAATCCACCACAAACACAAAATATCCAATGTTGAAACAAAAGTAAATAAATATGTTTTCATTAAATTCCTAACTTACTATATTGTAAACATCTACAGTTGACAATATCATTAAAAAAAATAAAAATCTTAGAAAGTGGAGAAATCTCTGCAGGGAGGACCCAGGTTTAAAACACACACTGTTATTTACTCAACAATAAGTCACAGTTATCCTTGTTTTATTTATGTGTTCTGTTGCTGTGTTTTTTTTCCCATTGGTCAATATACAGTAATAAGCCTTAGTCTTTCATGCAGTATAATGTGCATGGTTTTCGGATTCTGGCCGACAGCCAGAGCTACGGCACTTGAATTGGAATTCAGCCATAACACGGCAGACAAGTCAGGCATGTTTGGAATGAGTCCACAACACTCCTGATTGGTTAATATAAACGTCATCGAAGAAACCTGCCAATGAGAACTGCCCGCGCCTGTTGTTCACATTTGAAACATTCACGTCAGTTAGAGCGGGTCTCCTCCTGCGGACGGAGCTACAGCTGTCTGCCCCTTTCACACCGGCGCTTTTCCAGCTCCGGCTCGGAGCTGCAGGAGTTTATGGATTAATGGATTAATATCGGGATCGTTTTACATCTACACGTTAAATATGAGCATCGGGACGTCAACAAAGAACAGAAGACTTGAGATCTGGTGAGTCCTGCAACTGTAATGGAGTTAAACATGTATTTAGATAATCCTTAGTTTGTGAATGTTTTATTTTTTATTTAAGGTTACGTTTCTTCTTCTAGTTAGCTGAGTTTGCATCATTAATAGGTTGTTAAATGTTAAGAAGCCCTGAGATGCTGTTTCTTGCAAGATGTTGCGCCCAAACCTGGTTTAACAAGGTGGCTGCTAACGTTAGCTTACAGCTTACAGGGTTCCCGCGGGGTCTTAAAAAGTCTTAAATTTGATCATCTGAATTGAAGGCCTTAAAAAGGTCTTAAATATGACCAAAAAAATAAGAAAGGTCTTAAATATGATTTAGAAGGTCTTAAAAATGATGGGATTTGAAAGGTACTTCTGTGTTGCGATCGCGTCTAAAATGTGTTTTGGGGGAAATGTCCGGGCTGCGAAGTAACGGTAATAGCCTTTCAGTTCCCCCCAACAATTTGTATTGAAATAAATCAACATGGAACCAGTAATCACTAACTTTGTTTCCCCCGGCCCCTTAACGGAGAACACCCAGCTAGTAACCTAGCAACCAAGCTTCAGCTAGCGGCAGTCAGAAACTCATGTCTCTTCGAATCTACTTACAAATAAATATGGGGAAGTGTAAGTTCAACCGTATTTGGTTGGAAAACATCGAATTTAGTGCTTGGTTGAAACCAGTGGAGGGGAACGTGTTTGAAGCCTGCTGCACCCTTTGCAAAAGAAATTAGCGTTTGTTTGGCTAATGTAGCGTTAGCTAGTGCAGCGTTAGCTAGTCCAGCAGCTCCCGCAACAACACCGTTGGACCTCCGGGCGACGTTTGGGTCTACGTCAACCCTAAAAGCGGAGGTGCTGTAGTGTATACGCTAAATACCGTAGTTAAACACCAATCATACAACAGCAACGATGAAAGATTGTAGCCAAGGCAGCAGAGCTCTGAATATAGCTCTTGTCACACACACACACACACACACACACACACACACACACACACACACAACACACACACACACACACACACCACACACACACACACACACACACCCACACACACACACACACACCACACACACACACACACACACACACACACACACACACACACACACACACACAACACACACACACACACACACACACCACACACACACATCACACACACACACACACACACACACACACACACACACACACACACACACACACACACACACACACACACACACACACACACACACACACACACACACACACACACACACCACACACACACACACACACCACACCACACACACACACACACACACACACACACACACACACACACACACACACAGCTCGATTATGGCAAAAATCACGATTATTTTGGTCAATAATTGATATCACGATTATTAAATAACATTATTCATTGACTTTTGAAAACATCCATTTATTGAACTTTAAAACAAATAATAATTTGAACAGTATCTTTTTAACTGTTGATTACCCTGAACGTATAATTCAACTGAAAAAACCAATACAAAAATTAATTAAATAAATGATATATTTAAATAAATAATATCAAAATAATAAATACCAATAAACAAGATCAACAAATATTTTGGAGCGCACTTCCACAAGCTACTAAACATATATAAATATGATAAATAAAAATAAATTAGACTAAAATTAATTAGATCAAATATGTCGTAGTGCACTGTCACAACCTAGCAAAGCTAAATAATAGTTTTTTTCGATTATGTTGTTTTTGTAATTGTGGCAGGCCAAAATCGTAATTGCGATTAAAATACGATTAATTGCACAGCCCTAACACACACACAAGCACACACAGAGACACATACACACTTTTTGGCTAACACAGTTCTGTACTGTTATGCTGTTATGTTCAGTCATTGTTCTTATGTTGAACATGAATACATTTGATTTGTAAGTAATTATGGGACGTATTTCTTCTTTCATAGCAATTTTCCTTCATACTTTCTTGCCGTGAAATAGGTCTTAAATTCTATTCGAAGTGGTCTTAAAAAGGTCTTAAAAAGTCTTAAATTTGAGTTGGCGAAACCTGCAGGAACCCTGGCTTATTGCAGTGCTGCCGCTCGTCTCCAACACGGGAGAATTACACATAAACATGCAGCGGGGTGTCACAGTGTTGTCGCCAAGTTTAATGTAAAGTTTCACAGCTTTCTTACAGCGGAATCCAGTTTGTTAATGTGCAGTAGCCAACAGCTAGCATAGCATAAACAGCTAACCGCTAACGTTCGGCTAACTTGCTAGTTAGCTCTGCTCTATATATTACAAGCTAACATGACTAGCTAATGTCACACTGTGTGAACTAAAATACTTGTTGTATTACTACATCATACATGCTTGGTCCAAATCACTGCTAAAATTAATTATTTTTGAAAATGTATAGTAAATAAACACTCAGCCATGCATGAAATAACATAGCAAAAGAATACGGGAAGTGTAGTGATACAAACATGATTTGTATTCAAAAAGTAAGAAAGTAAAAATTAGAATCAACCAAGCATATCTTCCCCCTCGAAATCCCAGTTGTACTTCGCTAACATGGACTAGGTCATGTTAGACAAGCAATCCAGTGGTTAGTTTTAGGGTAAGCTCCATTGTTTTTTTTGTTTTTTATTCACTTTAAGAGAAAGGGATTTCAGAAACAAGTATCACAAGTTTGGCTCGAGGTAAAATTAACAAAAGCTAACTGTTGTTAGACTATGTTCCCCCCTTCTAAACTTATGAAATAATCAATGCCCTTGGGATGCTCTCAATTGTGTGTGTGTGTGTGTGTGTGTGTGTGTGTGTGTGTGTGTGTGTGTGTGTGTGTGTGTGTGTGTGTGTGTGTGTGTGTGTGTGTGTGTGTGTGTGTGTGTGGTCCATCATACAAGATTTAGGGGATCTATTGGCAGCTGCTGATAATAACATCCATCATTATGGTTTACTAATAGTTATCACTTCACTTCCTCCTCCAGCACCTGGACACAGCAGGAACCTACGCCAGGATCCTGTTTGTGGACTTCAGCTCTGCCTTCAACACCATCATCCCAGCTCTGCTGCAGGACAAGCTCTCCCAGCTGCAGGTGGATCACAGACAGGAAGCAGCACGTGAGGCTGGGGAAACACGTCTCTGACCATCAGCACCGGTACCCCTCAAGGCTGCGTTCTTTCCCCTCTGCTCTTCTCCCTGTACACCAACAGCTGCACCTCCAGTCACCAGTCTGTCAAGCTCCTGAAGTTCAGACGACACCACGCTCATCGGACTCATCTCTGGTGGGGACGAGTCTGCCTACAGGTGGGAGATGGACCATCTGGTGACCTGGTGTGGGGAAAACCACCTGGAGCTCAACGCTCTCAAGACAGTGGAGATGGTTGTGGACTTTAGGAAGAACGCAGCCCCGCCCGCCCCCATCACTCTGTGTGGCTCACCATCACTCTGTGTGACTCCCCATCACTCTGTGTGACTCCCCATCACTCTGTATGACTCCCCATCACTCTGTGTGACTCCCCAGTCACTGCTGTGGAGTCTTTCCGCTTCCTGGGCACCATCATCGCCCAGGACCTCAAATGGGAGCAGAACAGCAGCTCCCTCATCAAAAAAGCCCAGCAGAGGATGTTCTTCCTGAGGCAGCTGAAGAAATTCAACCTGCCAAAGACGATGATGGTGAACTTCTACACCTCCATCATGGAGTCCATCCTCACCTCCTCCATCACCATCTGGTACGCTGCAGCCACAGCCAAGGATAAGGGCAGGCTGCAGCGTGTCATCCGCTCTGCAGAGAAGGTGATAGGCTGCAATCTGCCATCCCTCCACGACCTGCATGCCTCCAGGACCCTGAGGCGGGCAGGAAAGATAGTGGCCGATCCCTCCCACCCTGGACACAAACTGTTCACCCCCCTCCCCTCTGGCAGGAGGCTGCGCTCCATCAGGACCAAAACCTCTCTCCATCAGGACCAAAACCTCTCTCCATCAGGACCAGAACCTCTCTCCATCAGGACCAGAACCTCTCTCCATCAGGACCAGAACCTCTCTCCATCAGGACCAGAACCTCTCTCCATCAGGACCAGAACCTCTCTCCATCAGGACCAAAACCTCTCTCCATCAGGACCAAAACCTCTCGCCACCAGGACCAAAACCTCTCGCCACCTCAACAAGACCCCCCCACTGACACTTTACCTCATCCACAACGCAGACTCTATGCATTACATAATGGAGATCACAGGATGGTAAATAATGCAATGTTTAAATATTGCTTAGTGCACATATTTTATATTCTATAATTTATTGCATTCTATTTCGATGTATATTACTGCTTTATTTTATTGCTATCTTACTATATTTTTATTACAGTGTTCTTAATATAGTTCGCTGTTTATAAGTATGATGTTTAAATATGAAATGCTGTATTCATTAGTTTTCATATTTTAAGTTTTCAGAGTAATTGTTTCCGACAGAACATTTTGTGATGTCTTTTCATTGAATGTCTTTGATTGGAAAATGTTAGAAAAAAGCTGTAAAATAACAGTATTCTACCTGTAGAACTTTAGGTTCTGTATTTATTTTAGTGTTTGATCATACAAATCTAATAAAAAAAAATGTAAAAAACAGTTTTTCTCATCCGAACTTTATTTAAGGTATTTGAATGTAACATTTTAAGACAATGGATTTTGAAAAGAGAGGAAAGTTTCCTGTAAAATCGTTAAGGACAATTTCTGTATATTAATTGCTTTTGCACTTTATTTGAGTTAAAGTATTTTTACTTTAATTTTATGGTTTTTGTTTGGCAGCCGCTGCTGCCAGTCATTTGACCGTTTTTTTACGTGTTTTTTGCCCGTAGAAGTTTTAGTGCTGTACTTTTATTAAAGGTTATTGACTGTAAAAAGAGAGGATAAATCTGTAAAATTAGAGTATTTGCACGTTAAAGTATTAGTAATGTACTTTTATTAAAGGTTATTGACTGTAAAAAGAGAGGATAAATCTGTAAAATTACAGTGTTTTCCTGTAAAATATTTAAGGACAATTCCCGTAAATTAATGGCTTATTCACTTTATTTCAGTTAAAGTATTTTACTTTAATTTAAGGGTTTTTGTTTGGCAGCCGCTGCTGCCAGTACTTTGACCGTTTTTTTACGAGTTTTTTTTTTACAGTGTAGGCGAACTGCAGCTGGTCCATTGATGGTCTCACAAGGGGCCGAAGGTGTCCAAGCACCAGCCTCTCCAGGGTCTTCATCAGCTGTGATGTCAGCGCCACCGGCCGGTAGCTGTTGAATTCCTTGGGTTGAGGGGTCTTTGGCACAGGTACCACACAGGACGTCTTCCACAGTTGTGGTATTTCCCCTGCTTCAGGCTCAGGTTTAATAGAAGCTCCACAATCCCACACAGCTGGTCCGCACAGGATTTGAGGAGCCTCGAGCTGATGCCATCTGGACCCATCGCCTTCCTCGCTTTACACTTCTGTAGCTCCCTCCTCACCTTGTTGGTTGTGAGGGACAAGGTGTTGTCAGCGGGTGGAGGGGAAGGGGGGTAGAAGAAACAGGGGCTGATGTCCCCGACAGTCTAAGCCTATAGCAGCAAAACAAGGGGCTGAATCTAATCACTTTAGACCTTTGCTTTATTAAAAAAAAAACGTTTATATGTGTAAAGAAATGATCCTACAGCACTTATTAAGCCAACAAGTGCACCGTCACAGACGGCTACTTTCTGAGCTCTTAAGAAGTTGACTTTTTACCTATATGTGGTTCTGAGAAGAGGGTGGCGCTACAAACATGATACACTTATATAATATAATGCCGTTTAGTAGATTTAACTACCCAGGAGTGAGTTAATGCACAACGATAAACATACATAGCAGTAACATGTGCATAATAATCTAAACACATTATACAGTAAAACACTGACAGTGGATATTTGACTACTATGTGAGTGCTTTCACTTTTAATTCTATACAGTAGGTGGGCCTTCTTTTTGATATAAACACATATTTTTACTATTGTTCTGAATGCAGGAAGAGTTTTTTTTTTAGTGCAGCTTATTGAATACTTCTTCCAGCAATACTTACAACTCTGCACACGTTACGTTTTACCTTGTAGCAGAAAAAAACACAAACCAATTGAACCTGGCGAATATGTTACTAAACTGCTGTAATACAACGATTTCCACCGCCTAGGCAAGTCTGCAGTGTGACCAGAGCAGTTAGTTTTGAAGTCATGTTTCAGAAGAGGAGAGATAGTGAGACAGAGAGCAAGACCACCCAGTTGAGGGAGTTGGAGGTTGGTCGGGATTGAAAGGGTTAACATGCCCACCTGTTGTATGCCAATTACTGGTACTGACATAATCTTGTTATTGCTTCAGAGAACAAGCAATTAATACTAAGAGTAGGGAACATCTTACCTCAGCGCTGGATTTATTTTGTTTATTTTAAATTGAGGCCTGTCTTGATCTTTGGTAAGTTTAAGGTCTCTGTCTTTAGATATGAAAAGGAAAATAATATAGTGTGTGTGTGTGTGTGTGTGTGTGTGTGTGTGTGTGTGTGTGTGTGTGTGTGTGTGTGTGTGTGTCTGCCTGTCAATGTAATTAGAAGCAGAGACCTATTAGTCACGATGGAGACTTCCTGCACCCCCACACAGACAATGAGCAGTCCTAACCCAGCGCTTTGATCTATTCTTGTATTTATGCAACCAACACATGCACACATGAACGCAAAATAAATCTAATTAAACACAATGCACATGACAAAATGTTGTCACTGATGTTCACATTCAAGAATGAGGTACGAGTCGAGAGGGGAAGTCTGTAGTTCATTCTGAATAACTGGATTTGTTTACTAGATAAAACACAATGCTATTGAGTTTTTTTAAATATGGATTTGTTATTACCATACTCATTTTTTATTCTTAATCAATGACACGTCAATTACCCATCTCACATTTGCTTTTGAATAAATAAGTTCACTTTCCTGTATTTCTTATCTGGAAGTCATAAAACATGTATACGCTTCAGGGTCTCTATACTTACTTTTGTCTCACTCCAGTGGCTTGAAATTGATTAACTTAATGACAAAAAAGTAACTTTCAGGAATGTTATTAAGTAATAAATCTTTTTTCGATGAAATTAGCAAACCAAGAGACCCGTAAAATATTTCAATGTCACATTTTCACATATTTCTTATATTAGAGTGACATGATTCAAATGAAAAAAACGGCTAAGCAGCCCTGCAGGATTAATTACTCTAATGAAATTGAACATTTTAATGATACTGTAGAACTGGTACAAGCCACTTTTTCACGACTGTGTGTTTACATTTGGAAGTTGCCAGTAAATCACTGACTTGGGCTTTCATAGCAAATGATCTAAAAGCTTTTCACATACAGTGTAAACCTGGTGACCATGAGAGGAAGAACATCTAATGTAACTGAACATTACTGCTGACATATGTTTGTGTTAGGGTCTGCCATTGTAACTCTTATCTTTCTTTGGGATTTTGAACTACAGAAAGATGGTCGTAAGCTTCAAATATTTATCCAGACTTATTTTTATTTTGAAAACCAACCAAGCTTACACTGCATTTAAGGAAGCACTTCATGGAAGAGGAGAGTCTGTGTCTTGGTGAGTAAGTGTAACAATTACGTTGGACTCCAGTTGTCCAAGGCACACTATTCATCTTCCTGCTTCACACTTACGTACAAGCCACTGTGGATTAGTACAAAGATCACACTCTATTTGGCAGATTTAAATATTCAAAATAATTGAATTACTCTTTTGGTCATTTTAAAGGGTAAGTCATTATGGGATAATGTTGGGTCTCTCTGTGGGTTGGCCTCACCTCAATCACAGCTTTCTTAGCAGAAGTCTTATTATCTATCACAGGCAGAACGCCTGCTGGGAAATCACTGATTGAGGGTGTTAAAAAAGCTACCTTTTTGAAAGTTTTAATCAACATTGAACAGAGCAGTAGCACTTTTCTTCTCTGTGTGATTCCCAGTGAAATTACTGTTCATAGAAAAACATAGCAAACTCTTCATAGTGTAAGGGTTTGTACTGTAGGCATCGCATTTAATTATGTTTCCGCTCAAAACATCTGAGTTTTGAAACTGTACTCCTAGAAGGGGTTTCACAATATACCTGTGCTGACCATATTATATAAAAATCAGATTTAAAATATGATCTTCTAAAGTTCCAAAGACACCGAAAGAAACCAGCACCTCTGAAATCATTGTTGGTTCTTTCTTTTTGCACAGTTATGTCAAAGACTATAACTTTTCCCAAAATTGTCTAGTGATATCGCAATATTATTATTGTAGTAAAACATTTAGTTAAGATCTTTTATTACATAAACTCTAATTGCTGGTAAGAAAGACAGAGATAAAAGTCAAACAGACAGAGATGGAGTTGTTCGATTAAATTACACCTCGCAACAGAACAAATGTCAAGTCACATTAAACACCACTGAACCCCCTGCAGCAGCCCAAACATTCAAGTACTCTTCTCTCGCCGTACATGTTAAACATTGAGAGACACTGAGATCGGCAAAAAACTGTTCTGCTCCCCTAAGGAACACACAAGAGGACAAACTGAATTAAAGTATAAAAACCAAATCCCCTGTCCATTCAAATAGAGCGTGGCTAGGGTGTGGTGAAGACAGCATGCTCTCTTTCTCTTTAAATACTGCTTCCTCCTTCTTTAATTGTTTCTATCAATAGAGGAGTCTCATTGTCCTCCCCATCTGTGGCTTCACCAGATAGCTGTTTGTAGCATCTGGTAAAAAACCTAGCATCTCTCTGACAGGTTAGTTGATGCCAGATACTGCGTCAGCTACACTGGAGGAAACGGGGGGTTACGTATTGTAACCCTAGTTATATAAGCACAGGTGGAGCCCTCTACTGGACTCTATGGGTACTACTCTCTACCATGCTATGCGAGCATTCACCTACTGAGTTGCATAAACGTAGCCGGCCAATCGGGGTGAGCCTAACTGAATGCACGCGCAGGCCCACAGTATATGAGGCGGCTACGCCTCCCGACTGCCATCCTATACCCTCTTCAGCGAGCGACATAGGAAAGACAGGGCCCCCAGGTAGAGGGCTCCGCCTGTGCTTATATAACTAGGGTTAAAATACGTAACCCCCCATTATATATCACACAGGCTCCGCCCTCTACTGGACTCTATGGGTACAGTGGGTGGAGCCCCGATGTATAAACGCCCTGTCGTCCAACAACATCAAGCCATCACACTGCCCCTGACCGGGCTTTGGTTAACAGCCACCGCACCCCAACTTCCTCTCATCCGGTTGTGACCGTGGAGAAGTCGGGGCCGTAGCTTGGATAGAGCACACTCACACACGCTTACCTCGTGTAGAGTGTGCATGGCAAATAGTGAGGAAGGCTCTCCCCGCCTGCCTAGTCCTCCAGCCCTGTATGGGGCTTACTGCGCACCATGTTTCCGGGTCCCTAAGGAGCATGGGAAGCCGGCTACGTTTATGCAACTCAGTAGGTGAATGCTCGCATAGCATGGTAGAGAGTAGTACCCATAGAGTCCAGTAGAGGGCGGAGCCTGTGTGATATGGAGGCGTGTGGCGCAGTGGATAGAGCCTTGGTGTTGGGATCAGGGGGTCACAGGTTCAAACCCCACTGCAGTCAGCATGTCGTTGTGTCCCTGGGCAAGACACTTCACCCCAAATTGCTCCAGTGGGGATTGCCCACAGTATTGAGTATGTAAGTCGCTTTGGATAAAAGCGTCTAACAAGTAACATGTAATAATATATAACCAATAGTTTCACAGTCCTGGCTCCACATGTCACAGGTGTTTGCCTCAGCACACCTTTGGCATCCAGACACTGCCACTCCAGGAAGCCCTGAGCTGTTTATAGCTGAAGAAGAAAAGCTGCACATTTGCTGCAGGTTCACCTAGTCCTCAGTACCTTCTGTTTTAGAGAACAACAGGCCTGAGGCAGACCCTACCCTTATGTATTCAGACCCTATCTTTTAATGTCTGACATTGGTCTGTCCATTTCAAGTCCCATTTATGTAATAGTCTAACAATTGCTTTCAAATGCTATAAAAATAGACAGTTTCACAGAGCAGAAATTATTAAGCTACGATTCAAGTTAAAATGTTGGCATCAAAGCAAAATACTATGAAAGGTTTGGAACGGACTGGTTTGGGTAACATATACAAATATTAAATATTAAAAGACTCTAGGCTTGTTTTCAGACTTAGCCCTGACTTCCTTAATATTTAACCAAGACCAACACTCTTTTTTCCCCTAAAGGCCCGGACACACCAAGCTGACACCAAAGAACTGACACAGACGGACCCCCGACTGTTGTGTCGCCTCGCGTGTCTGCGTTTTGGCCATGTGTCGCACTGGAACACACCGCAAAGACTTCAGCTGACGGCAAAGAAGCACGTACGAACTGCGCATACGTGAGTGGCAATAACTCTCCTTACCAGCAGGCGGCGGTAGTGTGTATTCGTCATTCAAAAGAGGCAACAACCGGAAGACAGACTGCGTGATAACAGAGAGAAGAAGAACAGACTGCGTGATATAAACAAACAACAAATAGCGTGTGCGTTCCATTTTCACTCTACAACGAGAAGCTCATGGGGCTTTCCCGAACCTGTGTCGAGAGCTGGAGTTAAATGAAATCTCAGATTTGCCTTCTTAATAGTTTGTTTGGGTCCCTCACTTCCGTTTCGCTTCTCATGCACTGATTCGCTAGCTGAACAGCCAATCAGAGTGATTTCTTTTGCCGACAGCCTTTGGCCAACATGTTGAATCGGTGGGTTTTCGGCCGAAAAGGTGTCGGCACGGCTGAAAAGACACGACGGTGCGGGACACACCAATCTGAGTAGGGCGTGTCGACGCTCATCGTCGGCCTAAATCGGCTTGGTGTGTCCAGGCCTTAACCTGAGCTCTGAGTTGCCCCAAAAGAAGGATGATATTTAAATGCAAATGTGTCCTTGCTTATGTGAACATATTGTTTAGGAGACAGGGTTGAACAGTTTGAAAGGCAGATGGTAGAAAAGGTGACACAAATCAATCATCCAATGGGCCCCAGAGTCTTTTGTCCTTATTTCCCCTCATCGCCGTCCTCTATTCATTCCTTTGATGTCAAACATTATGTCACTCTCAGCTCATTTTTTCTAGTAGTTTCTATCAATAATCTATCAAGTCTCAATGGGACCACCTGGTTAAATAAAGGTTTGAATGAAAAGTCTCCAGGTACAAGTCTTGGTTGGTCACATACTGCAAAAAACATTTTCAAAAACTTGACCGGATTATAGAAGATTTCATTTCAGATTTGCTTCTTTTCTGTTTTCTTAACCAGTTTGGATTAGAAAAACTGCATATTTCACCAACACTGGTTTTATTGTTGCAGATGTGCTGTTGGATTCCCTGAAAGCCAGAATATGCAAATTCAGTGGTTTTGAGGAAACACAGCAACAAAAGGCATTTTCTAATCCATAACAGAGATGGGAAAACATACCATTCAGTCAGCTGATCCACCATTGTTGGCTTCAACATCTTAAATTTAATCCGAATATCAGGGCAATGGACAATTATTAAGCTGGGAGAGGGCTTCTTGCTGCAAAACAATGTCACTGTGGTCTTTGTATTACAAGAAAACACAGAGCAGCCTGGTCTCCTGTCCTTTTGACTTTAACAGCCCCATCAGTGTTAATAAGTGTACCAGGAGGAGAGGGAGCGAAAGCCAATCACTCACACCCTACATCGACCTCATGATAATTCTATTGGGCACTTGATCAATGACACAGACTACCTTCACTGAGGACAGCGGTCCCCCGAGGACAGCAGACGACGGGGACTTTTCCCTACAGATGTGTCCTCTGTATGTTCAATGTATTCTCTCTTTCTGCTATTCCAACCACTTAGATCTTTACCAGCTGAGGCTGAAATAGCTGGAAGATATTGGAGTCAATACAAATTCTATGCATATTTTATTGGTCCTGAGCAAATGGAGAGGCCTTGAAGTGTGCAAAACTTTTATTATGCCTGTTTCAGGGTTTGATGAATGACTTGTGACAGAGCATTTAAGGAGCGCTGCTGTTTAGAATCAGAATCAGAATCAGAAACAGGTTTATTGCCAGGTAGGTTCGCACATACTAGGAATTTGACTTGATGTCATGGTGCATACATAAAATATAAAAAACAAGAAATCTAATATAAAACACAAAATCTTTTACACCGTAATAAAATAAAATACAGTTAAATAGCAATACAAATTAAATAAAGCAGTAATTTACATGGAAATAGAATGCTATGAATGAATTTTAGAATATAAACTATGAAATGTGAAATAAGAATATGTGCATCTAGGAGTATGAACATTGTGTGCATTAATGTAATGCATATACAGTAGCCTATGATGTAGCAGAGGTAAAGTGTAATGAGGTATTCTGCCAACTGGCCTTTATTAAAGATATCAGACACTGTGTGTGTTTATGTGTGTGTTAGTGTGTAGGTGTCTAATTCACAGACCAAAACTGAAGCTATTATGAACACACACACGCCAAACAAAACAATGTAAATTCATGCAAACAAATGTTCTAGGAGTGCTCTAGGAAAAACGTTTTATCAGGGCCCATGTCATGCTTTTCCGGTTATTACCCGTCCCCTTGTGTGTTATGAAGGTTTTTATGCATGTAAACGGTGTGCAGAGTCAAAAACCCTCTAAGTACACCCTGTACAACTCTAACACAGAAAAGACCTCCCCAAAACGCCTCGTTGGAGATTTCTCATTTTCCAATGTTTTCTTCCTGGGTATCGTGACGTGCCCTTACCCAAATGAACAACAAATGACCGGATTGATCCCTTGGCGTCACTATCTCGTCTACTACAGGGAGTCCCATTGACTTGCATAGAGCTCCCTGAACGCTACTAATAGAAGAGTTGGGATTGCGGAGAAATGCTCTCCACAGACCCATTCTCACAGCGTTTATCAACCTTTTTCTTACTCAATATCAAGCCACACTTATTGTTTTTACTTCGGCTGTGAGTGTTTGTGTGTGCTCAGGATGAGTTTCGCTGTGTCTCGCTGTATCGCCGACCCGGAAACTACACCGCCAGCGAGCTCACACTGCAGCAGCGAGCCTCTCAAGGTCCCGACCAATCAGAGCACACTGGGCTCACAGGGAGGGGGGGGCAGGAGCTCCAACAAGCCGTTTAGGACAGAGAGTGAAATTCAGTGAATACACATACTATACAGAGATGCTGTATGAGAAACCAATGTGATTTTGGAAAATTGCACAATTTAAATCTATTCTAGTAGACCTCAACAATGGAATTATGATCAGTAGAAATAGCCATGACATGGGACCTTTAAGATATTCACTTTGAATGAAATAAACGCATTTGGAACGGCATGAATTGTTCAAATTCCCCATTCGGTGCACAGTAATTGCCATTTATTATTTACATATAACACACACTCAGATTTGTGTTTGTGCCCCAGTGAGTGAGCAGCATACAAACTTACTGCATTTAATCCAAATGAAGCCCAAATGCATATATCTGAAATATGTTTTTAAAAAAAACACACATTTAACATTTAAGATGAAATTAATACTCCGGTCTCCTTGCTGTGCAAATTTGCTTGTGTGTGTGATTGTGTGTGAAGTGTGTTTGTCCTTGGAAGGGTTTAAAAAATTCAGCTGAAGGCAGATTTCAAGGTTTAATATGTTTTAAATTGAATGTGCAGTAAAAGGCCAAAGGGAGAATCTGAAACTAATCCTTCTCAAGGCCAAAGTGACTGTTAAAGCTTGTAGTCCATTTAAAAAAACGCATCTTCACCCCAATGAATACTGCCCCTAGATGGCCAAAATACCAAATGACAACTAACTTTATTCCTCTAATAAAATAATTGATAGGCTATAGGCTTAGACTGTCGGGGGACACCTTACTTCTTCCTTCTGTCTGTCTGTACCTGTGTACTCTCATGTTCCGAATAACCCAGCTTCCCCCAAATGTATTTCTGGTGTCTATCTACGCCGGGATCCTGAGTCGTGGCTGATCCTGTGTCTGCGGTCCTGTGTCCTGGATCCTCTATCCTGAGTTCTGGATCTGAGTCCTGGACTTCGAGTCGTGGCTGAATCTATCACTGTGGTCCTGCCTGACTCTCATCATACTACTTCCCTGATGGCTCCCACAGGATTGTTGACATCCTCATGGATTCATCTTCTTATTATAGACACATGCATTTCCAAACAGTTGGTCTACCTATGCTGTAAAATGTATTATCTCTTCGATTTACACACGGCATCTATTGCACGTCTGTCCATCCTGGGAGAGGGATCCCTCCTCTGTTGCTCTCCCTGAGGTTTCTCCCATTTTCCCCTTTAAACTGTGGGGTTTTCTCAGGAAGTTTTTCCTTGTACGATGTGAGGGTCTAAGGACAGAGGGTGTCGTATTGTCATACTGATATTCGGCTATTAACGATAACGATATTAACATTTGTTATATTGGGCTATATAAATAAACATTGATTGATTGATTGATTGATTGATTGAATCAATGTGCTTGGGTGTGCGTGAGATGTTCACCATGTTAACATCCAACTGAGAAATGGTGAGTCCAGAACAATCACTTATTCCTAAGTAAATGCACATTGGCGTATCTCTTGCTGACAGAGTGTTGCTGATTTAGCACTCCCTGAAGTGGGGAATGCTTTCTATTCACCATGCAGAGCAAATCATTGGAGTAATACCTGCCATCAATTATCCTCACCAGTGGCTTATGCTGAGAGGATCAACACTGGGACTAAGGCGGCTCCCTCGGCTAAACAGCGGGAGCTCTGGATGTATAGGCAAAAAAAACATAAAAGTCAAAGAGAAATCCTCTAAAATCTAAAATGGAAGTCCACATATTAAGTCAAATATTTGATTAGAAAATGTGAAAAACATAAAAGTTAAACTCGAAAACATAAAGCAGTACAACCAGAAGTTCAAACGGAAAACCAAAAACCCTTCAATCCAATCAAATCTGAGTGCCACTTAAATATTTCAGTCTAAGGAACACCTAATATCAAATATATTAACTAGCGCACCTTCATGTTCAATGATGCGCTTGTATTTGTGTTTATGTGATTAGACTGACCTTGAATATATGGTTTTAACGTCTAAACTTGTCCATCCTAACAAATCTGTAAAAAAATAGATTAATGTTGATCAGTTAATCTGTTAATCATGCTTTACATGGCTTCTATACGTTAATCAAAAGGAAAGCATTGAGAGCGAACAATCCTTAGATAGGTTTAGAACAATGTCACCTTTGTCCCAATGGACTCTAGTTTTTAATTCCTCGGTTTCGAGATCATATTCTGGTATCATCTAAGTTTTGTGCAGACTACTCTCCCTTGCGGTTGCACACCAGCATGAGGGAAATTCCCCAATTAGGATTAGAAAATCGCGGTTTAGGGTGACCGTGGTGCAATAGACTACCTCAATGTTCCAGGCAACGGGACAATTTGCATTCAGGAAAGCAAGTTCCTAAAGGCGAGTGGATTTATGGCAGGCAGTGAACCAACGATAAAAATAACGGCTCTCACCAAGTAAGAGGTGAACGCTCGTGAACTGTCAACAGGGGGGGGTGGGGCGGACGCACGCTCATGAACTGTTAGCGCCGTGTTATGCATGCCCACTGCACCTTGCGGGAGCGTGCACAGCGTAAAGCCAAAACTCACAGACATTTCAATGTTTGTACGGCAAAGTTAGGTTTGGAAACAGTATCATTTCCTTTTTGGCGGCCATGCATAACACGGCATAACACCGGAGCCTCACTGCGGGGAAACTTTGGCGCTGTTCCGAGTTTGTTCTAATCTGTCAAAATGACGGACTGCTTTCAGATTTTTCCGTCATTGTTTAAAGAAATCCGTCATAGACGGAAAATATTCGGTTAACGTGACCTCTGATACCTATATGGGATTGCCCTTAACCTAACCATTCTGACTTTGGTGCCTAAACCTAAGTCCTAGATTATACGCATCAATATAATGTCTAGGCCTGGTCCTTTTTAATTGCCATAGATTTGGACTTCCAATTTCCAGTATAATCAACACGATTTAAACTACAGTTGCTGTTCTTAGGCCAACTCACACACACACAAGTAATTTATCCTAAAAGTATAGATTTTAGATGAAGTATCACTGTACCATAAGGTGGAGTGTCACCCCATAATATAAAATTGCTCAAAATACATCCACCTCTAGCCTTGTGCTGAACCCACACAAGCAGTGGCTTGTTGCACCTCAGGTTTCTTTGCCAAAACCTTTCTTTTCAGTCTCGCCCAGCCTTGACATTCACTGGAAATCCATGCTGTAAACTGAAAAGAGGTCCTAAGAGAATCAAGGGCAAGACTGGCTTTCCTTTTTCACACTGCTGAAGAAAGAAGTGAAAGCGACACACAGCTGCGGTGTTAGTAGTGAGTGCCTTTCCATGACAGCAAGCCGTGTTGTAAAAGGTAACAGCCCAGTTAATGCATTTAATTGATTTACAGGGAATAAGAAAATACAAAATACAAAACGGTAGAACTCTAAAAGTTTGATATTTTCATTTCAGAAAGAAAATACACTGGACTGGATAATGTTATCATCAACACACAATGTTTTTTGTCATGACAAAAGCCAATTCACGGTACATCAGTAATCAAAAAGGTGTGCATCTCTCTGGTATAAGTACAAATATGAGTTACAAGTTGGTATTTGTTTTCTGTCATTCACACATTAATTAATTGTCCCTACGTGAAACACTGTGGTTAAGAGCAGTTGCTCAGATGTGAGATAACTGTCTTCTGACTGCTGACAGTCTGTGAAAGTGAGGAAGGAGACCGAAGTGATGTCTGTCAGATATCCAAAATGAAACTACTTTATCAACAGTCAGATCAATCCAACTGAAAACCTTAAGTGGGGAGCCGGGCAGCATAGGGAAGAGTGATGACACAGAAAAGTCCGGCGACAGTAACATTTGATTAATCTTAACAACTGAACCGCCGAAACGACACACATTTTTCATATTTTCACAACAAAAAAAGATCAAACTCAACTCACAGTCATGAAGATCAAAAACTGGTCGCTAATCATGACAGTGTAACCGCTCTCTGCCGGATGATATAAACATGACTATTATGATCGACTAATGAAAAGACGTGCAAGTGTATTATTAATATTGCATATTATGAAACGCTATCATTCAACAACATTAGATAAGTTCCTTCTGAAATGAAAAAGGGTGATATTATGTCTTCCTCTCAATTTTATAAGTCTGTAGAAATATATTTTATTACCACAGATAATATATTTGTTCAAACCACAACCCTAATGCTGTATGATTAACCATATGAAAAGCCTCAATGTTTGGCAGTATGTAAACTTTAACTTGCATTTATGTTAGCATGCTTCATCTGTGCTGTTGTGATATTTAAGGCTGTTTAATTAGCATAAAAAGCAGGTCCTTCCTCATCATAAGTCGTAGTCATGCATGACAATAATTTGTTTAAGGCATTCACTGAGAAGTCATACACGGATAAACAATCAAATCATCCTCAATCATTTTAATCTTAAAAGAGGCTTACATCTAAAATACATATAGATTGACATTCAACCACACATTTGATGCAATTACTGACTACAGCCAAACAGATCCAAACACATCAAAGCTGGGGCAATATTCTCAGTAGAAGCCCCCATTATAAATGCCAAGCTTCAATAACCGTTTCACATACACACACATAGCGGCACAACTGCATGAGCCAATGCTCCACTGCCTACCTGGCAGAGTGACAAACTAACTTGCACTGACTGCTGAAATTCAAAAGAGATGTCCACTTTTTCCTAGGCATGAAATGAGGTAAAATATTGCCTGCCAGAGTCAGCTAATGATCATGCCATGTAGACCGAGGCATTTAAATGAAAGGGGAAAGAACGGATATGCTTGAAAATAGAATGGTACATGCAAACACTGAAGCCATAGACCATATTATTTAAGAAACATGTTTCTGTGTGTTTCTGGTTCAGCTCTAAATCTCCATGCCGTACTAACATGATGAAGAATAGATTTATAAATAGAAAGATAAGGGCTGTTCAAGTTCACTAAATGCTAAGGAATGTGCTTCAATGCTTCCTTTCCTATCTCCATAAGCATAGGGATCTCTGGCTTTACCAAAGCCAGAGATAATGCCGTCCCACAAGTCCATGCACCACTTACATCGGCCATCGCTGTTTAATTGTAAATGTTTAGTTAATTGAAAGCTTCATTCTTAGGAGTTGTGTCCACTTTTTTAAAAGTGAGACCTTAGTTTAATTGTACACCATTGAGTTTGTTGCTGTACATTTTGTCTATATTTAAAAACATTTAAAAAGCAAAAAGTCTTGCGAGTGCATTCTCTAAGAAACAGGATCATCTTTTTTTTAAAGGAAACCTATCATGCTATATTTAAATGATATATTGTAGGGCCATACCTATATAAGGTATATTTATACGTTTCTGTTTTCAAAATACCAAACAGATCATGCATTTTAGCCATGCCTCATTTCGCTCTATGTGTTGTTTGCTGTCTACGGGTCTGATTTTGCTGACCATGCTCCCCTGCAGGAGAGGGGAGACGTGCTCTGATCAGCTGCTGGGCTGTCAGAAGAGGGGGAGAAAAAGAGATCTCCGTCCTCCGTGTTTTATTATATAGAGTCGTTATTCATTTGTTTTAAAGCTCAATAAATAACAAAGAAGACCTTTGACCGGCACTTTTCTAATTTTGTCCGGAAGATTTAAACTTTAACGGACATCTGGACCGGCGAAAGTAACTGAAACTGAAACTCTGCCGCACGGTCCCCTCGTTCCTTGGAAGAGGCGGAGAGGTGGGTGTTTGTCATCTGCTGGTGGACTAACCGGAGAGAATTACAGTGCTTGCCTCGACGGAGGGATTGCATTGAATTAAAGCAGCGGGAGCAAACACTTGCCTCGGGGAGGGAGAAAAAAAGCCACAGCGGAGAATAAACAGAAGGGTAACCAAGTCTTCTTCGCTGCTTTTGTGGCAGACTACAGCACCACTTACAGGCCTGGCATATGTACTACAGCGTCTCCAGCACTTTCGAACGGCAATGGCCGTGGCTGTCTCCTCCTGATTGGTGGAGTTGGCCCAATAGCCGTAGCGCCACTGTCCTGACGTCAGGACAGTGTTCAAATCTGGATCAGTTTTTATCAGATCCGTTGCAGCCCCTTTTTTAGAGATTTGGGTATGGAGGAAAATAGAGAGGGTTGTGTTTTCTGACACTTGGTGAGTTCCCTGGAACACCGGGGACACATATTCATGTATAAAAGATGTACAAAAGTGCAATAGGTGTCCTATAGGTGTTCCTCATTGCCTGGGGCAGGACAGGCAGGACTTTTATTTTCACTCACACACAATGTAGAGACAAGCTTCCATTGTGTTTCGCCTAAAGCCTTCTCTGTCCGTCAAATTCAAACACCATACCATCTGTCAATCCCCTTCAATGTGCCCCCAGACTGAGAGTTTGGAGAATGGAGGAAAAAGACAAGGTCTTGCTTAAAATATGGATGAAATGTGCTGGATTGGAAAATGTGTGCTGTAGCACAAAATGGGGCAGGCTGAAAGGGAGAGAAAGAGGGAGAGAATAATAACCTATAAGAACGTTAGACTTAGTTACTGCAGCAGAACGCACATACTGTGATCTGCAGGAGTCTTTCAGCTGAGTAAGAGTCCAGCAGTGAAAGCAAGCATACGAGAAGAAAGGGTGTGAATAGGGAAAATGAGGAAAATGGGATAGGCGTGCACATACAGGACCAACACTCTCCTTCGGTAGAGAAAAGAAAGGAAGTCAGAATGAAAACCATATTGATTACAATGATAATTGTTAATCTCCTGAAACGTAACTCAACATTTTATTAAAAGGTAATGGAAGTAGGGAGGTGTTTTCCCAAATGCAATCAAATCCAATGAACTTTTCTCAGTTGATCTGATGCCACCACACAATCTTATTTTCCTCCACAGAAACAGGGAGGAGCAAACTGCACCAATTTACTCATGGGAGGAAATTATTCCGTAATGAATTACTAAAAGTAATCTACTAATTTTGGTTCTGTCACCCCCCCTGCCACCACCTCCACTCCCTCGCTCCCATAATCACATCACATCTCCCCAAGGAGCCGGACAATTGGATCAGCTCACACATTATTAGGGATTCGAACATTTAGAGAGAATTCAATACAAGAATAAAAAGCTGATTTGGAATAGTGTCGAAAAGCAAGTGCAAGGCACGATCCAGAAAGCTCTTGAAGTTTAAATTGGGGAGAAAATAAAGATGGAAGGGGGGGGGGTTGCTCCTGAAGGTTATTCTGTCCCCACAATCAAGCATAAGAGGAGATATGAAGAGCTGCCAGAGAATTGCCTGGCTTATCATTCATGGGGCAGAGCCGTCACGTGTGTCAGTGTCTCTCTATAACGTCTTCTACTTTATGCTTACTACTGCCTCTGATCTTTCAGTAACACTACATAACATTGCAAACTACACAACTGATTAAGGAAGACAACGGGTGTGACTGAGTTAGCTGTGTATTGTCTGTGAGGCTCTACACAGTTATTGCAAAAACTAATTATTTTCACTGCGTACATCCAAATCACACATCAGCACTTTTACAAGACACATGGCCGCCATTGAAACTGTTATCATCATACAGACAGCATCTGAAACACAATCAACACCGCTTAGAGGGCTGAAAGCAATTAAAATCTCTCCATTATTTTCCCATACAGCCGTAAAAAGTAATTGCAACAAAACAAAGCCCCATTCTCTAAACTAACATGAATTTGTTACATAATTCCTCCAGAGAGCCGAGAAATTGCACATTTTAAACTTCAAAATTACATTTTCACCTCTCATCAGACAGACAGCACAAGCAACACCCTTTCAGAGAGGGAGGGGACGTGAAAGGAGTCGAGAGGGAGAGCAACATGGTTGAGGGCTATAAAATATATATCTACATTACATGTCACAACACACACACATAGGCACAGACACAGTTTGACATTTTTAAAGGTTGTATTGATTAGCAGAGAAAGCACTAGCAAAGTAATGATGACTCTAGAGGTTGGCGGTGCTGTAGGGCGTCAAACTTCTGACATTTTAGGAGAGAAAAAGCGTAGTTCTCAGATGAAAAGAGTGTGAAGAAAAACAGACACATTCAGACATGCAGACTGTCCCTTCTCTGAGAGAAGAGAGATCTTTAATTCCTTTTTACTCAACTGCAGCATTTATAGGACGCCCTGTTCCTGCCCCTAAAACAAACTAAAAAACATTATAAACAAATGTCAACATTTAGAGTTACTGAAAAATCTAAACCAACTACAATAATGTAATCAATAGTTTGAGGTAAAAAACCAAAAATATATTTCAAATATGCACCCATTAATAATTGATACTAGATACTTTAATAATACTTTTGGCCCTAGAGAACCAAAGATTGATCATACACTACTCATAAGCAATATTAAATGAGGCTGTTCATTCAGTAACTCACTCACTCGTACCGCATTACGCTCACAGGCTTTACCAATGACTGTAGGCAAAGAAAAAGAAAACAATGAATCCCAGGATGTTAAAAAAAAAAGGAATTGTTATCCTTCAACCCCTCTTTATCTTTCTCTCCCTCACATAAAGCCTTGATAAATCATTTAAACTGTGTCAAACAAGACACAAAGTGTAATTAACATTTGAAGAGAGGTGATTGAAGATGAGAAATTATTGTATATGTATGTATAAATGTAAATGTACGTAGGAATAACTTGCATAATGATTTAAAGGACAATCATTGATCAAGTAAGGGGTGGGAATTAATAAGCATTTGCTTCCTCCTACTCCCTTTCGGACACATATGATTTATTATTATTATTAATATGAAGACTTTTTAGTTTTTTGTTGAATATATAAATATTATCATGAATGTAGATAAATACTGTATTTTAACAATACGGTATTCTGTTTTTCACATTTGTTATTTTGTTAATCTGTTCGAAATAAAGATTGAAATGAACATGGCTGCCCCTGCAGTGCTAGAGATTCAACTTGTTTTATCAAGCTCACACATTATATTTCTCAAGTGTTTCAGGCTTATCCCACAAAGGGACAGGACAAAAGGTGATGCAATCCCAATTAATCCTCTACATCTTATTCATCACTTACACAGAAATGAATTCAACCACAGTGTAAAGATATATAAAAAGCACTCAATCTGGCAGAGGGCTCAACAGATGTTCATTATCTTTATGATCTCATCCAAGGCTAAGGAAGCATGTGCGAAAATGACACTTGACTTATTGGACTTGCCTTACATTGAGTCCAGGATGTGCAATGAGTGCACAAGGTCATCCACAATCACAGAGTACATACAAAATAATGAACGGAACTCTTATGTCTATTTACTTGGACACTGGGAACCAAACGACCCGACAGCTTCTCCTGTAAATACAGCAGCACTAATCAACTGAATCACATGACCTTGAAAAAAGTAGTTTGACAAAATACAAACTTAAAAGTCCACTCACTATTCTTCCCACTCTTTATATCATTTAGCGCTTTTCATTATGTGGTTGAGGTATGTTCATGTCATGTTCAGGTATGTAAGACCAACCATTATAACATGACACTGGTTCCAAACTGCTGATAAAGAAAACAAATGTCAAGTTTGTAAAGCTGAAACCCTTACACTTACTCACCGCCTCATTTATGTAGACTGGGATCCAATGTAGACACCACCCATATATCTGGATTTCACTTTGGATATTTCTTCTCTTCCTCTGCTCTCTTGAAGTAAATTCAGTCTATACATTATAAATAACATGAACATTTCTGACAACCAATAAAAGCACGATTGCCATCATTAGCTTTGCAATTTCAAAAAATGCATCAATCAATAATACAAATATACACAGAATGAGATTTTAAGCTAATTAATCATTTAATGAAACACTTACAAGAACATTAAAGGTGGGGTAGGTAAGTTTGAGAAACCGGCTCGAGATCGCTAGAATTTGAAAATACACAACCGGAGAAAATCTGCCACTTCCTTTTAGAGCCCCTCCTCCAACACACACGAACGCGCACATGACCAATGAGGGCACGAGATAGGTTTGTGCACAGATGGAAGGCTGACAGGCAGGTAGGCCATCCAGTTATTTTAGCCGGGCCGCTAAAATAATTGTTCGTGCTTTTTACAGTACTACGGCTTCCACAGATGACATTTTTTTATGGATTTTTTGTCAAAGCACTTAAGATATTCATTGCTATCGGGATGTTAAGAGCATTCCATGGAATATAACAAAAAGTGTATCTCGAGCCGGTTTCTCAAACTTACCTACCCCACCTTCAAATCAGGTCAAATATGTTGAAGTCCACAAGAGGACATAAACGCAATAAATGTAATGGCATTTTACTCTTCACCATCCCACTCCTGTATTCTTGCACATACAATGACAGTCATTAGCGTAGAGTCATTTTTCATTCTGAATGATCACTTGTTCCATTATGCAACAATGCAGATGCTCCATTGAGAAACCCAGGGAAGCTTTTAGACGACTTCAAAGGAGGAAGTGGAGTGCTGCTCGTCTTTGCAAACAGAGTTTCCGAAGTAGTTATACCGAGCGATGAATAGGGTCTTTCCTCACAGCTAATTAAATTTGTCAAGCGTCTCCAGGCCTGATAACTATAACAGAACATTCAGGCGTATTAGGAAACCCTCATTTCTTGTTTGCCCCTTTATCTGCTTTTAGTCTTCAAAGAGAAGAGAGAGAGGAAGAGAAATGGAAGGACTTCCTGATAATGGGAGTAGGGAGGAAGAGGAGAATGTGGGAGGAATGACAGAAGAGGGGGAGGATAAGACTGGCACTTGCAGTGTCTAGCCTCCTGACTAATTCTCACCCAGAATTATTTTTCATTAGCGTTCATCACAGACTCAGGATTCGCCGTCACTCACCCCCCCCGTCCTTTCCTCTTTTCCACTGTTATTCTTCCACTTCCCTCTTTCAAACTTCAGACAAATGTAATTAACGAGTAAAAAAAAAGTACAAACTCTCCTCAGGGAAAATAAACACAAATATCCCTTTAGAAAGAGACAGGTCAGATATAGTTTGTGTTCACACTCAAGAATAAAAAAGGTGAGAATGGACCAGGGTAGAGTGCCTGCAGTGTTTACTGTATCGCATCGCCACTGTGGGTGGAAGTACTTTAGAAGCCATCTGAACAAGTGAGACAGAAAACACATAAGAAACAAAGAATCCCAAACCAAATCACAGCCTTCCACAGTGATAAATGGCTCTCTCAATAAGTCATTACAAACTAACCCATGTTTCTATTTCTGTCACCACTGGAATTAAACGGTCAACACTCAATTCTTTATTTATAGCAAATAAACTCCCCCCCCTAAAAAACAAAGGAAGCAGAAGGAGGACAAACATCCTCATTAAAAACCTATTGATTGCAAATAAAAGGTTTTGGGCGAAAAATACATTACTGTTGAGAGTAATGTCCAGCCAATTCAAACAATCACCTGTATTTCAACTCACAGACCTCATGACACCTCCGTAAAATCAATTTGATCCGTAAGCTGTTTGCTGGATAGAAGTTTTGAAGAAATAGGTAACAACAAAGCATCTGACGTTTAATGTGTTAAGAGGATGAGCATGCAGGTAAAGATACAGCTAAGCTTGTGATGACAAAATGAAAGGTGAAGCATTGTGAGGGGATTACGATTGATCTCCCTAACATTTATGTTTCAATTTATCCCAGCAGAGTGAAACAGTATTCATTCCTTGACCTTGTATAATCTCTCTGACCAAATGTAATAACACTATCGGCTTCATCGCTCATATTTAAAAAGATCTGATTTTTAACAGATGATGAAGATGAAAAGACATATTCAAATTATGAGTGGTATTACACTTACATCAATATAGCGTAAAAGGAAATGTAAAAATAAACTAATGTGTGCAGATTTTGGAAAAGTTGGAGATGATCAGTAGATATATGAATGCTGTGCTCTGCCCTCTCCAATCCATATACACATGTACTACTGTATATGGGAACATGGATCCTGAACAAACATGCGACTAACATTCATGGTAACAACCTCCTGGCATTAGCATGTGTGATTCTCTGCATACTGCACTGCTAAAATCACAGAGCACAGTTGGCCCTGAACTAGACCCTGGGGTAACCTGGACATCATTAAAATGCATGTACTAGCATATTTCCAAGAGCATTTACATTTCAACAAAGATAATATAAGGCAAACTCCAAAAGCAATCAGAGCAAAGCTGCTACAGTGGGGAGAGCAAGCTTTTTATCACATTTCAGATTGCTGGAGGAGTGTTTACTGCAGACAGCTCCAGTTGTGCTGCTGTACCGGAGCCAAAGATAGCTGGCAGACACAATTACCTTTATCATTAAAGCATGAAGAGTGTTTAAATATGAATGGGAAATTGGGAAGGGTTGTACAAACAAAGCAAGAGGGCGCTCATATTGGAAACATGTTTACGGATGGCAAGGCAGCCTGATGAAGGGAGAGAGATTAACAAGAGGGGGGGGGGGGTCAACATGTGCAGTAAAACTGGTGGCCATAGTTACTGTGTGTGTGTTTTTGCATGCCTGTTTCTATGTGTGGCATTCTCCTTAATTTGATAACAGGTGAATGTGCTTGCCAGATCATTAAAACACATGTCTGCATCAAATTCAATCTGTTGCCCAAATCTCCATGGGTACCGTGTGAGCCTAACACACCTTCCCTTTGAGACACACTGCCTACAGAGACGATGATAACCGAACCATGGTTAAAACTACACTCCTAAACACTGTACATTGTTAGTTAGCCATCAGCACATAAAGATAACAGTAACATTTGCTGCTGAAATAACATCATACAGACACAGACACATTTCAGCCATCTGCAATGCATCATAACCAGCAAAGCACAATGGAGACTGTTTTTCTCAGATATTTAAAATCCTCACAGAACTCCCTGGTCTGTCTGCTCTGATGTCAGCTGGGTTTAATGTAAGAAACAAATGTAGTTTAGCAGAAAAGATGAAAGGGAAATATTTCCTGATTTGAAAGAGGCAAATTGAAAGACATCAGAGAGAATCATTATGAAAAACACCCCGAGGTCTCTTTCCTGATCGCATCTCTAATGATGATGATGAATGCGTATATGTGCACTAATGAGTGGGAGTATTTGCGAATGCTTATTTTTATAAATGACATCAACATACAGACAAATATATGAATGTGTTTGCATGTGTCAGTGTGTGTTAGCATCATATTTACCTGCACACTCCATCTATGTCTACATGTGTTTGACAAAATGTTTTAAAACTTTTCAGAGTCACTGTTCATCGTCAAAAACAATCACTACATACCCCTATTTAACAACCAAAATATATCATGATCTCGAGGAATAAATATGAAATTAAAGTATTAGTAAGCTGTCAAGTGATTCGAAAACACAAACAACAATATGCCAGCTCAGCTCTGTAGCGAGGGTACTGTAGCTGCTGCTAGGCTGACTGCTCATTAGTTTACTGCAGACAGGTCTCGGCTATCTGACTCACAGTATTGTACATTGTAAATAAGCGTCCTATTTCAGAAATTAAAAGCCACACATACAGAACATAAAGACAAGTTCTCACTTTTGTTCCCTCGCACAGTGTAAGCAGTCATTATCATCTAATTTAATTGATATGTTGATAAAATTACAAATGTCATTGTAAGCTGATGCATGTCGAATTACACCAGGTATCTCGCCTGCCCACTGCACACTGAGGTCTAATGCCCCATTTTGATATGGGAATAATAGCAAATAATTAGATTAATAAATCATTATATCATGTAACACATTTGATTGAAAGCACTTCAACTGTTTACTACTTAAATAATATGTACTCGTACTTCAGAGGAAAACAGTATACATTTTCCGGACAGCAAAATGTCTGATTAAATGGCAAACTCACTCAGATATCTAACAATTGAACTAAAATGCATTTTTATTCATTATTATCATGACTCTATACTGTTTCTTCCATCACTGCTAAAGAAAACATGCCCAGTTATAGAAAAGGCTGGGATCCCGAAATCACTTGATCTATCCCTAAAAAACACGCCTGAGTAATGGTTACTCGCTGTCACAAATACCGCTGACCTGCACTTATCCGAGGTATCCATTTTCAAATTGGCCTATCGGTTGCAGAATTGAATTGAATTTGATTATTTGATTTGCAACGGAAAATCCATCAGGTCTATCTTGTTGATTTCAGGGAAGTGAAAAGGAGTTCAGTTGTAACATTAGCATTTCCAGCATCACTCAGCAAAGTTAGCTGCAGTGACTGAGCAGAGTCTTTTCAAGGCCGGCCTATATGCTCGTTTCAGTCCACAGAACCCTGAACCCTGCACACGTTACAGCACAAAGTGCTATCACTTGTTTATTCAAAGTTTATCATTATCGAATGTGCCGCAGGCCCAAGTTGCACCAACTTCCACATCCTTGAGTTCCTAGTAATACACCCGCCAAGTGTGAGGTACATCAGAAGAATGGCTCTCGAGATATGCTCAGGACATGCTGTACACACACATGTGTTGCTTTATAGTTAGGTATACATGTGTGCAGGGACTGTACATGAAAGTAAATTACAGAAGGCTCCTTGATTACACTAAATCTAATTTCCAATACTGAATCCCTCTGGCGCCCTGATGTGGTATAGCATATTTACGTGCTCCAGATGGCTAGTCATAAATAAGTAACCTCACAACAGCCTGTCCGTATTACACAGTGATTTAATTGATTACTTCATCATTCACCTGCAGGAAACTGGAGCAAAAGCAGCCAAATGTAAGGAAATGTAACTAGGAACTAATTAATAAGACATTAATACATTGAGACATACAACAAACGACTGTACGCAGACACTTATATGCATTACTCAGAACATATTACAGTCATTACAATGCATTAGAGAGAAGTTACACAGTATGTGCGTGCAGACATACAGTACACAAACAGACACACAGTAATAATATCTTGCATGTGCTCATAAACCCCCTGGGGATGAATATAGCAGCTTATTAAACAGCTATCATCCTATAAAGACCTAATGGTCAATTATGACACACACACACACACACACACACACACACACACACACACACACACACACACACACACACACACACACACACACACACACACACACACACACACACACACACACACACACACACACACACACACACACACACACACACACACACACACACACACACACACACACACACACACACACACACACACACACACACACACACACACACACACACACACACACACACACACACACACACACACACACACACACACACACACACACACACACACACACACACACACACACACACACACACACACACACACACACACACACACACACACACACACACACACACACACACACACACACACACACACACGTAAAGTTGTAATCAAAAATTAAGCAGTCTACAAAACACACTTTTAAAGATTTATGAGGTGCCATCATTCTGCTTATTAATATTTTTCCTGGATAGTGACTTCAAGGCATAAAGAAATTAATACCAGCTTTCTCTGCAACTTACAAAATCATGTATAATATTAGCATAATTTAGAAATACTGTCCAATGTGTCAAACTTTAATAAAATAACGTACAAATGTAAGCTTATGCTTGCATAGTCAATTATTATGGCTCTGTGGAAAGTAAAACATCTTTATAACATCTGGTTTATTTAATATGCAATCATACCACAATGTAATATTGACAAGTTATGCGTTTGAAGGGAGTTAACATGCTAAACTAAAAATACTTGTGACCTGAAACGTAAACAATCAGAGCACAATGTGTGTGTTGTGAAATGTCCTCCCTTCTCAGTGTTTTCTTTCCTCTTCCTGACCCTCTCAGGGGGAGAAACACAAACACACCCTCAGCACACACTGTATTGTGTCCTTTGAGTCGCCATGTTAGGCAAGGCAAGGCAAGGCAAGGCAAGGCAAGTTTATTTATTTCGCACCTTTCAACACAAGGCAATTATGTTAGACACATTATATAGATTCCCTTACTGGGTTGTTGTGTTTTCTTGATTGGTGAGACCTCCATTGTCACAACAATCCCATTCTGCCATCAACCTGACAGCGAGAAATATGAACGCACTACTCTGTTGTGTACCACTCCAATCATAATTGACAAGTCAGATAAAGTTTGTTCCACTTTTGTTTTGCTTTGTTATTCCTTAACACAGAGGAAGCTCATTAAGTTTGCATTAACTATAGGGTCTGTTCACATTCTCACACACACACTGTTTCCCACAAATGTAGTGTGCACACCTGCACAAACTTAATTACCTTACTTTTAAGTATCAACAGATATAATAACAAAAAAACAATTGTGCCGCTGCAGCTGAAGTTACATTTCAATTATTGAGATCACAGAATTTTCAGAAGACAGAGAACATCTTCTGCTGGACTGACAGTCAACACAAAAGCATGCAGCGCTGCAACTTTCACTGCAGTTCTCAGAGAAATGTAAAGGTTTTCTCTTTGTACTGTTCATATAAAAGAGTACACCCTCAGACTCTGCTGGAATTCTCCCTCCAGCATATTTAAATAAAACAGAGGAGAGAGCGAACAATGACTGCAGGGTAGGGCTGTGCAATTAATCGTATTTTAATCGCAATTACGATTTTGGCCTGCCACAATTACGAAAACAACATAATCGGAAAAAACAATTATTTTGCTTTGCATATTTGATCTAATTAATTTTGGTCTCATTTATTTGTATTTATCATATTTATATATGTTTAGTAGCTTGTGGAAGTGCGCTCCAAAATATTTGTTGATCTTGTTTATTGGTATTTATTATTTTGATATTATTTATTTAAATGTATAATTTATTCAATAAGTTCAATAAATTGATTTTTTCAAAGTCAATGAATAATCGTATTTAATAATCGTGATATCAATTATTGACCCAAATAATCGTGATTATGATTTTTGCCATAATCGCACAGCCCTACTGCAGGGTCACTTGTCTACCACGTCACAGTGAGGTGGGGGCAAGAGAATGTGGTGCTCCTCCAACACAACCATTGAGAACGTACTGTACTTTGGTTATGTCCCATGTTTCATCCCCTAAAGACTGGCTACTTTAGTGTTGTTTTAGTTTTTAATTTCCACATAACCTCGTCACCACACAATTAAGGTACCTTAAAGATACAAGCATTTAGACACTTAATAATCACAGTTGTTTCTGTGACTTCCTAATCTTTTTGGAAGTGTCGCGGAAAGTCACAGACGTGTTGCCCAGGAACAACAACATATGTACTGAGGAAGTAAAGGGGATCAGCTGATTGATGGCAGAGGCAAAGTCGTCACCAGCGATACTAAGGATGTGTTTGAGTTCCCATACTACCATACTATTTAGGACCAGAACAATATTTTGTATGTCACGATACATATATCCAATGCGGCATGCAAATATCCAGCTGCATCCAGTCAAATGTTGAACTATTCATGCCAGCAAGCTTTTTTTATAGCCATTTTTATCGTGACCCACTATTCTCTGCGCAGCGGAAGATACAACAGATTCACCTAGCCTCAGAGACAGCTCAGAAAGATGAAAACATGCTGACTGCTTATTGACATTTTGTGCTACAGACAATAATGAATGTGAGCAAAAGAGGCATACAGTAGTTCAAGGTGCAAAGTTATGTCAGTATGACAAAAAAAGTATGCATTCAGCATGTTAGCGGACTGCAGTACTTTCAAATTAAAAGAATGAAAATCCTAACACAGCCACCAGACGCACTTATTCATTTTGATGGAGCGAACACAACGCAACTTCATCACCTTTGTACTCACTTCATCCCTCACTCAGTGACAGACTTTGTTTATAGGGTTAGCCCCCACTTTGCTGCGATCAAGCCACAACTACTGCTATTACAGTATTAATGCTGGAAGGATTTATGTGTCCTTCTGTCTTCATGGTTGACACATCTGCTATTGTTGGCTATGAACAATTGATAAGAATAATACCCAGCATGCTTCTTTTGTAGTACCACAGGTTTACTGTAATCTCTCCCGCTACAAGCACATAAAGCTGGGGTGGGCAACACCCAGGACCACACACACACACACACACACACACACACACACACACACACACACACACACACACACACACACACACACACACACACACACACACACACACACACACACACACACACACACACACACACACACACACACACACACACACACACACACACACACACACACACACACACACACACACACACACACACACACACACACACACACACACACACACACACACACACACACACACACACACACACACACACACACACACACACACACACACACACACACACACACACACACACACACACACACACACGTCCCAGCCCCTCCCTTCAAGGGGGTAGCACACCTTTTTTTATCAATATAATAAAAATGATCCTAACATAAATTGCATACCATGACCTTGGAATAAACTCTATCTATGCAGCTCACACGGTTTTCCTTCTCTGCATATCCAGTCATTTGTCTCTCCCTGCCGCTCACACGGGCTTCTAATAACATCATTCCACTGGGAGTAGATAAGTGTGGCTGTTGTGATAAGGAGCTGGGAGAAGGAACGACGCAATCTGTCTCCATCTCCTCCCACTGTCGCAGCAGGTCTGATCTACCAGTGGATATGAATATCAGCTTTAGTGATGTGCGGTACAGTGTGGCTGGTATCTGAGATCTACTGAGGATGCAGTGTCTTATCTACAGATGCTGATAATATTCCCATGCTTGTACTGAGTATTTCCAATAATGAGAGATGACAGGTTTGGTGGGCATGGTAATCCTGGTCAATTAAACTCTTTAAAGCCTATAGGAGTTAACGGGTTAATTGTTCAGATTTTCCTTTATCTATCAAGTTATATTAACGGAATTATTTTTAAGCTAATTTTTAATCCTTGGGGTGCATTAAACCTTATCATTAATTTAATTGTTTTCCCTTCAATTATTATTCTTGTAGGCTTGTTAAGGGGACTTTGATTCTAAAGGCAGAAGTGTGCTGTTCCTAATTAGTTATTGATCTTATTATGCTAATAGATTCAGACACTTTTGAACTATTGATCCTGTCCACCTCAAAGGAGCACATTCTTTTGTGTGAAACATGATGCATTCTGCATGGCAAACACAAAAGAGTCTTCAATGAAGCTGCATTCATCAATAATATTAAATCAGCTTACACAGCTAACCTTCATACTTGACCTAAATTAGCTTCATTATGTTATTACAATACCTGAAATGTATTGAAGATAAATATAGGTTCTGGTCAATATTAGTCAACAGGATGCAAGCACTTAGGCTACCAAATCTGCCTTTAAAGATCCAGTTAGCTTAATAACCCAGTCTCACGGCATTTCGTGTTATAGTCACGAAATTAATTTAATCTATTGATTCGTGTTCACCAACACGATTTTCGATAAAAGAAATCCATCTGGCAGCCAAGCACACACAGATGAAGCAGGGTGTCTCCGAGGCTCAGGGACTGTCACTTCTGGATCTGAATGTCCTGGAGCTTTTAAAAAATGTAAGTCTGACCTGAAACCATGACCCTGTCCTTTTCTATTCTCCATTTCTTGCCAGGTTGCAATTACCCTCAGCCTTGTGTCTCACTCTCCCAAAGGCAATATCGTTCTCGATCTGCAGATATACAGGTCAGATGTATGTCTGTGCCCAGGATCACACATTTTTTATCAGCTGTGTGGTTCATCAAAAAAAAATGTCTTATTCAATGTTACCCTAAGCCTAACCCTTTTATTTTAAATTGTATAATGTCGGATTTTTTTTGCCGTCCGCGAGGAAAGGAAATGGGGCTCAGAGCCTCAGAATACTGAAATCTGTATTTTTTGTCATCTTTTTTTCTTTCTAATTTGTTATTTTCTGGTGCAGGCACGACACATAGGCTAGTAGGCTACTACCAATAGAAATACATTGCTTCTAAAATCGTTCTGTGTCAGAATACTGAAATCTGTATTTTTTTTTATCTGTTTTTCCTTCTAATTTGTTATTATTTACATTGCTTTTAAAATCGTTCTGGGTGAACACGAATCAATAGATTAATTTCGTGACTATAACACGAAATGCCTTGAGACTGTGTTGCTTAATAACACCTTCTTCCTGTTTTTCACTGTTAGCTACTGTTTGTGTGAACTTACCATCATCGGGCAGTCTGTGACACTGTTTCTTTTCTTCTTGAAGAATCTGTCTTGTCCATTTCACACTTTTCAGTTGTCACCAATTCGTCTTCACTGTAGCAGCAAAACAAGAAACAAACCTGAGCCATGCTGGTTAAACTGGGCTAGCTAAACACGTTGGGCCCAGACTAGCAGCAGACAAACAGCAGGACATTTGCAAGGCTTTTAAACAACTCAATAAACTAAAATATCGTAACTTACAACAGTCCTAAAGGCCTTATAGAAAAACCACATAGCAATTTTCATTATTTTTGGCTAAATATACCTCTCACCCGGTTGTGTAAGCTACGTACTTTAAAGCAGACTCAACTTACCTCCTGTTAGCTGTGTAGGCTGAGAGCTAGCTTGATAGCTCTTCAATGATTCTGTACTCAATGGAATCTTTTATAATCCTGAAAACAAAATGCAAAAGAAAATAAGAGCATGTTCCTTTGTTTGCTAACGTGTTTGCTCACTACAGTAGCTCACCTTTGAGTAGCACCCTGCCACAAAACTTCTATCACAGCCTCTCTAACAAAGACGTTTGGATATATTGCAGTGTGCCCTTTACTGTTCAATAAACTAGCATAGGCTACTTGTTCAAATCAAATCTTGTTGTTAAAATAAATATATAAAACGAATTATTTAAAACAATTTCCTTGAAAAAAAAAAGTATTTTAATTTGGAGTAGGAAGTATAACATTTTGTTATCAATAATCCCTTATTAAAATGTGGACAATTATAAAATCCACTCGTTCTTTTCTCTCTCACCACCTTACTTTTTGACACACGTTTCCTTTCTCCCGCCCTTGCTCTTTGTGATATTTCCCACATTTTAAAACTTATGACTTACTTTAACACATACTTCTGTACCCCCTTCACAACTTTAGTGGCCAGTGAGGAATAGTATCTGGTGCAGCTAGACCTTTTTCAGAGCAGGCAAAAGCACAGGTGTAACTAATTATATGAATTAGTGTTTAGGTCGTTACAGTTATTAATTACACCTGTACTTTTTTTTCTGCTATGTGTTGCTTGCTGCGACAACACTTTCAATTATTTCAACAACAATGGTACGTGTAATATCTTATGCGAAAGTTATTTCTAAAACATTTTGGTGTTCTCCTATTAATTTCCAGCAACCTGTGTCTTTTATGGTCTGTTTTAAACTTGTTCAGTACATAGGAATATTGGTTTGGGTTGGAATATCTAATATAGTGGTGTAATCGTAAACATTTCCTTGAGCCAAGAAAAGCAAACAACACAATACAAAGTCAATAAGTGAATGTAGCTAGAAACAGTTTATGAATACAGCAAGATCTCTAACGTTTTTCTTATGTCAGGTTGTAAGCAACTCTTTTGCCAGTCCTAATACACAATATTTTCTGTACTTGCTTTTATATCTTTTAAAGTGTGAGAGAAGGGTAACATATACATCCATGTGTTAGCTTGTATCATCTGGTCCCTCTCCTAAGCATTAGCGTAAAAACATCCCCCGCTTTGATATAAGCAGATCCTCTCAGCAGGACCTTTCAGATAAATTCACCTCTGGCGAGAAACTTGAAGAAACAGGCGAAGTCTTTGGGGAAGTCCCCTGCTGATCCTGACATTTAAGTTCCCCCCCAAGTCATTCGAGTTTTACTCAAGCTATAACCGACCATCTGCTTTACTTTCAAAGCCTTAATGTAAATGTTCACACAGTGGTTTCTCTTCAATAATACGTTTGTTCCAAGTGGGAGATTTAAAGATTTTTGTTTGTAGTTTTTCTCCCATAGAGTCCAAGGGAGTTCCATTCCCTCAAGGTATTAACTTGTATGTAAGTTCTCACAAATACCTCCACATGATTATAAATAAAGTTGGTGATATAAAAAGTACAAAATGTTTATTTATACCAAGCAAATTAAATTAGTTTTGTTCTACTCTTTATATAAATCGCAGTCTCTGTAATAGTGGACTTGCACTGCACAGATATGAAGCGACTGGTATCCCAATGTTTTTGATGCAGCCATTGGATCAATTCCATCTGACACTCAGATCCACATCCAAATGTTTCTGTGTTGCCTTTTTAGTTCCTTTTAAAGCAAAATGTACTGTCCTAGTAGCTTGTAGTGGTAGTCCTAGTTGTTAATGAAATATAATAATTGTTGTCAGACTGAGTTCCAGCAAGGCTTTCCTACATTGTGTGCAGTGTATTTCTTTGCAGCATCTGACACTATGACTCAGCCTTAGATGTTTTCTTGTCATGAGATTGAATATGGCTTTTAAAGAGTCTTTGTTCTTATTTTGACCAGCGCTTTCTTTTTTTTCTTCTGGTTGTCAGAAACAATATCAGTCTAGAGGATGAGAAATGGCTTCTCATGATCTAAGAGAACAGGGAATGGTGACTGAACCTGTGTGACACTTCACATGAAAGAAGCCACTCACGCTCACTTATGGGAAAGTGCGACATAGATCCATCTGTCTAAATAAAAAACAGCATGTGTGACAGCTCAGTCAGCCTTTCATTACCAATAATACAAACATAGGGCTATCGCTACTGCATACATTTCCTACAAGTGCTTGTATGTTCTCTCACTGGTTGACATTGAGTCTGAGCATACTGATCTGGAAACTCCAGAGTAATTAATGAACCCACCGCGTATCACAGTGACATGAGAGGGAGGAGGTGAAGAAAGACAGATTAGAAGAAGGAGGGGTGCCATGAGAAAGCTGTGTTTAATTAGACTCATACAGAGGACTAGCAGTCCTGGGGGATCGTCTGTCCTCCATAAACTCTGACACAAATTACTATTATGCTGAGAGAATAACAAGCAAATGGACAGAAAGAGCAGCTTTAGACAGCGATAAATATCGGTGACGGGCATATACATTGGCAGGCTTTGGTGTCCCAGTGGCTACAGTATGTAGGCAGATAACTTACTGTACTTTTCACTCACAACTTACATTTAAAATGACCTTTCCTAAATGTCTGGTTCTATTCACATTTCAAAATTCACATGGCAAGCATTACAAATAGTTTTAATATGTTTTAAGCTAAACAAACAACAGTGAGAGTGAAAGAATAAAGACAAAGGAAAACCACCGGTGAGTCCATTGAGAGGAAAGAGATATATTCTGCCACGCACACAGTTCCAGGTGGGTAATTGTGAGTTAAGGTCTGTATCGCTCTGATACGGGCCGGGCAGAGCTCAGCATCCATCTGGCAGCCAAGCACACCACAGATGGAGCAGGGTGTCTCCGAGGCTCAGGGACTGTCACCTCTGGATCTGAATGTCCTGGAGCTTTAAAAAAATGTATGTCTGACCTGAAACCATGACCCTGTCCTTTTTCTATTCTCCATTTCTTGCCAGGTTGCAATTACCCTCAGCCTCACTCTCCCAAACGCAATATCGTTCTCATCTGCAGATATACAGGTCAGATGTCTGTCTGTGCCCAGGATCACAAATCTTTTATCAAGCCATTTCTCTTTCTCTCTCTCTGAGTTTAAGGTTTGTGGAGCATTTTGTTTATAACTAAACAGAAGAGACACATACACCAGCCTCCATCTTTGACTACAAAAAAACAGCCTAAAACCACATTTCCTAAAAGCCGCAGTTGCACCTGAGGATTTTGTTCCCTGGTCTCGTACACACACCGCAATGTTCCCTTCTTCCTCTCCATCAATCTTAGTTAGTCTTTCAAATATGTTTTGCTTTTCTCTGGTATGTTTGGGGCTGATGCCTGAGTCTGCATCTCTTATCCCCATTTGGACATAATTCTTGTTCATACCTCTACATCTCCCTGCAACAATGTTTAAAAAATTGAAGATTAGGAAAAGGGTATAATAAGAAGAAAAGGAAGAAAAGCAAAAAAGGAAGTGTTGAAGTAGGAAAGGGCAAAGATGATGAAAGAAGGAAAGAAGGAAAAATGTATAGGGAGAAAATCATGCAGGAAAAGTAGAGAATACCAGAGAAGCAAACGAGGAGGGCACTAGAGAGGGAAGCAGCAAAGCAAGTAATAGGGAAATGACATAAGGGAGAATGGATACAAAATTGAACAAAAACACAGCTTGAGGGAAAAATAATTAGAGTGGGGTAAAAAAGTACAACTCTTTCTCTCTCAGTCTGTCTGTCTTTCCAGCTCAGAACAGACAGACTTGTTGAGAGCTGCAGCAACAGATTGGCATCACAGTCCTTCACCAGGGGAGACAGTGGCCACTCTGCGTGACTGATAACACAAACGTGCTGTTACGAGAACACACACACACACACACACATATATAAGCATAAGGACAGGGAATACACAATAAGTTTGTGAGCACTTGCCCTTTGAAAGTAAGAGGAGTGTCGGAGAGAGAGAGTGCAGCAGAGAGTGGAGAGCAGCAGGAAGTGGATGACAACGGGAGGTGACCGAGGGCTGTAACCTTGGCAACCAGGCCTCTGGTGACAACTGCCTAATCAGTGGGCGGACAGTCGGATATCCAGGGTGATTCCCAGGAGACGTATGCTCATTTCCCCGTGGATCACAAAAACAACTATTTTACATTAATGACCAAGATGTGACTTTTCACACAATCCCGTTAAGTCCTGTCAAAGTCTTCTACTGTCTGTGCTGTGTGCACACACTGTTTAACAGAAGCTTAAGGCCAACAGGCTGCTCTCTGGCAACTAACATATGGAGTATGCTGGACTGAAATTAAGAGAATGGCGGGAAAACCTGTGCACACGTTTAGGTTTAATATTTAATACTGGTAAAGTTTCATTTTATTTACAAAGCACACCAGAGAAGCTTTAACCATCGAAACTTCAAAATCTACAACTAATGCATTGCCAAAAATGTTTCTATAAAGGGCATATTGCAAGTTGTTAACAGTGAGAAGGACCCTCTTATGAATTATAAGTAGTTGTCATTCAGTGATCCATGGAAATGTTATGTGTATACATGAATCCCCCAATGCATTGGGGTAGATACATTGCACTCCCCTGTGTGCCTGTGTCCAGACCTTTGAGTCAACGGCTGAATAGAGGCCTGTTATTGGTCGAAACAAGGAAGTATGTTTGAGAACTGACAGTGTTTACAAATTAAGAGAAGAGTTAAATACAATTTGATCAAATTCATGAATGCAAACACAAAATGAGCAAGGCTTCCCACAGGTGTGACGCGTTCCTTGAGGGATTTGCATTTGGTAAATTGAGTTCCTAATCACAACTCCAGGCTTGAAGGTGCGGTTTTCCTCGACAGAGGGCAGATCAGAGGTCAGGGACTGGAGTGACAGATGATCTGCCAAATAAGCATCAACGAGATCCGGTAAATAGGGTCAACACTGCAAGCCTTCTTTGCATGCACGCAGCATCCAAGCATGCCGACTGAAATCAATTAAATTAAGATTGATGTTGTTTGCATTGTCTGAACTTTATCTCATTCTAAAATAACAAAAAGAAACCACTGCTACTCTTTTTCCAACGACATACAATATCCTCTCCTTTCAGAATCCCTCCATCTTCCTCTTTCTCCATTTCCTCTTCTCTGCAGCCATTGTGTCTCTGCTATGCACAAATGGTCATTAGGGCAAGGAAATATCTGGTAGCAAACCATGTACAGACACACTAGGCACACAACTCGTGTGGCACCGCACATTGCATCCGCTCAGCTTACATACAGTATGACCATTATCAATTAGGAGGTCGATTTACTGTCAAACTCCCTCATCATTCTGTGCTGCTGCCTGCCCTGCAGCTACCTGTGAATGTCATGCTTGTTAGTCTCACTTCTATTGTATCAAGCGTGTGGCAGCATGACATGAATCCTGCCTCCCAAACTTTAATTTAAGCCACAGAGGATACATCTGATCAAACTGAAGAAGAGCTGCTGCCTTCATTGCTCCTGTCTGGTAGAAATCAGATGCCTGCCTGCCGTGTTACAGCGCAGGCAGGTTGAGCCCTGAGATCTGTTCCAATTTGTATGGTCTTAGTCCAAGATATATTCCTACAGCTCTGCACCACTTTAATTTTTAACAGCACATTTTTTCACTTGGGAACTACATCATTACTTAACTTTTAACAAGATGGAAATGTAATTATCTCATCCTATCTGCCCCCTTAAATTGATTAATTCTTGCTGTATTGCAAACTGTGTATCAACTGCTTAACTTACTTGTTGCAGATGTTAATCAAAAGGCGATTAGCTGTTCTACTGTATAATATATTGATGAAAAACAGTATAATAGTGGACCTTTAAATAACGTTTAAATGTAAACCCTGAGCTTTGAATACTTTAACAGCTCTTATGAAATCAACACATTTTTGAAAAACATCAAAAAACAAAACAATGTAATTGAACCCCAAAATAAAAACAGCAAGAACAATCTGCACAAACATCTTCTATTGTTGTTGAATTTATTAAATTCAAAGTTGTTTAAATGACAAATAGAACAGATACCGGTACTTTAGTAACCAACATGTCATACAGTTATTAATATAAACTGTATACGTTTACACAGTGAGGCATACACATAATACATTTAATTAACATTTTATTTCAAAATCAAGTCTAAATACAACAAAAAAGTGGGAAGGGAGGGAGAAGGTGATGTAGGAAGAAAGAGGTGAGGGAAATGGAGGAGAGAGTTTGGGGTGAAGTGAGGGGTAAGGGAAAGGAAGTAGGTAAAGTAAATAAAGGATGGAGGAAGGTGAGAGAGGGGGAGGTAGGTACAGTTAATGGGGGAGGGACTTAATAGTGAGTTTTTTTACATTCCATTATACAGATTGTGGGAAAACCTGAGCTCCAGGAGAGAACCCTGAGTATGAAAAGGGGAAGAGAGGAAAAGGGAGTTACTGGTGTCCAGCCTCCTCCTTCTCCTCTTTCTCCCCCTTTGCTTTCTTACTCATCTCCTTCTCTTGCATCTTGCGTAGCATTTTCTGCAAAACGACGTCCCTTTCCTCAGTCGCCCCCCTGCGAGCGAAGAATCCTCTGCTCTTATTCTTCATGTGAAGACAGAGGTCCTCCAGAAGTGTCTTTTCGTCATCCATCTTCTTCTCTTTAGCCTCCCAGCTCAGTCGTGTCTGAGCGAGGTCGTCCTTCTCGTCCTTCACCTGTTTCAGTTGAGTCTCCATCAGATGAACCTTGGTCTCCCAGCTCTGGTGTTTCTGGGTCAGGTCTCTGGAGCACTTTTCCTTCTGCTCCTTCATCTCCTCCTCAAGCTGTTGGACTTTTGTCTCCCAGATCAGGTTGTTCTCATCCTCTGCCTGATGTAATTGAGCCTGAATCTCTTTGAATTCAGTCGCCTGGCTCTGAAGTTTCTGAGCCAGGTCTTCCTTCTCCTGAGTGACCTCTTTTATTTCGGTCTCCATTAAACTAGCCTTGGTTTCCCAGCTTAGGTGTTGTTTGGAGGACTTTTCCTCCTGCACCTCCATGTCTTTCTCAAACTGCTTCACTTGCCGGTCCTTCAGTTTGACGTCCAACTCCAAGCTGTGGTTCTCCTCCGCCAGCTTCTTCTTGGATTCCTCAACCTGTTTTAATGTAGTCTCCATCTCTCTCCTCTCGTCCTTCAGCTGATGTTTCTCACTCTCCCAGCTCAGGTGTTTTTCGGCCAGGTCTTCTGAGAACTTATCCTCCTGCTCTCTCATTTTGTCTTTAAGCTGTTGGACATCCGTCTCCCAGCTTTTGTTGATCTTGGCCAGGTTCCTCATGGATTCCTTGGCCTGTTCTAATTTTGCCTGAACCACTTTCAATTCATTCTCTCCGATCAGGTTTTTGTGAACCAAGTTGTCACTTTTCTTCTCTTCCTCTTGTAATTTGGTCTCCATGAAATGAACCTTGGTTTCGCAGCTCAGGTGTTCTTCAGCCAGGTCTTTGGAGAACTTTTCCTCCTTCTCTCTCATCTGGTCTTTCAGCTGTTTGACATCCGTCTCCCAGCTTTTGTTGTTCTTTCCCTAGTATTTGGTTAGAAACCGGAGTATTGGACAAATTAACATGTTAACTTGATTATGCCCCCAGATGAAAAGCCAGAGGAAAAAAGTGATTAAGCTTCATCCTCTGGGGAGCATTAATATGCAATCCATCCAATCAATGTCAAGATATTTAAATTAATTAAAAACATGTCAACTTCTTTGTAGTGCTAGAGGAAATGTCAGGTGATCACCAAAAGCTGTAGGATAAACTTTTGTCTCAATCCATCAAGTAGCTATTGACATATTTCCAATAACAAAACATCTATTTTTGTGCCAGGCTTTAAATATGTTTATTTCTGCAGCAAAGTTGGGAATTTAAAATAAGGGTAATGTGTCTGTGGTGATTGACTTGCTTTTGGAACCAGCCTCAAGTGGCCATTCGAGAAACTGCTTTTTTTGCACTTCAGCGATGGTTTTAATTTTTCAGCAGAACTTGGTGCAGACAAGCGAGTGGGATTGTTCTATTCATCTAACTGTTGACAAGAGCATGAATGAGGTTTTCACCTTAAAATGCTCAACTATTTCTCATACTTTCAGACACAAAGAACAGAGTTTAATTAATTTGCCTTGAATGCTCAACTGCACAGCATGCTGTGTGCTACAACCTGATTACACACAAATGAATGGGCTGTAGTGCTGTTACTGCTGATTAAAAATACTGAATCATGCTGATCACAATTTGCTGCTTAATACTTCATAGCAGGTGGAATGAATGCTTGGATACACACAATTATTGAAGTAGACTGAAAGGCAGAAATCCTGCTCTTTCATCAGGTTATTAATAGTTTATTTTCCCTCCAAACATAGATAACTATCCTGGCTTGAATGCTAAAGTAGGGCGACTGGTACAATAAACAGATTCACAGTCCTACGAAGACCAAATCAGATCCAAAAGTTGGTAGTGTTGCATTTCGACCGAACATCTCAATTCATACACATCATGTGGGGTATTGGCTGGGTCATGTATGCTCCACGTCAACATGCTGCGCTGTATTAATGTTGGGGGTTTGTATTAATCTCTTCCTGTTCTTGTTTTTTTCTGGTGTGCAATTTCAATTTCGCAGTGAGCTAAGAAACTATACCGACCTGACACAGTTACAAAAGCCTTTCTGTATATGAATACATTGAGTTATCAGTGAGAAAGCAGACAGAGAGATGTGTGCGGTCTTGTCAACTGTCCATACTGTTCCTGAAATTAAAGTTATTTTAAGGTAAACCAAATGCAAGTTGGAAGCCTATATTAAACATATACATTGCTCAAACTCCCATGCCTGAAGGCACAGATTACATGTGGTACTTAACTTCACACTCACATGTATCCTGGTATGCGATCCCAGAACGAGGGAACGTGAGCAGCATGGCCTGCTTTGATGAGCTGTCAGATTATAGATTACCAAGGAGCCCCATTAAAACTCACAGCAGCACTGTTCCACTTTCTGCTCCCCCATCAGCTGTTTGTGGAACCTGTCAGAGAGATCAGGACACTTGCCAGAGTTTAAGGGGGGAGAGGGGGATAGTAAGGAGGGGGGTGATGGCAAAGTAAGAACAAGACAATTACAAGGAGGCAGGCAGAGAAACGTGAGCTGACAGTGGAAGGGCAGAGGGTGGGAAGAGAAGGCTGGCTGATAACCAGCCCGTTATTAGATTTGATTTATGGAGTTGTGTCCTCTATTGAACAGCCTTTTTTCAGCTTCCTCTATCCGAGTGTAGGATCTCACTGCTGGCACATGTCAACACTGCACTCTACAGGCTGGATGGGGAGCTTCAAAATAAAAAGGCGACGTGGAATGGAAACTATAAACAAGAGTCATTTTTTACATATTTATTTTTAATTCTGAAAAAATATATAAAGGTGACATTGTAAGCTAAGAATAGGTCTACATTTTATAAATATGGAGGGGGCAGTATGAGTAAGCTTATATGAAACATGAAATATAAAATAGTCAGTTATCTGGACAAAGGCTGGATGAAAAAACAACTACACAGAGACAGTCTGAATATTTATGCTTTTTCAAAACATTGTATGCCAACATATATTTTTTATTTAGTTTGTGCTTCTTTTCTTTGACAATACACTTTGTAAATAAATATCTTTGTAAATAACTTGTGTCTTGTAATTTGGCATGACAAATTATTTAAACTAACTATAATAATTGAATGAACTAAGAAGCAGCAAGTAAAGTCAGTCAGTTTGGTTATTACTGTTTCTACTCTTGTCAACCCCAGAGCCAATTATCAATGGCAGCTCTTGTGTTATAGAGCAATTTAGACAGATTGCCCTGTGTGAAACTTGGTTTTAACTGAGCTAATTTCACAACACAAACTCAAACATCTAACCCAGCCATTCATTTACAAAAGAATATAAGAAACAGTGTGAGTGTAGAATTATAAACATAGAGAAAACCAGATGCTAAGGTGACTTTACTTATAGCTTACTCCTGTAACAGTTTCTGCAACAGTATGTGGCCGTTGTGCCTACTTCCCCCTCCTCTAATATTATACCAGACTCCAAGGACACAGTAATTGATGTTACAAACATTCCAATTGTTCCTCAAACCCAACTATCCTTCTCTTGCACAAAAACATTTAAGACAATTGGATTAGATTTTAAGACCTTGGCTGGAAAAAAAAGAACAAAGTTAAAAACATTGCTGACCAAAGGCAAAGTCTGTGTGCATACGTTTAACTTTGGATGGAGTAAACACAATAACCTTAAAGCTAAATTGATCCATTGGATTTTAAATATGAGAACAGAAAAAGTATTTTCTCCTGAACTTAATGTTGCCCATCCATTGCTTAGCTGTGACGCAGAATGATTCTCTGAGAGTGTGTTGACAGATGTTTAGTGGCCAAAAGGAGAAAGTGAATTTCATGATGAAAGTTGAGAAAGAAGGAGGCTGTGAACAGAATGCCTCATAGCTTCAGTTCCATAGTAATGAGTTACGTTCATGTTTCATCTGGATGGCTGCCATCTTGGTGAGAAGGATTCACTCTGGCAGTGGGGATGAGTTAGTTGCTGCAGCTGTGACATTATAGCTGACACTTCCTTGTGAGTAAAACACATAACAACGCACATTCACTGCAGCTTTATTCTCACGGGTATACAGAAAAAACGACTACTTCGCTCGGTCAACTTTTCTTGAAGGTGGGAAGATAATTGATGCAATAGCTTACATAAAAACTGCTTTATTTTCTGCATTTGCCTGAGGATTCAGAACCTGCATGCCGGCGGTCTGGGTAACCATTTGTTCTACTTCTCTAATCCGTACATCAATGTTTTACTGCTCCCTAGTGGACAAGGATAACAACTGCAACTCTCTATGATGCCACAGAGACATGAGTCTGCCATCCACAGTTTTCCCTTTCTAAGTAATTGTGATATAATACATTAATGGTACTGCAACACTTTTAACAATATTGGAGTATTTTTCTGATGCTATTCTGTAATTGCCTCGAAAGTAGCCGTAAATGAGCTTGCTGCTACTGCACTACGGTGGCTGAGAAGTGCAAACGAGAATTACAAAGTGTGAAACACTTTAACAAAGCTTGAGACAAATTTACATTTTATAAAACTAATTGACATTAGCAAAACACTTTTAACAAAGAAAAAACTATTTAACATTAACAAAAACAAACTAACAAGATGCGAAACACTTTTACAAAGCTAGAGACAAATTAACATTTTATAAAACAAAATTACATTAGCGAAACACTTTTACAAGAACTGAGACAAATGTACAAGTCTCGAAACACTTTAACATTTCCCGAAACTCTTTAACAAACTAGAGAATCAAACCGGAAAGGGAATGTTTTGTCCGTTCTGTGGAAACCACCTGGGCCAAGTGACACGGTTTTGCTCATCACGATATACTTTCTCGTGCGCACGAGAAAGTTACCGGTTCACCAAGTAGGAAGTGGAGCTGTGCCTTCACTGTGTTTACCTTCATTAGAACAGCTAAAGAGCGACTGCAGGCTGCTTCGTTTGAACCACACACACCTCTACACACACACACATTACATTACATGTTACTCGTTAGACGCTTTTATCCAAAGCGACTTACATACTCAATACTGTGGGCAATCCCCACAGGAGCAATTTGGGGTGAAGTGTCTTTCCCAGGGACACAACGACATGCTGACTGCAGTGGGGTTTGAACCTGTGCTCCCCTGATCCGAACACCATCTCCTTAAAACGAGTAATAGGGGGAATATTCGGGCAGTTCGATGTGTGTGTGTGTGTAGAGCTGTATGTGTGTAGAGGTGTGCGTGTGTGTGTAGAGCTGTGTGTGTGTGTGTGTAGAGCTGTGTGTGTGTGTGTAGAGGTGTGTGTGGTTAAAACGAAGCAGCCTGCAGTTGCTCTTTAGCTGTTTTAATGAAGGTAAACACAGCGAAGGCTGTGTGTAAAAGGCACAGCTCCACTTCCTACTTGGCGAACCGGTACCTTTCTCGTGCGCACGAGAAAGTATATCGTGATGAGCAAAACTCAGTTCTTGTAAAAGTGTTTCGCTAATGTAATTTTGTTTTATAAAAAGTCAATTTGTTTCTAGCTTTGTAAAAGTGTTTCGCATCTTGTTAATTTGTTTTTGTTAATGTTAAATTGGTAAAAGTGTTTTGCGAATGTAAATGAGTTTTATAAAATGTTAATTTGTTTTATAAAATGTAAATTTGTCTCAAGCTTTGTTAAAGTGTTTCACACTTTGTAGTTGTCGTTTGCACTTCTCAGCCACTAACAATTAGTATCAATGTTTTCAAATTGCCACCGTTATTAAGCCATTAACTGCATATTATAAATTAATTATGATTTCTAAAAGATTGAGGCTGACACAGAGCTGAGGGCCAGCAGGCTCTGTGCAACAATGCTAAGTTTAGATAGATATTGAAAAACCCAAATTGACCCCATCTATAATTTACTGACCATTTGAGTACATCCTAAATAAGTTAAAGACCTTTCCATGTACCACAGGAACGCTTCAATCCTATTGCCTGACAGTGACATTTCAAACAAAGCACCCGCTTTTAAAGTTTTTGAGGATTTTAGCTCTCAGGGGGAAACACTAACAAGCTACAGCGAGTATTATGTATTGATGGAAAGGTTTTCTGTGGTTTGTTTTTTAAATATACACCAAATCTTCAGTCTGCATAGAGTTATTATACAAACATTGGTCATAACAAGTCTGGAACTTCTGTAAAACTTTAACTTGTGGGTTCTTTTTAACAACCGAAATGCCGAAATTATATAAGTTAGGGTTATTCACATGGGCTTTGTAGAAGCAAGATAAAATTCTGTTTGTAAAACACTGCCGACATAAAAACTCACATCTTCTTATTAAACTTTAGAACACAGTATCCTGTGCTTGCTTAACAGGTGTACAATTCATAATTGTTTTACATTTTCCAAAATGTATCACAAAAACGAAATATGCTATTCGAGTGAAAACTCAGCAGTGCTTGCTGATATATTCCTCATAAGAAAGTCCAAATGAAGCTGAAGATGTAAATATGCTTTTTTACTACGGTCATTAAACTGATATATTGGTGAACAGTCATTGAACAGGCACAGGATACATTATGTGCTTTTAACAGATACAACCATGGCTGTTGCCGTAGTTTTGAAAATGCAGCAGGCAATATGATATCTGAGCACATGAGTTATTCCAATTAATATGACATGTAAGTAATAGCACCAAACAAAATGACAGCTCCAATAAAAGCTTCAAATTAAATCACAAGAATCTGACATGCCTGCAGAGGTGAAAATTAACACTTGATAATAATTGCAGGAGTTGTGTGTTGAGCTTTTGAAGGGGTTTCCATCTGGAAACCAAAGAAGCCACAGAGCTGAAAGGATCATTAACTTTGATATGATGAAAATAGCCACAGGCCCTTAACAATGAGTCACAGTTTTAAGAAGTTTTCAAATAAATCTGATGGCTTTGTGAGCTTCTTGTACTTCTATATTTCAAAATTCAATGTTTTATAAATGTCTCCCTTTCTGCATCAGAGATTTTATCGATCAGTGTTTTGTTGAATTTACACACTTTCCAGGAGACAGTCTTACTATTTTAGATGGGAATTTATCTGTTGGCCAGTGATGCGATGCAGCACCTTCATTCGCTTTGAGAATATACAGCATATCATTTAACTTAGCCACCAACCAAATCCATCCTTTTTTTGTAGAAGTGAGATGAATCTTTGGACTAAAATCACTCTGTGGTCACGCAGCAATGCTTTAAATCAGACGGGCCACACTTAAGACTGAAGTATTACTGTACAGGACATTAGACTAGTTTTAAAAGGCTATTCTGTAACTTTAAATTGGCTGTGCAGAGACCTGGTGGTCAGTGTGGCACCAGATAATGGCGGTATTAATAAGGGAAAGGAAAAATGTCTCCATTGTTCTTAAATCACCCTCTGACTATCTGCTCTCTCACAGGACACAGCGAGGCCGTGAGGAAATTAAAAAACCCACCACTGGGCAAATGTGAGTTATTCCTCCACATCCATGAATCATTTACACAGCTTAATTAAAATTATATTTTCTGACATGACCTTTTACCAATGTAGGTTATACATGATCACCCTCATTGGCTTCACAGGCTACTAATTCATATCCATCAGCCTGGCTGCCCTTTTAACAATTTATCTTAATATTTGTATTAAATGTCACTAATGTCACTCAGGAAGGTACAGACTTAAGCTCATTTCCTGCCCACCTCACTTCCTCAATCGTCAGTCAGGACTGTGAAGGGTTTAGTTGCATACATTCAGAATCAGCATGGATGTACCTGCAGGGTGACTGTTCACATGATCAGCACCAACAACCTGAGTGAGGGCGAGAAAACACAAGCCATGAAATATATATATACATGTTCCACTTTGTACCTTTAGGCTGCAATGTTTCTCCTACTCACATTGTTGTTTCTGCTCGAGGAGGAAAGAGGAAAGCTCACCACTCCATCAATTTGTTTTTCCTCTGGACAGCAAGAGCTGCTCTGATCCAGGGAGACGAACAGACACTGTGTCTGCAGACCTGTACTTCCTGTTTCACTCAGCGATCACATTCTTTAGGAAAGCAATTGGCTCCTACAAATCAAACACTGTGCTTTTTATCTCACTCACTCACAAATTAAGTAATTTATGGTGACCCCAAAAAAAGAATAAATCACCCAGTTTCATGCATCTTGGGAAACATTACTATAGGTTATTAAAGGAATATCTCAACATATAAGAAAACAGGTGTATAAGCTCCTTATCCAGCGCAGAAACTCAGTTACATTGTTACTCAGGAAATGGTCCCTCCTGGAGTACTTTTAATGCAGCACACCGTTAACTCTTACTCAAGTACATTTTGGTAACAAAAGAAAGAAAATTGTGATTACAACAAAGACATGAAGAACTTGATTGAATCAGAGCAAAGAGGCCATAAGCAAACAATTCAAACTACTCCTTAAAGATTGATGTTTATACATTAAAATAAAAGTGAATGCTTGTTCCAACCAATGCAGAATAAACAATAAGATTAGATTAAAAGTACCAAACAGTTTTGTCCCATCTTCAAGGTGTGTTGCTCCCCATTAATTTTAAGTGTATTAGACTTTGTTGTTTTTCTTTCAGCGGTAAAGCTTTTATGCAGCGTGTCTTGTTAAAGTCCTTTGGGAGGACACAGTAACCTTTGTGCTTCTTCGAATGATTATTTTCCCATTACCTTCAGTCAGTCCAATCAATGCTGAAACGCGTATAATAAGCTTTTTACTCAAGCACGTCTGCGGGATTGTTTGTGTTTGCTTGTTCTTGAAGAAGCGGAATTGATTGAAAACCTGCAAGATGGTATTTAGCTTCACTGGAAATCATTTGAATTACCAGGAGAAAGGTCACACCACAAAAATAGTCTTTATTGACAGATACAATCAATTATATTAAGGCAACAGCAATACTGAGACTGAGAGACTGACTGAGTGAGAGCATAATTTGGTTTTGCTTGCAGATTTATGTGAACTTACTTTAACAAAAGCGTAAAGATAAGTAAAGTTAAAATAAAATACAAAAATAAGCATTTCATAAATGATTGGCCCTGCACTGGGCTTCACATCTTCTCTGAGTTGGAGCTCTGTTGAAACAAACAAACATGCATAATGTAAATACAGGGTTACTCCCAGTTATGGGTAAAAATGAATGGATTATGTCAACAATACATATCCTGTTCAAATAGTTTGGAATGGTCTTGGTAACATAAGGCTAATGTTCATTCACATACATTTGCATTACTTCCTGTTAAAGAAATAGCAAGAACTTGTAGAAAATATGATTACTCACTTTCTTCCCAAGAGCTAGATGAAATGATTAATACATCTCTCTCTCTCTCTACATGTCTGTATGATACATATGAGGCGGGCCAGCAGTCATTTACTTTAGCATACTTAACCAAAGTATAGTTGTTTTCTCTTTTCACTATTATACAGGTCCAGACTAACTGTTTCCACCTGTTTCCAACCTTTATGCTAAGCTAACCTTTCCCTGGCTGTAGGTATATATTTAACATACACACATCAGAGTGGTATAGATCCTCCCCTTTCAGACTTGGCAAGAAAGTGGATCAGTGTTTTACTCAAATGTATTAAATCGCTAGTCAAGTTATAGTCCCGTTAATACATTATAACCTGATATTTCTTTGTGGAGCTGAAATTAAACAGTTGGTCTCACCTTGGACTTGAAGATGAGGTTGATGATTCCCTTTGAGCGCCTGTCTGCTGTTCTGTCAGAGGTCACACAGACAGACATGCTCTTACTGTCCCTCCTTGCTCTGACAGAGTCCACATCCTCCATTCCAGCCACCGCCAAGGACAGACCTACACAGAGCAACAACTGAGGATTTAGTGTCGGTGTTTCATTGATTAGCAGCTTACAAAGAAACCTCTGCCTCCTCCTGCAGCAGGGCCGATTAAAGTGACTAATTGTGCTCCTGCAGCTGAAATACTGATTAACTGTGTTCTCTGGCAACACGGTGGCACTGTGTGCATGTTCACCGAGGCTGTACAGCTTGTAGCCAGCGCTGCTAAACAGAGATGTTGTACAGTATTAACACCAGAGTCAATGCTGGCTCAGCTTGCCTGGCCGAAGATGGCAGGAAGCCAGAGAAAACAGTGATTTGTAGTTTGATGCACTGTAAAAAGGCGCTGGGTCATGTAACCGAAACAATGAAATATAAACTAGATGGCACTGCCGCCTAGTTCTGGAACAATTACTACCGACATGACTGATTCCCTAATTTGCCACCTTCCACCGGGTTGGTGTTAGGTCAGGCTATTACTGCAACAATCCCCAGCTTGCCAATGTGTTTGTATTCCTGCCATGACCTTGTGTACGATTTCCCTTCAGTCAGGGAAAAAGCAACACTTCCTCTCAGTGCGTGCATTTTCTATTTTTACTTGATGGGTTCTTGGCTCATTGGTTTAACTACAGTTCACTATGAAGCACCATGAGACATTGTGATCACCTGTGATGGCGGGCAGGGATCTGGAGTTGGCATTAGTCAGCGACACACTTCCTTCATTCGGCTCACACAGGTTGGTGTCACTGCGGAACTCCTGTTTCTTGGACAGCTAGAGGGAGACAGAAATCAAACAAAGCTCAGCACCGCCTCACACACTCGGCTCTTGCTGTCTTTTTCATTTCTTTACTTCCTTTACTCTCTCATCCTTTCCTCCCGGGATCAACCTCTCACCCGTTTGCTATCCATTGTATTCATCCTTTCTCTTTCCTCTGTGATGAAGATCATGCTGCTCCTCTTCTTCTTCTTCTTACTCTTCCTCAGTTTGACCTCTGCATCACCCACCGTCACCACTCCCCCCGATATACTTCCAGTCATGCTGCCACTGGAGCGCGGCAGGGTGGAGTTCCAGGAGGTGGGGGACTCGGGGGGGAAGTCCCTGTGAGGAGGCAGGAAGGGGGTGAGCAGGGAGTCAGAGGTTAACTCTTGGTTTTTCATATCCAGGTTGTTTTGGAGTGATTTTTAAAAGAACATGAGATGAGAAATACACCTGACATTTTGCTAAACATAAAACTAAACTAAACAAAGAAAAATGTAACACTGCACATTGCTTTAACAGAAATGTTTCGTATTTACATTTTCTTTACATAATTGATCACAAACATAATTAAATAACATAATTACATAATGAATACCCTCCACAACGCGTGCTCACAGCATTCCACAATTGAATACCAATGTTCAAAACAGAAAACTAGTGTAAAGAATCAGCTTCTGCAACTACAGAAGCTTAAAGGTATATAGAAAGAACAGATTGAAAGCAATTTTTTCAATGAACATTTCATTTAACACTGAGAAAAAGCTGATTTAAGTTGTGTAAAATAAATCAAACACAGCTGTTCCCTACATAAATGGGAGACATAGGCTGAGGTGATAGTGCAGTGGAAAAACTGTGGATTTCATATTTATTGCAAGTGAAACATAAACATGTTTTGTAACGCCATCAACTGTGAGTTTATCAATGTCAGTGTGTGGGTTGGATGTGTATGCTACCTGTCTGCATGGAGCTTGGTTGGAGTCCCACATTCAGATCCCTGCAGTGAGGAGATGGAGATGATGGACTGACGAAGGGAGCGCAGCATGGAGCGAGGACGAGTGGACTTCCTCTCATCCAAATCCGGCTGGAAATAGAGTTCAACAAGAATATTATTATATATGAAAAGTACTAGTAGTCCTGTACCTCTGCTTTGTTTCACTGTCTAGCATGGCTCATAGACAGTGAAACAAAGCAGACGTACATCATTAGAAAATGCTGGGAAAGCAAAAGCAAGGTACTTTTAGCCCAGCACCCCCCATACCCATCATTAGCTTAATCTCTCCTTAAGGGCCAAGTCTATTTACACCAGTTAACGATCACATTTAGCCCCAGTCAGATCACCTGAGCCATGCCCTAGTTGTAGAGAAATTTTAAAAGGTACAAATCCCATATCAACACTACACTTGAAGGCTTTTGTGAGTACTTTGATCTTTCAAATTTGTCTCTGTCAGCTCATTTGCAGCTTAATTAGCGCAGTGCTACCAGAGTAGATCTGTGTCCAGCCTCGCAGAAAAAAACATATCTTGGATTACAGAGACATGTTCTAGTAAAGAATCTCTCCATACTTTTTGTCAGCTCTCCTTCTCCATCTCCCCTGTTCTTACCAGCTCTCTCACTCCGTACTCCTTCTGCACTTTCTTCTTCAGCTGTTTGAAACACTCCTCCATGCGCTCGTGGAAAGGACGAAGGGCCTCCATCACTCTCTTGCCATGGAGAGCGATCCCACCACCCAGTAAAGGGATCTATAAATACAAATATTATGGTGTCAACAGAACGTTCTCATAAAACCATCTATGTGGTGTGTATGTGAAGTGTGTGTTAGTGTGTTCAGTACCTGCCATGCGATGAGGTCCTTAAGGCGCAGCAGTTTGTCTCTGTCCTCCGGGTGCTGCTGAGTGAAGTCTTCGGTAAAGAACGCCTGATACAAAGAAACATTTAAAACTCATTTAAAGAATCCTGGCGTTTGGTTTCACCTACCCAGGCAGTTTGTTCATGAATTACTGACTTTTCCACCCACATGTGCACATTCAAGCTCACTGATCTTATCCTGTGTGGGAAATGAAATCACGGAATGGTGTTGGAGAATGAATACTAACAATGTTTCTGGTTATGGATAAAACGATCTTTGCATTTAATGAAATAGGCAATTTTATTGTAATTAAGCCTCAGGAGATGATAATGATTTTCATCATTACAGCTCAGATAGCCCTTAATACATGATTATGTGATAGGTATAATAAACTGAACTCGACTGTTCCTATATTAGTTTGAAGAAATCTATATGAAAATGGCCATTATCTGATCCAGAACAGAAGCTATAAAGTGGGGAGGAAAGGGATGATTCTTTACCTTTTCATACTTGGCAAAGCCGCCCATGACAGCTGGGTCCACAATGCCATTGAGCAGCATGGAGAGGGGGTTGATGGGAAGGGTCCAGTCAGCCTGATACTGGTTGATCATGGTGAGAATCTTCTCGTTGGTGGACTCCATGGTCTCTATGGCGTTTTCCAGTGGAGACAAGGTGGTCTGAGCGGAGAAACCAAGTGATGAAAAGAGCAAAGGGGTTTAAGTAGAGAGACATTTTATTAATATGGAAGAAGACGAGACCAATGAAGTAAGAGGGGGGGGGGTTTTGAGGGTGGGATGAAGGAAAAACATTCAGTTAAAAAACAAATGAAAAATAAATGTATTGGTGGAGGTGAGACAGAGGATGGAGAAAGAGGAGGCATTAGCTCAGAACACAAACGGAGTAACCCCCCCCACCCAACCACAGACTCACATGTTTCATGTCCGTAGCCTCAAACCAGCGCAGGATCCCTGGCAGCTTGTACACAGTGGTGAAGGTTGTGCGTTCAATCCACATTGACTGAAAACAGATTTGAAAAGGGAATAATAAAGGAAAAAGCGATTAGATGACATTGTATATAACAAGTAATATAATACAAAATAATATATATTGTATTAAGGGTGTTGGTAGTTGAGAGCAGAGAGATAGAGAGGGAATAGTTATGGTCGATGCTAGAGCGTACAAGAAAATATATAGTGACCGTAGCAAGAACAAAGCAGAACATTATAAATATAAATGTCCATGTACAGGAGGATTTATCAGCCTTATTGTTTTTGTCTTTTCAGACTGATAACAATGCAAGTACACAACAACTTCTGAAACACTTTCCCAGTGGTCTTAAGTCTTATCACAAAAAACTAAATGGAAAAACTCACAACAAATTCATTGTTTGGGTCCACAGGTCCTTTCTTCACCGGTCTGGAATAGTGAAAGCGCTGCACGTAGTTGGACTTGTAGAAGCTGGACATAAAAGAAGAGGGAGACGGAGGTAAAAGGCACACAAGGAAAATAAAAAACGAATTTGCAACATTGTCAGAACTATTTTTCACATCATTTCATACACCAACACATATTTATTTGAAATAAATGACCGGTTAAACATGCTCTTTGACTTACTTGATGATCTGATCGGGAACAGGTTTGTTCTTCAGGCGAGGAGGAATCTCGAGGACTGGCTGCACTGTGAAACACTGGATATCTGGTTCACAATGCTCAGGAAGAAAACATCAATACAGTTTGGACAGGACAGTACATCCACAGCTGTGGCAAAATCTACACACTGATAGTTACACTACTGACAACACTTCAGACATCCAGTGGCAGGGTTTTAAGATATATACATCAAAAGATACAACTAATGTAAAGACAAATGTCTCTGTGATAAGTTCTGATACACTTGGATTCGTTTTTTTGTGTCCACCGATATTTTGTTTTCGAAAACACTGAAAGATACACTTCCTCTTCAACCCAAAAAGAACCTTAAGGTACAGCATGTACTGTATATTAAAGTCTACTTCATATATTCAGTAAATGACTGAGCATTACTACACTTGACTGTAAGACCACAAAGTGCTTGTACATCTTTCTATGTATATCTATGATTGCACATTAGTGTATTTCTGTGTGTGCCACGAGGATACACTGCAGTGGAGAGTTCTTGATGTCGTCTCCTGGCATGGTGGTGGTGTTGAGGTGCAGAGCGCTGGGGAACTGGCTCATCAGATGGTTCTGGAAGTCCTCTCTGCGTTCGTACTCCTTTCCACGGTGGATAAACACCTTGTTCTGCAGGCATAGGATATGTATGTTATATAAGAGTGTACTGATGGTAATCAAACCCTTATGTAGCCTCTGATCAACACATATAGAGTTGGTAGTGCTTGTAAATATTTCTCAAAGTGGGCCAATGCCTGGTCTCCCTTATCACTGCCCTGAGCTACTAAGAACTGACTCGCGGCCTTTATCAGACTCCTTACCAAAGCAGATGAACACATCTAATGAATATTGGAGCTACAAACAGCGGAATATTTATTTCTGCAACTTGCTGGAATCCACAGATCAACAACGCTCCCTGAAGGTACAATATGCCCCCTTCTGTTAAGCATCTTGCTAGTGTGTTTGGAAAGTTGTTTACTGTTGCAATTTGAAATAGCTAAGCTTCAGTGCTGATAATGGAGAATAAGCGTTTTCTTCGACTGCTTTGTACAAGAAAGGGTAGTCGGTAATACCTTTGTATTCCTTACACAGCGTGATCCAACGGTTTGAAAAGTGAAAAAGCTATGCATAATATTCATTAAAAGTAAACCATGAGAAAGACAAACCCTGAGGAATGGAGGGTAGCCCTGTCCGTAGTAGCCCACTGCAAAGTAGTCCGGCTTAGGCCTCAAGATCTTCATGATGTTTTCATAGAACTTGGCTTGTTTCTCCTGCAGAGCGAGAGAGAGAGAGAGAGAGAGGGACAAAGAGAAAGACAAAGGATGTGTTCAGGGGAAAGTTTCAGATGGTGCAGCCGTAGCAGTTTTATCAGCTTGTGCCAAAGACAAAGCCACCCTCAGCAGAATGCTGTGAGCTTTGATGATAGATGTAGAAACAATAAAGTGCATAGCATCCAAGGGCAATGTCTGTCATTGATATAACCACATACATTTGGCATTAGCTGAGCCACTGCTGCAGTCATATAAAAAGAGAAAGAGATTTTGAATTGTTGGTAAAAGTGTAATTCTATGTGGAGAGGGGAGGGGGTGAGTTCAGTGGAGGGGAGAAAGAGGAGAATGTGGGGTTGGATTTGTGAAGGAAGGAATCTACTGCTGTGGTGACAGAGCAAGAGAAGCAAGACACACAAGATTGATTGACAGTAAGAAGTGTTTGAAGTTTCATATGATTAGCAGTGATGAATCACTCTTCTGGGGTCATATAGTAATTGTGAAACCTCTAACCAGAGTTCTTCACACCAGAATTGAAGGGGGACTTGAATAGTTTAGTAGATATACATTTTTAAACATGCAATTTTAAAGTGCAGGTGACCTATCAAGTGTTGCAACTGTTCCATTTATATTTTCTGATCAATAGGCAACTTACTGAATGGCAGTTGCATAGATTCTGTTTTACTGTTAAAATGTCAAAGACTATTTGATCAATGTACATAAGATCCAGTACGCAAAAGGTGCACTGGATGTGAGCTATGTTACTGCAGCTATCAAAACACTCCCTCACACCCAAGAATATATATAACGTCTATAAAGGGGAAGTTAAGGGGAAAGTGGAAAATGTGAGAACATGATAACTGTGCAGACGATAAAGCATCAAGGTTTGAGATAGTCATTTATTACCAGTCTCTTGCTGAGTAACTCGTAGTCAAAGATCTCGTTTTCGTACTGTTCAGCCAGTTCCTTACAGAGAGTGATGGCCTCTTCCCACATCTAAAATGCACACACACACACACACAAAGAGCAAGAAGTATCCTTCATTACACCATCTGCAAATATTGTACATCTGAATCGGCAGCAGCTGTCGTGGTGGGAATTGTTCTTGTGAAATCTGTTTCCAGGTCTCTGGAGAGTGAAGTGAAATGTCTCTTTCAATGCTTCAGAGAACATAAAGCATTCATAGAGAATACAGAACGAATCTGACATCAACACACAAAGACTATGACTGAATACTTGATACAGGAAAGGAACATTTTCCAAAATAAAAGTGTATGTCTTGAATTCTGATCTTAGAGGCTTTAGAAACTATTTTCTTTATCGTTTTGTGAAATAAGTTCAAAAAGTTTTGCTACTTCGAAAAGAAAGATGAACTGTCCTGCTAAAAACTTTCTTTGTTTTGATTTTGGAGTGTTTATCAACATTTTTCAAATCATCACACGACTTAATGGAGGTCAAGATGGAGGAGCAGGTTGTGTTGTAAAGCCATGCTGACCTTGCCCTTGTCAAAGTAGTCGATGATGGTGTCGTAGAGCGTTTCTTTGAGCTGCCGCTGCGTTTGGGAGCCGTGGAACTCAAACTGGGGGCTGCACATCTCATCCAACCACTGAAATACAGACAGGATGGAAGATACACATAAAGATGAGAGGACAGAGACAAAATGTGAGATGCAGTATGTCAACGTGAATTAAAAAGAGTAGCCAGACCAAACAAGTTATTTACTTTCCCATTCATAATGACGTTAAAACAAAAGAGGAAAAGAACTTGAGGCTAATTTGTGTGTTGTAATGAATCAATGTTAGCCATAAGCAGAGTGTGCACCAAAGCAAACCGCACAATGCTCATTTATCATATAAACAAGACAATAATGTATCTTCCATTACATAAATTGCACAGAAATTCATTTAGGAACCAAACGTAAAAGTGCACAATGAGCAAAACAAACTTCACTGAGCACAGTTTAAATAAGTCTGTTAGAAGAGGATGACGGCATGCTGTGCCTTACTGCCCATTAATAAGAAACAGACATGACAGGACTGACACTAGAGATTAATTAAGTTCATAACAAATGTTATAGAGTTCAACTGCTTACTAGACAGAGAGGAGCAGAGAGACAGAAAGAGAGACAGAGAGAGAGGGAACAATGCTCTATTCCTCTGTCCCTCTCTGTGAAATCTAAGTATCCTATAAAAGAGGTCAAACACACGCAGACACGTGCGCGCCGACACTCACACAAAAAAGCTGCACGCATACAGACTCCTGAAATCAATCACCATAGTGATGCAGCACCAGTGGCCGATGCAATGCCATAAACTAACGGCAGAGCTTAATCATTCGGAGCCCAGGACCCATTTATCAGCATATAAAAAACTGTCTCATTTGTGGCTCAGAGACAAGTGATTAGACAGAGCAAGACACTAGCTACAGCATTAAAATAACAAAATATCCCTCTACATGTGTGTGTGTGTGTGTGTGTGTGTGTGTGTGTGTGTGTGTGTGTGTGTGTGTGTGTGTGTCCTACCTTGAGCAGGCGGGAGTGGAGCAGCAGTGTGTATGCTGCCTCCGTGTAGTTTTCACCCTCCAGATGAAGGTCCCTCAACTTGTAAAGGTACCTGAGAACACACGTGTAAAAACACACACAACAGAGGTCAAGTAAATGTAATATGCAGCTTCTGCATCAATCCACTAGATGACACTGTTGGGCAGCATTAATCAAGAGTGTGTCACTTTCTCACTCAATCGGTCTAATGCTCACACCATATAGCTACCCTGGAATATGTACACAACATAGAAAGGTCATGCAGGGCATATTCATGCAAACAAACAGAAGGGCAATTCAAAGTATGTCTTGTAAAAAGTCAGATGTTTTGTAGCCACAATATGTTTTATGAGCCCGACAGGAGGAAAATGGGAGCATTGGGCTGCTAGTGAACCCATTTACTATTTTACAGCTTCAGGTTTGATGATTTTTTGTTTCTTGTCGGGAAAAAAACATTCTGCCAGATCGCCAGAGGCTACACTTTCTTGCTAAGGCATTGATGACGAAGCAAGTAAGCAGTGGCTTCTACAGTAGATGCTTTCAAATGAGAAATCTTCTGTACGCTTGTGCAGTATGGATGCCCCCTTAGGGTTAATGTGTATGGCTACATGTTGAAGGGTCTCGCTTTCTTTTTTTTTAACCTCATGTCATCTTCTTCCTTCCATTTCCTCTTATTCTCTAAAAGAATTGGGCCAGGTACCAAACTTTGATCAATTTAGTCACCGAACAAATTACTTCAAAACTATCGAGTATAGAAATAATCCTTGTTATTTATTATTTATTTATTCCAATACCACAATAAGGAGTAAATATCATCGTTTGTGAGCCAATGATGTAATGTAGCATGCTTGTACAAAGATGCTGGTGATTGGCTTTATAATTATAATAGTTACATTGTGTAGAAGCACGCAGGAAAAAGCTATGGTAGACCCAGAGACGAAAAAAACCCATTAACGTTTGTCTCTTGGTCTCTCTTCTATTTATGCTTCCTGTTCTCTCTCTCCCTCCCTGACTATTCCCCTCCCTCTCATCCTCTATCTCCCTGGGTCTGTTAATCACAGGTGGTTTTCAAATTGCATTGGCAGGAGTCAGCTTTTAATTAGTCCATATCTGGGTGTTAGGAAACCTATTACAGGAACATTAGGTTTGTAAAATGTATTTCATTTCAGATCAATCTAATGTTGCCCTCTAATGAACATGAAGTGATATGAATCAATCACACAATGGAATCACAGAAAGCTATGGTTGAATTGTTCACCAGAAACATTGCTGGTGTGTTAGGGCCTTAATGCAGAAAACTACAGACGTCTCTCTTTGAAGTGTGACTTAAACAGGCCTTTCCACACTCTATACAAATGAGAGGTTTTCAGTACAGCATTTGGTGGGTTTGCATAAAAGACGTGACACATGTAGTACATTAAAAAGTCAGTATACATTCTATGAATTGATTATTACTTTTGTGTGCAACAATATTATGAATTACTGAAGGTGAAACTCAAGAGTTGATTTTTTTAATAATTTGTCTATTTTAGTGAGACAGCCGAACAAAGATAATAAAACAAAATAATAATAATTAAAAGTTTGGAAAAACATTTTCTAAATTCATAGTTGAAATTACCTCTAAAAAAGTTGTTCTTTACCTGACTTATCAGTAAAGAAAGGTCAATTACTTCTGCTTGCTGCAAACAAATAGTTTAGTATGAACACTAGAGATAAATAAATAATACAGTTCATTAAAGGAAATATTCAGTAGTCAACTGTTGTATCATTTAAATTATAAATGTAAGCAATTAAGATGCTAATGTAATGGTCCATAATTCACACCCTGAGCCACAACCTAATTAGTTTGTGGTTTTATTATCCACGCATGGCCTTGAGTAATATAGCTACTGTGTAAGATAACATTATGCTTAATAACATAACACATGCTGTATGTAGTTATCTAATGTTCATTTATGTCGCATGCTGTAAAGCCTCCTGAGACAAATGTGTGATTTTATTCAATATAAATAAACTTAGATTGACTAATGTATTGATTCCATTAAACTGTGTGTACATGCTAACATAAACTAGGGAGCCGGCCAAATGTTAACCATATTCTCTACATGAGAGACGAAGGCTTCTGACCAACCACAGAGCTGAGCTCACATCTGAACACACAGATAACTAATTAGGTCCATAAGCCACCGCCAGAAATGCACGTGGGACCTGACGGGATCTGCATTTCCCTCTCTCTCTCTCTCTCTCTCTCTCTCTCTCTCTCCCTCCCTGCCAATCATGTCTCTCTTTTTTTATCTCCTCGCCCTCCAGTCAGACCAAGAGCTGATCCTGTGGATTCTGACATTAATTCAGTGGGACTCATATAATCCCTTGTCAGATTATGGAGCCACACACACACACGTACACACACTCAGACACACACATGCAAGCATCTACAATGTGGAAACACACCACTTAAATGTATTTCATGTCAAATTCAGCACATAAATACCTGATATACATCCCTTCACGATTGATGTCCTTGTAAAAGTTCTGTGAAATAGAAAGGAGAAGACGGTTAGTGTCAGTCAACATTGGTGTGTCTGTGTGTGTGTGAGATTTTTAAGGTCATTTATAAATGCTGCACTAACTCACTAACTCTTTGTATTTGCGTGGAAGAGTATTTGTCTAAATGGATGTATGTGTGCGTTATATTTGAAATACTTCTGATTGCCTGTGTGTGTGTGTTAGTGGGGTTTATGCGCGGTTGTTAGATAAGCAGCACAAACTCCCAGTTTAATGAAGTTTAATGACATCTATGGAGACCAGAGGAGTGAAACGAACCGATCAGCGCGAGCCAGCAGACACAATAGTAGACAAACACAATAAGAAAAAATAACACATTGAAATTCACTGTGAAGTCAAAGGAGACTGCATGCCTATTAATATTGATTTGCTCTATTCTTTTCAAAGATCATATAGTATAGATCAGGGGTCGGCAACCCGCGGCTCTTTAAGCCCTCTACTCTGGCCATCTTGAGCTTAGACAGGACTATTTAAATTGTGTTGCACGGTTGAAAATGTTTCGTATCTTGTATTTTGAGGTGATACTGTGAAACATAAATAAATAATACATTTAATAAATGTTATTAGGTCAACTAAAATATGCGTCATATCCTGCTGTCCCGCGCCAGAGCCTTTTCTTGCAGGCGAATAACCTGACCCCCGGCTCGATGAGCGAACTATGGATAAATCAAAGAAAAGTATCGGAGGAACACAGAGGGTCTGCGTGGTTAGAGTTATTTGCTTTCACAGCAAACGATGCTGGCTTACCGGTATGTTTGATATGTAGAGAGAAGTTGTCAAAGGTGCTGCAGCCTTTACGTATTGGAGGGAAAACACGGAAGAGGAAGACAGCTGACGATCTTCAGTCATAATTCAATCAGTTAACTCTTTTTAGGGTGCAGCTATATGTTTTATTTATTTCAAAGTGGGTCCATTTTAATTATATTCATTTTCTTCAAATGTGCAGAGGACTCCCCAAGTGCTGTGTTGATTTATTTTAAAGTAGGCCTGTGTATTTTTTTTAATTCTCCTTATAAGAGTTCTTTGTTTCTTATTAGAGGTTAACAGTTTTATATAATGTAATAAATAATAAATGCAAAAAAACTGTACTTTTTGTCTATGATGTAACAATAAATAGAACTTTATAAGCTATCAAGCTATCAAATATGTTTTGCGGCTCCAGACAAACATTTTTTTTGGAAAAGGGGGCAAAATGGCTCTTTTGGTCAAAAAGGTTGCAGACCCCTGGTATAGATCATTGTTTGCATCATTGCATTTTAACTTCAGTAGACAATTTTTGGTCCATTTACATGCAGTTCACGACCACCATCGACAGATATGTTGAACGAACACCACAAATACACAGTACAATGAGAGACTTCTCTACATGGTTCCTAAATGAACATACACAAGGGTAATGTTAAATGGACTGTATTTTATACAGCCCATTATCCAGTCTTTACGACACCTCAAGGCGCTTTATATTTAGAAATCATCATTCACACCGCATTCATACAGAGCAATGTGCCATTCACACACTGTTGGCCACGACATTGGGAGAAACTAGGGATTAAATATGTTGCCCGAGGAAACATCCACATGTTGACTGCAGGGGCTGGGATCAAACCCCCAACCTTCCGATTGAAGGATGACGGCACTACCTCACAGCCACATGGCATTTAAAAATCCATATGTAAGTCTTAAATGAAGATAATCACGCAAACAGGCTTTTTTTGGTGGCTTAAAGTTATTCTGGAACGTCTTTAGCACAAGGTTAGCAGAGGTTATTTTAGCCTGAGCTGTGTGTATGTCTGTGTACAAGAGTACAGGTGTTTCATTGAAAGTGCATCTGCATGAGGGAGCATACCTATGAATACCTACGTGATTGTGTGTATGAAAGTGCACGCCCTAAGTGAAGTCAGTGTGAGGGAGGTTGGGAGAGTGCAGAGGGATTTTTTTTAGCTTGCCAAACAAATGAAAGAGACTAGCTAATGGGCAGCTGTCATGGGCAACAAGCTAAACATCTCTGGCATGTGCCAACAGCCTCAACTCCTAATGGGAAAATAACACATAATAAGATACCAGCACGAGCACGACCACCCATAATTAACCCAAACTCCTCTGAAATATCTTTAAAAAAAAATCTCTGGAAAGAATCCATATCAAAAGAGATATAAAAGAAGCAAAATGCATTATGGAGGAAGAATTATATGACATAATCTGATGTGGAGAGGATCTTAGGTGGGATAGACTAAACTTGAGTATACCGTGGAGGAGAATCTGATTAGGAGATCACATGAGAGGGAAGCTGTGTAGCAGACAGGAGCTGATGCAACCCTCTGCAAAAACAGTCGTGCGACCAGACACAGAGATGAATCCTTTTCTTTAGATCAATTTGCACACAAATCAGAAGTGGAAAAGGCCTACAAAGACCTTGGCATGAAAGACAAGACGTACTAGCAGTGTTGCATGATTAAGTGTTCAATTGGTGTGGCCCTTCTGGCATGGATGAGATTATTGACAAAGCTCTCTGTGGGACAAACTCACCTACTAGTCTCTTAATATAGTAGTCTTTCAATGAATAATGAGTTTATTGATGTGTGTGTGTGTGTGTGTGTGTGTGTGTGTGTGTGTGTGTGTGTGTGTGTGTGTGTGTGTGTGTGTGTGTGTGTGTGTATTTCTGAGATCAGCACATCTGCTGTGAGGTTCAATACTCCAAGTACAGTGCATGAATCACGAGGCAGGTGTCAATAAATGCAAATCCATGGAGACACATGCCAAGCTTACACACTACAGGAGATTTGGAAAGACTGCAGAGTATCGATGACACATCAAGAAAACAAAACTATGATGAAACTATTAAAGGAAATAACTGCTTACTGTACCTAGTCCTAACTCCATATGTTGTTACTGAAGCTCACTTCAGTAACAAGTGAGGAGGGATTTGAATATTTGGGACTTACAAGAAGGTTGACGGTGCAGCTCATGCGGTTGTTGCGGCTGTCATCGTTCATCACGGTGCGGTAGTCAAGGAGACGAATCAGGAGTCCCTTCACCAAGGAGACAAAGTGCTGCACCTGTGGCCTCAGTGGGGGCTTCTCTGCTGCACAGTCCAGCAGGCTGGAAGACAAGCATTCGCGAGTTAATCATCAGAAGATATGCCCTTTAAATGCAATGTTTTATGCTGCAAATGTTGTGAGTGTATTCCTGGTAAACCACTGATGTGAATCCAAACTGAACAATTGAGGGTTAGCAGGAAATCCACTCCCTGAATTCATTTTTTTTTCAGACAATAGCAAAGCAAGGCCAGCCAGAATTTAAATAATTTCTCAAATGTAAAACCATATTCTGGCAGTACTATCACTTCACTCACTACTTTTGTTGGTAGCTTTTTGTTTATCTACAGAAGAAGTCTACATTTTCAAGCATTATTGGCTGCCGTTATGGTTTCAAATGATAATACTCAGGCCTACATGGTCTCCAGTAGTTGCATGTATCGCTCGTCTCCTCCTCCACCCTCCACCTCATGGTCCAACTTCAGAATGATCTCATTCTCAAACTACAGAGGAAAGACAAAGAAAGACAGAGCAAACAGGGAGAAGAGAAAACAAATGAGATCAGGACTAGAAGAAGAAATCAATTATGCAAGTATAATTAAGGTGTCTCTTTTACTTTCATGCACTGTCACAGGAAAATCGATGTATATGGACAAATAGTGTGTGCCAGTGTCACTGTGTGTATTTGGTACATGCAAAAGGAAGTTTGTATTTTAAATCTTAATATTTCACTGCAGCAAACAATAACGGGCCACACATATCTGTATGCATGGATGCGTTTTACCTTCTGGAAGTTTCCAGAGTGTGCATTTTCACAGGTGATCATGTCGAAGAAGATGGGGATGGTGGCCCTCCTCAGCTCTTCTTCTGGGATCAAAGTCATCTCCAGGATGGGACCCACCATGCCAGGGATGAAACAGATCTTATGGCTGCCTGAAACACACACACACAAACACACACGTTATGAAAAAGGCAAGTAACATCATACCTGAACCATCTCCCCTTGTTCACCCCTGTTCCAATTGTTGTCCTCAGGAATATTCCCCAGGTCTTCCTCTACCAACACATCCTAATTCAAAAGTAGTGTTTCCTTCTACAACAAGGAACACTGCTTCCTATTTCAAGGAAATAACCCTGTACTTTACATGCAGCTTTCTCAGAATACCAAGTAGCCCTTTATTTAAAGAGCAATATGTTATATTTATTTATGTGAAAAGGTGCTGACATTGTGAACCCTCATTACCATGCTATACAGAAAACAAATTCCACTGGCCCCTTGGTTTCGTTGTGCACCGACATATACAAATGCGTATATCTTGCTGTGAAGGAAAACACACATTTGCATTCCCAAAAGCAGCAAAGCAACCACACTTGTATAAAGTACATTTATTTACCTAGTTTGTACCAGATGTCGCGTATAGCGAAGCCAATGAGTCTTCTCATGTCACCATACCTGATTTAAGACACAAATAGAGACAGGGAGAGAATGGGTTTAAGAATTAAGGTCTTGATGAATGCTGTTATTTTCACCTTCAGAAACTGAACATCCCAGAGGGAAATATAATGCTGTGCTAATCTGCCCCAACATGAACCAAATTGAATGTCTATCAACAGGCGTCGCACAGTGGGAGTGTAAACGGTAAATGCAGACTCCAAAATAGATCACAAATCACTGAGTGTTTCATTAGAGCAGGGGCAGTAACTGTGGTAAATAAGGAAATTAAATGGCCCTTGTCTCACTTGGCGAGAATCTTGTTCCTCTTAGTTGGCGAGAAATGCTGAAGCTGCAGAGATTCCTGGGTAATAAACGCCACCGCCAAGTGGAAGTAGTTATTCCACAACTAGACAGGTAGAAAGAGCAAGGAACAGAAGAGGGAGAAAATAGAGATCTATGTTAAATAAAATCAGGCAAATAAAGGTACTGTCAATATTATAAAAAGCCTGTAAATACACACTTACCTGTACTTCAAAGTCGTCGTTATTGAGGAACTTCTGGTTCATTGTGTCTGCATAGGTGTTGATAGCTCTCAGGAACACTCTGATGGACACAAATAATGTACTGATGCAGTTGTTTGATTGTTTTATAAAGCATAAACACACATCCTTAAGGAAACAACTATGTCCTTAAGGAAACAACTATGTTTATGTGGAATAAATTGAGGAAATTCGTTAATGATCAAAAATGCACGTTATTTGTTGTTTATCAAACAACAACAGCTTTGACAGCAGCTCTGGCCCACAACTTCATAGTGGTATTTCAGACAAGTTTGTGATATTGCTTCAGATTCTAAACATCCGTCACAACAACAGATCCTGATAGCAGCTTCAAACGGTAAGCAGGTGTATCAGTGAGTAGTGACTTGATGGATTTCTAAAGTTAGGTAGCCCCAGCCATCCTACCCGGGCGCTATTCATCTATCAGTCAGGGTTATTCACCGCTAAGTGACATTCCCTCTGTCTTACTTTGTCTTTCAAGCGTGACTTTCTCTACCTCTCCTAACCCCAGTTTGCAGACTCCTTATCAACCTGTCCTTACTTCCACCTCATTCTAACTTTAACCTCTTTTCCTTTTCTATTCCTCTGACACAGTTGTAACCTTCCTTCTAGCTGACAGCCCAAGAACTATTCCACAGCAGCTCACTAATAAATGCTTTGGTCACATCAGCCTTTTTCATCTTTGCAGCCCTGAGCCCCAGCTTTGCTATCTCTAACTTATCCCTGTGTGGGTTTGTGTGGATGTCAACAATATGTTATATAATTCACACACACCAAGCCTCAACGACCCAATAGCAGGTTGGGCTGGGGCGGTTGTGGCCTTTTCTGTTGTCAGAGACCTGGGAGAAGTAGGAGGATGTTTCAGATCTCAGGTCTGTGTGTGCTTCTAGTACCTGTTCTGTACCATGATCATGGCCATCCAGTCAGAGGGGTACACATGTTTCCCAATCAGATCCTTGAAAAGCAGGAAGGACTCCATCAGGAAGTCCTGCAGTGAAACGGACAAAAGAAAGAGAATGTGAGTGTATCACACATATTTCTTGTTTCATATTTCTCTTATTTATTTATTTAATTTATATTTCTTGTTTCATATTTCATATCCAATAATTCATTCACAGCATTCTATTTCCATGTAAATGACTGCTTTATTTTATTGCTATTTAACTATATTTTATTACGGTGTCCTTAAAGATTTCTTGTTTTATATTTTACGTCTGCACCACGACATCAAGTCAAATTCCTCGTATGTGTGAACCTACCTGGCAATAAACCTGTTTCTGATTCTGATCAAACTTTATCTAAATTAATTACAGTCGGGAGTTGTTTTTGACCATCAGTGTATATTTAACATTCAACATATTTAGCATTTTGACATCTGCAGGTGTTTGTGTACTTACCACCAGATCAGAGGACCCAGCGAAGGTTTCTATGTATGTCTCATAGTGACGATCATCCATCTGACTGAGTATAGCTGTCATGCAGGCTACCACCCTGGACTACAAATGGAAATTGTGAGAGAAAGAGAGAGAGAGGCATCATTACTTTTTGGGCACAGTGCAGCTGCTCTTAAACCGAGTGCTATTCATCTGAAGCCAACGGCATTTAAATCACTTAAGGTAATTTCTTGCTATACCATGTCAAAGACTGCCTGGGGTAGACTTCAGAGAATACCTCAGGGCAATTCTGTCACTCGCTAATTTGAGCTGCAATCTATACTAAAGTGCAAGCAGCATTAACATCCTCACATACAGGAAGTGGAGGAAAAGGGCTATGAGGAATTCTGTGATGTTATTTTGAAAGATGCTGTATGCATTAACAAGCCTTTACCACAATATTATTCACAAATTACCATAATTACTATCAACAAACATAGACATTGCCAGGAGCAGTAGCTGCCTCTTCAGTTTCAATTGTGGCTCTCGGCCGCCGGGAAAGATTTCAAACACATTTTTTGAAATGCTATACAATACAAATACAAAAAATAGACATTAAAGCAATATAATTGGTCATTACAGCATATGTTAAAAAGTGTTAAAAGAACAAAAATCCCTTATAACGGCAGCTTTCCGAGACAGGGCAAATTATCGTAACGTCAATCAGAGCAGCAACATAAAGGTCTCGTTCATACAATATGAAATACATGATTTTGTGAACCACAGTGTGATTATTATGGATTAATATAAACAACATATTAAGCAAATCTTGTCACATCAAACCAAAACATATGAGAATGCTGACATTTTGGAGGCAGTTTACATACTGCAGATTTCTTTCAGTGTTGACGTTTTTAATAAAGTATTCAAACCTCATTATGTTCACTTATCTCTGAATATGTCCCAAGGCGCAAACTGCGCACAAAAACACACACAGAGACTGGTAAAAGGAGAATTGGATATAGAAGATGAAAGTGATGAAGAGTCAAGAGATTAGAGAGAGGAGGGAGAAGAAGCAAGCGTTACTCTGAAAGTAAGACAGACATTAAAGATGAGGATAGGCAAAAAAAAGATTTAAACAAGTTTCAAGTTTGAAATGTGTGTGAAGCTGCTTAGGCTGAGAAGAGAATCCTTGAGCTGGATTATAAGCAGAACATTCATGGAAAATTTAGTGCAAAACCTCCACAACCAGAGGCTCACACTGTGAGGGGCGGCAGGCAAGAAAGGAGAAGAAAACGGATAAATAAACTGCATAAAAACTCCACTGCACTAACCAGAAGAGAACAGCAATTACCAATGGCATGAATGTCAAATGAATTTGCAAAGATAACAACTATTAAACATTATATTCCGGTCATTTAACCATCATACCATTCAAATGATCTGATTTCCATCTGCTCTAGACATTTGTCTGGTTCTACTTTCTGTATTTTTCTCTAGGAATATACAGTCTATTTTGGCCTTTGTAAATGATGTCTCGCCAACAAAAAATAACCAATTGGAAAGCTGAAATGAAACATGGTTGGACTCAAATTGAAAACTGTTGGTGGAAATTAAAGAAAAGGAAAAAAACGGCCGTGCTACAGCCATTTTTATTTTCATTTATTGAGCTGTCTGTAAACAAGCAGACATGATTCTCGTACTAATGGCAGTCGGCAGGGTAAGCCTGAAAAGGGTTTGCACCAGGAGGACAGAAAAACAGGAATACGGTCCAGTGTGCCCTGCTTAAACCTGCAGTCAGTTTGTTTTCCTCCACCTTACATTCATGTTTTCTGATCCTTCCCTCTGCTGTGCGTAATTGCTGGAATGAGGTACGCAAACCTTTTTTTTAAAACATGGCAGATGTGCAGGAACTTCTGTTTCATCTCAGCAGCCAAGGTTTGAGTGCAATTATCCTCCGGAGTTTTTGGCACAAAAGGGGAACACAAGACAGAGATGAAGGATGATGGATGGCTAATTAAAGATGAAAGATGATCGGCGTCTAATGTGGTGACAGCTTGCATCTGATCAAAATGGGCAGGGTGTGTGTGTTTGCCTGCATTCTTACAAGAAAACATACTTTTTTCAGTCATGTATGCACACTGAAACATATTTTCACTTTGTACAACTCAAACTAAAATGAGAGCACATAGAGGGAAGTGTTTACATTTGGACTTAAAGTTGTTCAGCTGGGGAAGACAAGTGTATGTTATCTGGTGTGTGTGTGTGTGTGTGTGACCTCCTCCCCCCTCCACTCAACTCTCTTCCTGCAGTGCAGTGACACCAGAGACCCTGGGTGTTTCTCAATGTCGAGGAAGGATGCTCCAGAGCCACTATTTCAAGCATACTACGTCATCGAGTCCCGCCGAAGGACTGTTCCAATGTCCAGCATACTTGGAATTCTACCGAGGCCGGCGTACTTCGTAGCGAGAAATGTCGAGGCTGCACATGTGTAGACTCCGCGGTCTTAAAATCCCCACAATGCTTAGCGCACGGACCAATTTCCAAATCTTTGGCGGAAATCGCGCTCCATTTAAAGCGGGGCCTCGCATATGACGCACACGTGCACACCTGTTAGCCTGTTCCACAATTCTTCGTTTTCCAAGGCTAGGAAGGATTCTTGCCTCGCTTCTGAAGCAAGTGACTCGGAAGACGTGCTACCAAGCAAGCGTCCTCGACATTGAGAAACACCCCCTGTCAGCACACTCTCTTCTTTAATCCCTCTTTCTTCCTCTCTCGCTACTCCAACGCAAGTCAAAGTTACTATAGAGGGAACAAGGTTAATATTGAACTTACATTTTGTCTTAGTCACTAAAATGTCCTCATGTCACTGTAGGGAAAACTCAACAGAGATATACTTTGTTTTTGTCAATTTTTCCAACATCACAGCAAGTAGGGATGAGAGGAAATGGATTTATGTAAGAGTGGAAATTCTTACATCTTATAATTCTGAAATCATTCACAACCTGAACAAAAGAAATCAAGCAGAATACGAGTTTCACATTGTTTTTGTGTTCAATTGATTTTTGAAAATGGCAAGTTTCTTAAAAAGTAAAAAGGCAGCCAGCCTAAGCCTACCAATTTCATTTTGGGATTTTATTATTTTTTGAACTTGTTATTCTAAAAGTCACAGAATAGAGAAATCCTGTTTTCACTTTTTAAGTAAAAATGCACTGTGTAACATAAATAAATGTAGCATTTTGTCTAATGTATGCCGTTGTGTGTTAACCAGGGAGTTAACGTAATTGAGAATCGATTGATATCCCATTTTCAAATAGAACAATTCTACGATCTTATACACTCTTTACTCTGCTTTTGTGCAGTAATTTGACACAAGCAGAATGGAGTAGATTCTCAACTTAGCACTCTATGCACTGAATCAAAAATCAATTACGATCCTGAAAGAGTCACAGCCCTAATAGCAAGTGTTAAAATGATGTTATTATACTACAGTGCATGAATGAGAACACCAACAGGGAGGAGCAGGCAGAACAACTTCTCCTTCTCACCCGCTCTCTCTTGCTCCTATGCCTCCCTAGTGTGTAATGGTTGATCAATTACACACACACACACACACACACACACACACACACACACACACACACACACACACACACACACACACACACACACACACACACACACACACACACACACACACACACACACACACACACACACACACACACACACACACACACACACACACACACACACACACACACACACACACACACACACACACACACACACACACACACACACACACACACACACACACACACACACACACACACACACACACACACACACACACACACACACACACACACACACACACACACACACATTTCAGTAGTTTCTGGTTTCATGTTCTCTATGTTTATGTGTGACTGTGTGTGTGTTTGTGTACAGTACCTCACGTGATTTATTGCCCTACTTCCATGTAATTGGTCTTCTCTGAGGACTTATGCTTTCAATCTCCTCTAACGCTTAAACTCAAACAAACAAAAATGCTCAAGGGCCCAAATATCTGAACATAAACTGTTGGTGTCTTCACACATGGAGGTTTTTCATCAACACATGATATGATATTCAAAGACATAAGGGAACCGTATGAGCCTCCTGTATAATGATGAAACTCCTGACAGGCAGAGAGAGAGAGCTGCGGCTTGTTGAGGCAAAGGCATTACGCAACATTGAAGAGATTAGTGACAAAACAGGACACAGATGCTGGCAAAGTCTGCGTCCTCCTTGTCCTCCTCCTCTTTATAAATCCATTTTCTCAAGCTGGACGTGTTCTTACGCATTTTCAAAAGCTGGACTCATTAATAATGTATTAATAACTGTAATTGCAGAGATGCATACAAATTACAATAACCTGAAAATGCACCTGCATGCCTAGAAATAAATGTAAGCCTTGCAAGGATCCTCCCCAAGGTTTAAATGTTCATTATACTGCTCAGCACAAAAGTGTCAAAGTAAAGAGCTACTAAATACTTCACCTGGGCTTCACAGGCTTTAAAGCTGGCCCTCGGGCTCACTTTGTCTCTCCTTCCTTCAGCAGACATCCATCGTGCATCACCTTCTTTAGCAGCAACAACGCAACATCATTAAAGATAATGGGTGTTTCTCAATCGCGAGTAAAGCTGCTGCAGAGCCACTATTTCAAGCATACTACGTCATCGAGTGCCGCCGAAGTACTGTTCCAATGTCCAGCATACTTGGAAATCTACCGAGCCCGGCGTACTTCGTTCGGAGACATTTCGAGGCTGCACATACGGTGGCCCGGAAGTGCAAGACACCACAGCATTTCACAAAACACCACAGCATTTCAGAAAACGCTACACCATTTCAGAAAACACCACAGCATTTCAGAAAACGCTACACCATTTCACAAAACACCACAGCATTTCAGAAAACACAACAGCATTTCAGAAAACACAACAGCATTTCACAAAACACCACAGCATTTCACAAAACACAACAGCATTTCACATTGGACGGAAAGGGTATTCCTTTAGGGAGAACACTTCTAGTTTGTGATTGGACAGAGCCAGCCAGAGAAGCACTGTTGTGATTGGTTGTTTTTGCTGCCAGTCAATAAATGACGCTTCGTGATCGGTCAGCACCCGACAGCGCAACATGTCCCGACACATCAACCGTTAGCTGTTAGCACACACTCAGAGCTCACAGCTCCTCATATCTGTTCAGAAACTGGACAAAAGTTAAACAAGTACAAACCACAGACTGTCTATGTCAGGGCGAATACAGTCGCTGCTTTATTTATGTCTGTATGACGCTGTTGTGAGTGTGGACGGAGCAGCTACAGGTTAGTTTAGCCTGATCGATCCGCCCCCTCTCCAGCACGTCTTGTTTGAATGACAGGAGTAAACACTGACAGCTGCGGTGAAACTCGAGCGATTAGAGCGATGCGAAAATACCATGAATTAATGCTTTATTAATTCATGGTTTTTAAGTGGCTTATCTCCATGTAAATACTATGGTAGACTACCCAATATTCGCATCGCTCTAATCGCTCGAGTTTCACTGCGGCTGTCAGCTGTGTTTGCTCCTGTCATTCAAACAAGACGCGCTGGAGAGGGGGCGGGGCGTATCTCCATGTAAATCCTATGGGAGATACCAACTACAACAAATGAACATATTGACCGTGATTTAATTGTAATACACGTTTCAAAGTGATGCCGAAGTAACTACATACTGATACCGGTTAGTAAAAACCATGAATTAATGCTTTGACAAGTCTGCAGACAAGACGGCAGGTGAAAAGCTTTTAAAATGCGTGTTTTCTGAATGGAATCGGATCGATCAGGCTAAACTAACCTGTAGCTGCTCCGTCCACACTCACAACAGCGTCACACAGACATAAATAAAGCAGCGACTGTATTCGCCCTGACATAGACAGTCTGTGGTTTGTACTTGTTTAACTTTTGTCCAGTTTCTGAACAGATATGAGGAGCTGTGAGCTCTGAGTGTGTGCTAACAGCTAACGGTTGATGTGTTGGGACATGTTGCGCTGTCGGGTGCTGACCAATCACGAAGCGTCATTTCTTGACTGGCAGCAAAAACAACCAATCACAGCAGTGCTTCTCTGGCTGGCTCTGTCCAATCACAAACAAGAAGTGTTCTCCCTAAAGGAATACCCTTTCCGTCCAATGTGAAATGCTGTGGTGTTTTGTGAAATGCTGTGGTGTTTTCTGAAATGCTGCGGCGTTTTCTGAAATGCTGCGGCGTTTTCTGAAATGCTGTTGTGTTTTCTGAAATGCTGTGGTGTTTTCTGAAATGCTGTGGTGTTTTCTGAAATGCTGTAGTGTTTTCTGAAATGCTGTTGTGTTTTCTGAAATGCTGTGGTGTTTCTGAAATGCTGTGGTGTTTTCTGAAATGCTGTTGTTGTTTTCTGAAATGCTGTAGTGTTTTCTGAAATGCTGTGGTGTTTTCTGAAATGCTGTAGTGTTTTCTGAAATGCTGTAGTGTTTTCTGAAATGCTGTGGTGTTTTCTGAAATGCTGTAGTGTTTTCTGAAATGCTGTAGTGTTTTCTGAAATGCTGTGGTGTTTTCTGAAATGCTGTTGCGTTTTCTGAAATGCTGTAGTGTTTTCTGAAATGCTGTGGTGTTTTCTGAAATGCTGTGGTGTTTTCTGAAATGCTGTTGTGTTTTCTGAAATGCTGTAGTGTTTTCTGAAATGCTGTGGTGTTTTCTGAAATGCTGTAGTGTTTTCTGAAATGCTGTAGTGTTTTCTGAAATGCTGTGGTGTTTTGTGAAATGCTGTGGTGTCTTGCACTTCCGGGCCACCGTACGCACATGAGTAGACTCCAGCGACGTGCAGTCAGTGGAGGCAGGGGAGGCAGAGCCTCACCTGTCATACTCCAATGTAACGGAAATACAATTAAAGAAAAACTAAATAATAATAATAATAAAATGTCTCCACTGATCTTGTGTAAATGTGATTTCTGTATGATTCCAATCGCATTTTATAGTCAAAATCAGCAAATTTGCCGAGCTCCGCTACGGCAGCGATGAGAAGTGAGGCAAGCACGAGCACTGCCTCACGTAAGCCCACAGTAACTTGCTGGAGCGCGGGCACTAATTTAGCGCGGCCACTTATTTTGTGAGCGCGCTCAAGCCATTTACTGTGGGGTGACGCATTCTGAGGTGAGGCACAGATGAGCCCTGCCTCAATTCAGAATGCGTCACCCCACAGAAACTGGCTGGAAAGCGGGCCCTAAGCGCATGCCTGTTACCATCTCACTGTATGTCACCAATGTAATGTTTGTAGATCCCTTTATTACATTTATCCTCGCCATCCATAGTCTCTAAATAACTTATTTCACGTATATATGATATTTAGGCTCGCTGGTCTCTCGTACAACGGCAATGAAAAAATCACCAGGGGAGGCAGCCATAACCTCTGCCGCACTGAAGGGGGCGCACGTGAGCCCACAGGTTCTTGTTGCTACTGTTATTCTACCGCAAACAACAAAGAAACTAGACTTTTGAAACTACGGGAAGATAAGGAGGACTTTTACAAAACAGTAATAGAGATTGTTGTCCAGAAGGATAGCATGGACTTATATTCATCTTCAAGTCAAGGTAAGACCACAACTGTAATGAAAATGGGATCTTACTTAGAAAGAACAATCCAATATTTAGATTTTGGGTATCCTTTTGTTGATCGGTCTGTTTAAAATTAATCATAGCATCAGACTAAAAAAGCTTTTGAAAATAACAGAATATTTCGATTAAGGTCAAAATAGGCTATAATATTTGTAAATCTGACTCTGAAAGAGTCAGTGCCTCACCAGCCATGAACCTCACCGCACGTCACTGGTAGACTCCGCGGTCTTAAAATCCCCACAATGCTTTGCGCATGGACCAATTTCCCCAAATCTGTTGCGGAAGGTGTAAGGCGGGGCCTCTCATATGACGCACACCTGCACACTAGCCTGTTCCACTCTTTGTTTTCCGAATGCCAGGAAGTATTCTTGCCTCGCTTCTGAAGCAAGATGCTCGGCAGACATGTGCCCACCAAGCAAGCGTACTCGCGATTGAGAAACACCCACTGCTTCCACACCCTATGATCAATGCATCATCTATAATGTTTTGAACACATTCCTAGTTGAGTAGATCTAAAGTAAGGAAAGTAAATCTTGTGCATGGACTCAATCCTTGGCACATAGAGTCATGAACATGGCGATAAAAACAATGAAATGATGTTGACATGCTACAACATAGTTTATCACGATCACCTAGACGAGAGACATAAAGTCAGATAACCAACACAGCAGTATTAATCGGAAGTTTGCTAACTTTTAAAACCATTAGCTTTAGATCAAAGTAAGGCTCTTGCAGCATATGCACCAGGTGTTGTGTTATTTCCTATTCCAAAAGTTACATAGACTCCCTTTATGTCAATTGGTTTGTATTCTCTGTTTAAAGTTCATTCTCCCCAAGAGACGCCCAGTGGGATAAACAGTGAAACCCGATTGATGCAATTAAATATAATTAACATATTATTCATTTTTAATTAAGAGGGAGCATTAAAGCATTAACTTTGACAATCATAATTTAAATACTTAGGCGGTAGGGTTTCATCTGTTAGGAGGAACAACAATTACTGAGTCATGTTAGTCACAACTGTCGCTCAGAAGAGTGAAGCAAGTAATCCAAGAGGTACACATGGATGATTTTGGTTTATTGAATTGCCAATATTTAAGATATTTTGCCAATTAAAGGACTATTAAATATAAAGAGAGCAAGTGGGTCATGCAGCCAAATACACAAGTTCATACATATTATATTAAGTTAAAGTGCAGGGGGAAATGATAACATCCTATCAAATTATTTTAGCTCCATTGATGCCTTTCACAGAACTAATTAGGGTCCGTATCTTGACTCATGGTGCTCTCCTCGCCACCCGCCTTTCCCTTTTTTTTTTTTAAATACTATTTTCTCCTTTGTTGTTCTGTCTGTGGAGTCCTCCCCCCTCTCAAGGTGGCAAGTCATTACGGTGCTCTCAAATGTTTCATTATCGAAAAAAATAGAATAGAACATTTACATAACACAGTCTCGCTGAAAGCCTGCAGCATCAGACTGTAGACACACGGCCACATGCTCATCTCCCACCCACTCTTTTAAAAGTATCACACACAGACACACAAAATAATAATGTAATTAGAGTTGATGTGTGTGTCAGGGTGAGGTGACTGTGTGCTTTTCTGAGGCAATATGGGTGTCTGTGCGCGCATGAATAATTGCATTTCATGTGTGCGAGTTTGCGAACATGTTCAGAAAACAGATCAATGTGTCCTTAGACCCACATTACCAAGTCAAGTACAAAAAGACACCATCGGTTTATACAAATAAGGAAGCAAGAAATAAAAGAGGGAGAGATGTGAAGAGGAAAGAAATAATGAGGAAACCTCCAGCTCACATGCTGTACTCTTCCTCTTCTTCCTCGACAATGACATGAACTCTTCCTCTTCTTCCTCGACAATGGCATGATTCTGCTCTCATCTGCCACTCCAAAATCAACTTGGAGCTTCTGCACAATTACGTCATGCTTTGTCACCCTTGTATGTTGTTTTCCACGTAGAGGCCACATGTGTTGCTGCACCCTCGCTGCTTATGTAATGTGCACATACACACAACACCACCTTTGCTTGCTTGATCAGAGGTCATTTGAAACACAACCCAAGGTGAGTCTACTTTGCAGTGGCGCATCACCAGTTATTTTCAGATGGGGGAGGGGTCAGGAGGGACATTTACGCAAACGCTGCATCGAGGGACCACTCTCAAACACACATAATAATTCATTGTCCATACACACAGCTGCATCACTGAGTGTCATAACTCAGAACAGTTACAAAAGCCCTTGCACAAATATGGGAACACAACAGTTAAACTATAATTACTTTGTTAGTGTTCACTTATTACACATATTATAAGTATGATGACATTATTCATTATATAAAATGAATAATTAAATGTATACTGATTTCTAGTTAAAACTCTTAAACGTGCCTGTGAAAGATGTGCGAATTATTCTCATCTTCCCTGATGCATGACGAATGAGGAAATTCATTTGCAGAAACAAAACTCCTGCCGTGCACAAAAGACAATGCACTCATAATGAAGCATAATTAGAACCTGATGTCACATGGCGTTTAATCTCACTTTCTATTGAATTGATCTTGTTTTCTGTGTAGTTTGCCGGGAGAAAGAAAGCCGCACCCCCCCCCTCAGCTTGCATGAATGGGAGCAGGACAATTACGAGAATGACACGGAAGCAAAGAGTTGGCTGGGAGGTGGGATGGTCAAACACAGGGGATGAGCAGAAGTGAGGGATGGAGATAAAAGTAGAGGAAAGAATGGTGTGAGGAGACTTAAGTGGAGCAAAGGAGAGAGGGGGGGGGGAGCGACAAAACAGCTCGAAGGGGGGAGTGAGGTGAAGCTACCAGAGAGAGGGAGTGACAGAGCGAGAGAGAGAGAGGCAACAGTAGACTACAAAGATATAAATAAGGTGACTGATAGAAGAGAGTGTGTGTTTCTGTGTGTGTGTGTGTGTGTGTGTGTGTGAGAGCGTGTTACTCTGTCCTGGCTCGTCTCCCAGGAGCAGACAGTTCTGCGCTGCCAAAGTTTCTCTGGGTCTACCACCATGCCAGGGTCAATGCACGAACACACACACACACACACACACACACACACACACACACACACACACACACACACACACACACACACACACACACACACACACACACACACACACACACACACACACACACACACACACACACACACACACACACACACACACACACACACACACACACACACACACACACACACACACACACACACACACACACACACACACACACACACACACACACACACACACACACACACACACACACACACACACACACACACACACACAGAGAGAGATAGAAACCAGGGCATGGCAAAGGATTAGCAATCAGTAAAGGGACAGAAAGGGGGATACATATACAGAGAGTGAAAAAGAGAGAAGGTACAGGAAGTAATAAGGTAGTTACTGTACAGTATTCGAGAAACAGGTAAGAGCTTAAGAGAAAGGGTGAGAGAGAAAATACATTAGGTATTTAAAAAAACGTGATTGAGATGAATCAGAAAGAGTGAGAGAGGGAGAGGGAAAGAAAGGGAGGAGGGGGGAAGAGAGAGAGGAGGGAGGCTCACCGGGCTCCGAGAGCATGCGAGGATCAGTAGCAACAGAATGAGACGGAGAGAGAGATAGAGAGCGGTAAAGAGTCAGAGGAGTGTGCTGCTGAGGACTAAAGGACTATCAGAGATGAGAGAGAGACACGGAGAACAAGCATGCGGACCAAAGGGGAGGAGAAGAGAAGGTAAGTGACTCAGAATGCAATGAAACACAGTTGTTAGGGATATTACAGTGTGAGGAAGTGTGTGACGTGAGCTGCAAATGTTTGCTTCTTGGTAAAGATGCTCTATTTTGACCCTGAGGAATATCTCTGGTCTCGTAGCGGACAGCTTGTACTTTAAAAGCAGCTCATTCAAGATTTAGGACACTGGTCAGTACTTGAATGGAGGTCCTGGTGATTGTATGGAAGCAAGCGACAGTGAGCCCGTGGGAGAAATGGGCAAAAATCCTTAGGTTTAACCTCTGGAGTCCAAACACATCAGAACAGCAGTGATTGGTCAACTAATAGATCAGTTAATCAAATTAAGAAAATAAACGTTAACTATTTTGATAGTGATTAAAGTCTTTTTTATCATACAAAAGTGAATATTAAAATTCCTCTTGAAAACATGGGCATACATATTTTCTTATTTTTATATCACAATAACCTGAACACCTCTGAGTGTATGACTCACAAAACAAGACCTCACTGAAGACTTTGAGGGGCTGGGGTGAACATTTTATAGACTAAACGATTTATCAATATATTTAGATAATAATGGGTACAATGGGTTTCCTATAGAGTCGATAGCTTTGACAAAAGTGAGCACAGCTCTACTTCAGGAAATGTTGTTTACAGCAACTTTATTAAATGTATGTGTATTTCTGTTTAAAGAAGTAGAGTGATGAGTTGACAGTGATGACAGCATCACAGTGTTGGTATATGTTGGTGTGTGTGTGTGTGTGTTTGTGTGTGTGTGTGTATTGTAGGTGAGTAATCCTATCCATCTGTCACAGTAGGATTTGCTGCATATGATTACGTCGGTGTACAGTACGTCTACGTGCGTTTTTGAGTCTTACCATACAAATGTATTACAACTTTTGCTTTTAACACACACCCCAAATGCTCCTGCTGATTTACACATGTGCAACTGTGTGTGTGTGTGTGTGTGTGTTCCCCACTGCTATTAAAAGCCCTCAGAACAGCTAATGCAGCTTTAATATGGGATTATATTGCAATAACCCTTCTCTTATACACTAATGCTGACCCTGTGCATCTGGGTATGGGTGTGCGTGTATGTATGTGTGCATGTGTGTTTGTGTGTGTGTTTGTGTGTTTGAGAGAGAGCGAGTGAGTCAGAGAGAGAATAAGCAAATATGTGCACAGATATGAGAGAACAGAGTGTGGATAGATGTGACCCATGCACTTAACTATTATACAACCTCATCAATCAGTTAAGAACATCATTTAAAATGACAGTTTGTGCCTACGCATGTGTGTGTGCATGTGTCTATGTTACACTATCACAGCCTTTCATTGGCACAGACAAATGTATTCAATCTAGTTCATCACAGGGGAAATGTTGAAGAGGAAGGTCAAAAATGTCATACATTTCATTCAATGCTGCTTGAAAAACATAAAGACAAATTGACAACATTGGAGAACATTTGTGATAAGCATTTCTTTATGCTCAAAAAAAGGTATTTCTAATATTATTTTTGTATATTTGTTTTCGGTCAACTGAGACTCACACAAACTAAAAGTTAATTTATCCTGGCAACCTTTCATCTTGTCTAATAAAATCATGCAGGCAGAGATAACACTGCATACATTTGAGCTCCTGTAGCACATGAAGAGATCATTTGAAGCTGTACAATTCTAATTACAGACCAGGGACATTAGGCTGCATTGACTTAACACACATCACTTTCCCCCTGAGAATGACAGATGATAGGGAGGGAGAGAGACTGTAGAGATTAAAGGAGATTGACAGTGAGACAGGCTTGAAGAAGAAGTGTGTACTTTCATATGCATCTTTGTGTTATTGCTATTGACAGAGCAGGTGATGAGATGCAGGGAAATGAAAAAGATCTAGAAAGTCAGAGGGGGCAAGAAGATGGATGAGGGTGACGACAGGAGGGCAGCAGGGGCAACAGGATGGGGGGGGGGAGAGGAGGAGATAGATTGGGGGTTAATGATGGAGAGATAGGATGGGATGTGCAGACAGGATGAGTGATATGGCAGTAAAGAGAAGGATGACATGAGAGAATAGGATAGAGAGAAGAGAAAGTCATGGGAGATTAAGGACAGGTAAAATGGAGGCATAAAAGAAGCGGTGCCATAAAGAGAAAGAAAAGAATGCACGTTTGAGCAGATATCCACAACTGAATACATCACACGCTACTAGCCACGTTGAAGAGATGTGTGTATGGTCACGCATCTGCAAGTCCTCTTTTAACTTAAACACTTTGTTTTTCCCGCTTCATCTCTGATGATCAAATATTTGCACATTTCTCATACATATTCAGTTTTACATTGGTTTCTCTGCTCCGCTGCTCAACCAACACATTCCTCCAGCCAACAACAAAACAAATTAATTAAGCTGGCAGATGGATTTGTCAACGATACGCCCTTTGTCTATATTTCAGCCCTTTTCTTTTCACACCTGGTTGTAAATATCCCCACACCATAAAACCAAACAGAACATTCCATTTTCTTCTTTTAGGGCCCTCTGAATGGAACAGTAGATCTCTACGAATTATGTCCAATTTCCCCTCATAAAGAAGCAAAAGAAGCTAAAATGCATTGAAACTAATGAAAAAATGCAATCTATTTGGATGAATGTGTGCTGGAGGAGCTTGTCTCAACAAATCCTTTTGGTGAATGGATATGTGTGGAAGTTTATTTAATATTTTAACCCTTTCATTTACTTTCTTTAATGAATTACTTAAAGCTAATATCCTTGTTATCATCATCTGACGGTTCCTCAGAGAAAAGGATGACAAGTCCTCACAGGACTAATACAAAATTAAGTAATATCTAACTTAATTAATTTCCTGCCTCCGTCTTATTTATGCACCACTGACTGTTTAATAATACACACACTTGTTGAAGAGTGACAGTGTTGGCTGACAACCCATAGCTCTGAGGGTCTCACTTGAAATCATGCTTTTCATTTTTTTTCAGAGCAAACTTAATCCTCATAGGCGTAACAAAGATGGTGGGCCAGATTGCACCGTAAATATATCATGAACACACAGCACACAATGTGCTCTAGAGCAGTGCTCCCAAAGTGGTTGCCTTGAGGAACGGCTAAGGGTGCCGCAATATTTATCATATCATTGTTAATTGATGGTGTATTTCTAATACGGCACATCACTTTTGAAACATCTATTGATTGTTGCAGGTTGTCATGATAACACAACATGCTTTCCGCCTCAGGAGTTTTTCAGCAGCTCAGTAAATCCCCAAAAAATAGTGACCGTTGGAGCAAGCAAGGAAAAGATTTGACACGGGGAACAGAGCTCAAATACATGCTGGTACATCTCAGCCCTCAACACAGTCTGAGAAAAACAACACAACTCAAATCAGAGCAAACACTCTTTTGCTGAGCTGCTTGTGGGAAGTGGATATCAATTGTTTCTGGTTACTGAGGTATTGCACGTTTCAAACTTGATATACTGTGTGATGTGACTCTCTGGTCTCTGGTGACATGCAGTCAATAGCTTCCGGTTTATTTTGTTTATTTTAGATTTTATTTAAAATATAAACAATATTAAACATTTTGCGAAACTGAGCTTCGTGTTTAGACCCCATTTTGTCATATTTAATTGTGTTTATTGCACATCTATTCATGTTATGTGAAGTGTTGGGTCACAATTACAAAGAATTGCAGTGGCCTAAATAGTTTAGGAACCAGTGCTGTGGAGCAAAGTCATTTACCTATTCTTATAATTGACATCAAATTTAATTGAATCAAATATGTGTGTAGGAAACCAAAATGAAGTTCTCATGTTGCCAGCCGGATAGAAACAGTTTCCATTGTTGAAAGTAGCTGCCTTGAAGTGACACTCGACTCTCGTCCTACTGTATAAGCGAGGCACACAATCTGCTCCAGACAATGCTTCACTGAGAACCAACCTCGCATTATGCAGCATTGGCTGAGATACTTGGCTTTAGTGAGATGATGAACATTCGCCTTTGTGGCTTTTGGCTTCTCAATTGAAATGCTGATTAAAGTGAACTGTCCCTGAAAAACACAGTTGTATCCAATTAAAACACACGGAACGGAAACAGAGTGCACAAAGCTGACTAAGTGGTGGTGTTTTGGTGATCATTACTGGATCCTTCTTTGTGTCTAAGGGACAGGGATACATGTCACCGTTGTACTGTATGGAGGCACTTTAGAAAAGGTGAAACCAGTGACCAATTATGAAAACAAACAAAAAAACTGATTAGAAAAGCATCTACATCTGTAATGCAGCAAATATTGGACATAATGAATTGCAAGGTTTAGTATGTTCTTCTCCTTCTAATACTCACATAAAGCTATTTTCTTAACTTACTTATTGCACACACATGTATCCTCATTTCACATTAAAAGTAAAGCATAGGCAGCCTTGTATTTTCTAAAGAGCTGGGAAAGGATTCCAAGTGATTCTGCTGAGTTTCCTTTTTAGTAGCGTGTGATTTCGGGTGAAGCAGGGTAGTTGTAGCTGTAATGAGCTGTTCAGTGCAACTGACCGGTCTGACAGCTTGTCTGCTGATCACCACAGCAGTCCTTTCCAATCATCAATTACATTAGAACAAGGGGTCTTAATAATCTAGTAGCTCAGACTTACACTTAGCAGATCATTGTGCCAACCTGAGTGACATCTCTTAACGACAAAATGGTCCCCAACATAATTTACTGTTACAGGCTTGTATTATCAGAGAAAGCTAAAATAGTCATCTTTTGTTGCTTTGAGCACACACAGCAGAATAACAAAAGAACTACACCACCCAAAATGCAGTGTGTGCCCTGTCTCAAATGGGTGAAGTGCTGCATTTGTTCGGCTCTGCTTGGTAAGTGGGAGAGAGACAGTTAGCGAGAAAAGCAGTGTGATTACAGAGCAGTAAAGCGGGTCTAGGTCTCCCTTTAACACACACCCGTCAATCGGCGAGTAAAAAATGATCTCACCTTGAAACAACAGGGGTTGATTCACTGGAGCATTTAGTGCCCGGTTACCACTGCTGGCGCACACACACACACACACACACACACACACACACACACACACACACACACACACACACACACACACACACACACACACACACACACACACACACACACACACACACACACACACACACACACACCACACACACACACACACACACACACACACACACACACACACACACACACACACACACAACACACACACACACACACAACACACACACACACACACACACACACACACACACACACACACACACACACACACACACACAAACTGATGTTATAAAAAGATGTCTAGAAACTCCCTGAAGTGTGTTGAGGCTGTGTGAGTGTTTGTGGGTGTGGTGACAGACGCTCAAGCATGCTTTGCAGCGCGTATTGATTACTGGCATGCCGTGTGTCGCTCCCCAGATCTTCCTCTCCCTCTGCCATGCTCCTCTCTTTATTCATTAACCAACCCTATTAATCACTTTTGGTGATTTCAACTTAGGAAACTGGGCCTTCACTTCTTATCCTCTCACACACACACACAAGCATCACTTTCATCTTGTCCGTGGTTGTTCTTCTTCATCTCTTCTCTCACCCTGTATCCCTACACCACCTCTCTGCACTTCCCTGTGCTACCGTCTCCTCTTTTTGCTTTTATTTTGACGCCTCTCAGACATCCCCTAGCCAACAGAGTCACATCCCCTTCTCCTCCTCGCTCATTTCGCACAGCCAGAGGTGTGATGTGGGTGGGAGACTACGTTTTAATATAGAGTCAGAGGATGAGGGGAGAGAGAAATGCACAGAATATCAAAGAGCGACAGAGATGGGAAAGGGGGCGGTGGGTGGAAAAGTGCCACAACAAACACAGGTAATGATGAAAAACGAAGGCAGCGAGAGAGGAGTCGTTCCAATAAGATGTAGGGAGAGAACGAGAGCTAGAGAGTGGTAGAAAGATCGAGAGACAGTCGGGCGAATCAGAGAAATTGACTTCTGAAGATATGGTGTCACTTGACAGCCTGCAGGTCAGGGGTGAGGAGTGAGACTTGAGATGGTACGCACACATACACACATACACACACAAATAGGCAGGAACAGCAAGCGGATAGAGGAAGTGTGTTGCAGCAGGTGCTCTGGTGTCTGGCTTGGCTTCTGGTGAAATGAAAAAAACATAAAAAACAAATGCCTGGAAATTAACTGCAGTGAAATTACCTTCAATTGACTTGATTTCCAGGGCAACAACACATACACACTCAAAAATGCACACTTGTACATATGCGGGCACATCTGGAATCTTCACCCTTGCCTTCACACAAACATGCACATGGTTTGCTCTCTCAAATTGCTTTGCATCTGTCTGTCTGTCACTCTCTCTCTCTCTCTCTCCGTTTCTGTTTTCTCAGGAAAAATATCATCATTATGCGCAAATACTTTCCCGAAAAAACACATCTCAGTCCATTTCTCATCCACCTGGTGGCTGAGGGTCATGCTTTGCAAATATATTTCCCACACTACCAAAAACAAACACACACAAACAAACGCATGCAGAAGGCACCGAGGATGCCACATTTATACCCCAATGAGAGAGGGAGAAAAGGTAGGAAAATTATAATTGCATACCTGAAAGGATGGGTGAACTCTGCGTAAGGGCCTGTGTGGCCCATTGCAGGACACGTTTTTACCACAGTTACCCTGGCAACAAATCATAAACAGTCTAGACCTTCAGACATAATGTGACCCCTTCCTAGCTTTAAAGCAATATAGCATTTCTTGATCCTAACACACTGTCAAGATGTTCATAAAAATAGCAGCAATATGTCACTGAAGCAGAAATCCTCTGATCTATAGTGCCTTATGTAAAACGCTTATATTTTGAAGCTCCGCCAGCTGTCAGTGAAGATCTCGAGCACCATTGTGTCCCGGGAACTTTGTCATGAGCACTAAGTGCACAGCACTATGTGACACACACACAAACTGTTGTCCCAGCTAACATGAAGAGAGGTTCTTAGGGATACAGACTGAGAACTGTCTAAAATTAAACTATTCCCAATCCAATACTGCGGCCCCATGGGCAGACCACCAGCATAATAAACTATATTCACTCAGTTTTCATATTTAATGATAATAAATGAAAACTAAAATTCCAGAAAGGCTGCAATAATAATTACACTGGCTGTCAGTGGTAAGGGCTAAAATGCCCATTTCTATTCTGCTCATGCTGACAAAACAGCATGTGACATCCGGCTTCAACATTAGAAGATATATGTCACACAGAGCGTTACTTTGAGTGAATGTGTGCATAACTTTCATCCTGAATACATATGAACTATTATATCAGCAGTCAGGCACATCCCAGGCAGAATGAGTCCACAAGAGAACATATTTTGTAACCGCTACAGGGCAAATAACTAAAACTCTGAAAACCCTGAACATGAATCTGACGTCTTCCTTGGCGGTTCAAACAAGACGCTTAATGAATAATCATTTTTTCAGTCATTTTTACTGACCACAAACAAGCCCTTAGACTTTGAACCTTCTAACCAGTGTCCTCCTGATGGGATGCAACACACACCAAGCTGCACTCTTGGAGACGATGCAAAGAGGGGGCCTCAGGATCCTCTCCAGAGGCTGCACCCCCCCCACCGCACATCCTATCTCCTCGGAGCAGGAGGAGACAGGCAGCCATTCAGCTGGTCAAAGAAATATTGGATGTTGATGAAACAGCCACTCAATGCTTTGCTCTCACAAACATGAGCAGAAATACCCCGACTACTACAGAGCTGCAACAGTCTTACACTCGTCCAGTGCAGAAATCAGAAACCCTGCCTACAGCAGTCACACTTTACACTACACATTAGAATTGACAAAAAAAGACGCATACCTGACGTCTTGTGTTTGTTGTGTTTTTATGTTTTGTGGCATTTTTATTGTATGCATGGTTGTATGTAAGTGTATAATTGTATTTGTAAATGTAAGTCTGTTAATACTGTAGAAACATATATTTAATTTCTATTCCTTATTATTAATGTAAATTCTGTTTCTATTCAGTAAGCTGGGAACAGCAACGGGAATAAACTTGAACTCATATTGAATGGTTTTGTAAACAACAAGGCCATAATTTATTTATTTTTGAATAATATTGTACTGCTCCAACCTCGACCCTAGAAAACAAGGATCTGTGCTGCAATGTTGCACCAGCTGGCATGAAATAATCTCTTCCTCTGTGTGTTCGTTCGTATGCCAGCTAGTTTAACATCACACACTGACTGCAATGAGAGGACAAAACTGTGGTGAAGATGGGGGCAAAAGAAAACGACATATTGATGGAGAAACAAAGAAGAGTTCTGTCTGCTGATTGCTTGATGCATTGGACTCAATTTCATGCACAAATTATAGTTTCTGGTTCTCTTGTTATTTGCCTAAAAAGACATGTGTTGGAAAGCAACAACATTCAGCATACTGGCTTCCCGAGTTGGGCAGGGGTCTGATTTAAATTGACTGATTAGGTTGATAGAAAGAAAGCGGCTGAAATGTCTGACCTGGGTCCACACGTCTAAATATATTGATGCTTGCATTGAGTGCGGACAATTTGAACTCACAAAACCATCGTGTAAGATAACTGCCAAACACATACATTTAAAAAAAAAGAGCTTAATAGGTGTGGTTAGGTGATTTGATACGTTTTAATCACTGACAAATTCTGCTCCATCTTGTTTTTCATACTCATAAATACAGTATATCTAAACAAACTTTATTTGCTCTCTTACAGTACATTTACTTTCCAGGCAATGTGTACTGCTGCAATGACCCAATTTCCTCCAGAGGAAAATGTTGATATATTGCCCTAATTTCATCGGCTAATCATAGTGTCACAGTGCAACATTCAAGTATTCTGGGTCAATTCTCAAGTGATTTAAAGTTATTCAAGTAAAATGGCTGATTTTGCTCCCTTTTTCAAATTCAAAGTTTTACCAATAATATTAAAGATAAGATTTAAAATAATATAGCAATGGATTTAAATCATTCTTCCTAACAAACCATTGACCAATACATCCAGATATATTAGGCTAAGGTTTAAGCAACATTCAACCGCACTGACAAACAGGATGATGAGTAGTAACAATATGGTAGTTTCATACCGAACTCACTAGATAGATTTCCAAATGCAACTCAGAGATGTCAAGGAATGATGCATCATGGGTTTACATTCTGCAGCGGGAGGCATACATATCCTCATTTGAAAGTTGTCACACTGTGTCTTCATGTACAAAAATATACAATATGTGAAGTCCCTAAATCAAATAGTTTTGACTTGCTATGGTGGGGTGGGTTTCACTTATATATAGATATATAAGCTATTACCCTCAAGATACCCTATTTCTGCTCCCTGGAGAGGAACGGCTTGATTAGATTTAGTGTTTTGCCTCCCTAACTCCCACCTACCTGCTAGTCTAATAAGAGGTTGATAGAGTTCTATCGATCTGGTCAGTGTGTGCATTCAGTCGAGGTCGAAGCCTTTATATGGTGCTTTACGTGCCTAATATCTGTGTCTTCTTGCCAATCTCAAATGTTTTCCCTGTTTCCCTCCTTTCTTCTGTGGTTTCTCTCATTTACTGCCTCTCTCTTTTCCTTTCTCTCTCCAGATCAAACTCGCAATGCACAGAGAATCCTTCCAACTCCTCATCTGCGGGCCGCTGCTTAGAAACTGAGGAAAGCCTTGACAGTGATGTCCAATCAGGAGTAGCTAATCTAGTAAGGCGGTCATTAATGAAAGGACATTGAGGGTTTAAAGCCTTATTGGTTATTGGATTCCTGTCTTCAGCTTCGACTTACAAACTCTCTCCCGCTGCCTCACAAACACACAAATTCATTTGGGTAAACAAATGTTGGACACATTCCCTGTTTTTTATTGGACATAATCCTGCTGACGCTGGCCGATGTCACTGCTTGACTCCATCCCGTTCAGCTCCCCAGGGGGCTGAGCCGACCTGCGGGGGAGTATGGGCAGGAGAGTGGCTGACCCAACCAATCCGGTGCCTGCGCTGGGGGTTCCCCTGGCAGGGGGGAGATGGGGGCCGCTGTGCAGTGTCGGGGTGCAAACATCTCCCGGACTGCGGACTCTTTCCTCCATCAAACGACATGGCAGCCAACCAAACAACTCACATCGCCCGCAATCCATGGCAACGGACAAAACAACGACAGGGGGAGATTTCAGAAGTGACAGCAACAGTCTGCCAGTGTCAAAGGACACTTCTCAGAACGAGATTAACACCCTGACACAGGACGACATGGGGTCACAGGGGTCGGGCAGCGGAGTTTACTGCCAGATAAAAAATATACGGACAAACCCCAAGGACACTAAAGATAAAAGGACAGCTCGGTATACAAATGGCAGTGTGGTCGCCTCTGACGCAGTGGGAGGGGTGTGCACTGACGCCACAGAATGTAAGGAGCCGGCTCGGGAGAGGAGGAGGGTGCAGTCTCTACGAGGGGAGGGCCAACGCTCGGCTTTGAAGACGGGGAGTGTTGGTACGACCGTGCACGCCACCCCGCCGCGGCCCTGTCGAGTGATGCCGACTTCCCCACCCAACATGTGTGGGGCATGTGGGCGGAGACGATCACAGATTACACCGTGCACTGGAGCATGTCGCAGGAAGGCTGTCAATCAAATATCAGCCAGCCAGACTTTGCCTAATCCGCCACGGAAACCGTCCGTTGCTCCCAGCCAAGCAAGAAAAGAGCCTGCCCTGGACTCTCTGTCTTACACCAAAAACACAGCAAACACCCCCCGACATACATCACTAAAGACTTCTCAAGTACCACAGCTGTCTCACACTATACCAAAAACACACAGCTCACATTCCAACCACACATCACACACACAGAACAAAAAACAGTCGAAGCAGCAGACAAGGCCACATTCTGCAGACTTTACGCATTACAAGGACTCCGCCACGCAAACAACAGACACACAAGTGAACAACAACAACACAGACAAAACCACAGCTACCGCACATACACAACGACCACACACACCATCTGCTGAGGCAACAGAGCCACAATCATCCGTCAAACACAAGTATGACTCGGCTAAAATCCAGCACACTGATGAACACACGCACCAACACACATCAGTCCGTATCACTGCTACACATCCAGCTCCTTCCCTTTACAGTGACTTAAAATGTACAGACACTCCACGCAAAAACTCGAAACCCACCTGTTCTAAACCAGCCACACCCGTTGCGCAAACCAAAAGCACCCAGGGGACCCCAAAAACTCCCAAACAAACAACATCTAAGGAAGAGATGAACCTCAAGGACTACACAAAACAGAAGAGCAAATCATTTAACGACCACACTCTGCCTTGTACGACTCATTTGAAAGCACAATGTAATGGAGCTCCCGGAGGGTTGTTGGATAAAACCACAGGGAAGCCCCCCCGTGGGCTGGAGAGCCAGCTGCATAGTGTGGAAGAGAACCTACAGTCGAATCAGGAGAAGATCAAGGTGCTTCTCAACGTCATACAAGACCTGGAGAAGAGCAAGGCCCTCAGCGAAGGGTGAGAGAAGGGAGTTACCGGGGGTGAATTGGGAGAGAATGAGAGGTAGAGGGGATAGAAGGCTATAACAAGACAAGGAGAAGGAGAAGTGGAAGATTTTGTGTGAAATGTCACAAAACAAGAGGGTTAGGGACCAAGACAAATAGCGAAAAAGGGAGGAATATTCCTTCCAATATTGCTTCAGTAAGAGAGTGAGAGAGAGAAGAGATGAAAAATAGATGGTGTCAAGGGAGTGCGCAAGACTGAGAAGAGAGTATACTTGAGTTTTTATGGCAATATATACCGACAGGCTTTCAAGTCTGTGTAATAGATTTCAAATGTCAGGCCAGTGGAGAATGGTTGTCGTGTGATTGTGTGAGTGTGACTGTGACTGTGAGTGTGAGTGTGTGTGTGTGTGTGTGTTATCCAATTCTAAAAGGATATACGATACCTGTCTGTGTTCAACGCTATCAGATAATTTCTCTGTCCCTTCATCTTATAGACCTTTAGGGTATATAAGCTCCCCAAGGTAAGGGTCCCCGAGAGACATTGTGTTGCCCACCAAAGCAAACTAATCATGTCTTTCTTTCTCTCTCTTCTGCTAATTATTTTGTTCTTAAACCCTCCTCTCCTGCTCCACATCCTTTGTTTCTCTCCATGTCATAAATCCCAGTTGGCTTTCCGTAGTCACTTCATTTGAATCAAAGCCCTTCCCTTTCTTCGAGGCTCTTGAACCGGCTTCAAGCTATTCATCCTTTTTCTCTACCTCTCCTTCATTAGTAATTACCACCTTTTTCCGTCTACCTTTCTCCACATATGCATCAGGCCTGCTACCAAAAAACTATGAATCGCTTTATTTCCCTCACACCTTTCTATCGGCCCTGACAACCTGTCCATCACTCTGCCCTGCTGTCATGTGTCAGCTTTCACTGTGTTTTGTTTCTCTATTGCTTTCTCTTCATTTCACCTTTACTGTCAGTGTAGTTTATTCTATGTGTCTTTCTCCCATCCTAACTTGCAAACCACTTCTTCCTAATCCATCCTGCCTATTGATTATTCTCCTCCTCCCAATCAACCGTAAACCAATTCCTTCCACTTGTGTGCCATCTTCTCTATAAAGATCTGTCTTCTTCCACCTAAACTTCCTCTTCAAGTGTTTGTAATCTTTACTCATGTTTTCACCCTTCTTCTTTCTGTTCAGGGTTACCAGATGTCTCTTGCTTCAGACTAATCCCTATCAGATTACCTTTGAGAAATGCAGTTTAAGCCGCACAACAGGGCTTGTAAACTCGGTGTACAGTACATGCTGTCCTGGCATGTATGAGCAACTGCATAAGAATATGTATTAATATCCTTCAAAGTGTGTGAGTGTGTGCCTGCTCATGACTGCTACTAAGAGTGTGAGAATAGGGGTTAAAAGGGGCAGACAGGAGAGAAAAGGAGAGACAGAAAGAGAACGCAATTGAGAGAAAAAAAGAGACACAGAAAAGTAAGAGAACCAGCGAGTAAGAGGGTCTGCATGCATCTGATGCACTGCCAGGAATGAAAGCACTCTAAGTGGGCTGCTGTGATAAAAGTGTCGGCTGAGCTAAGAGGCTGAGCTCAGCTCTGTGTTTTTCTTTCTCTCCCGCAGAAAATACTTGTCTTGTCTTGCTGGCGTTGTCTTTTATAAACACTTGTAGGGGGGGGGGGGGGGGGGGGGGGGGGGGGAAATGATGCCAGTCACAAGGTCTCACCCCATGTAATTAAAATGACTATTTTGTCAAAAATAAATCAGCCACTCCCTCGTCGAAACAGTTCAGTAAAGGGGCAGCCAACATTTCCAATCCAAACAGAAGCCTTTTAATTAAATGGCAGTCGGCAAGAGCTTATCAGATCTTTTTATCCGACTTTATTTCCCAACAAGCTCTGTAGTCTTGTTCAACCTGGATAACAGTTTGAATGTGTTAGCATGTTTTCTTTGAAATAAACAACATTTTCTTTAAATTGGTATTTATAAAAAAAAATGACAATTGTCACTGAACACTGTTTATGATATTGATATAATCTAATGATTGGCTTGCAACTAACCAACCCACACAGCCATTGAACACAATGCTTGGTGTTTTATTTATCTGCCTGGAATGCCAAGCAGTCAACCCACGAGGGTCTTCAGGTGACGTCCTGAAAACTGTTCGGGTGCAACAAAACATCACAAGCTATTTTGTGTCCGTTCAGAATCCCCAGAGAACACAACTGATGTGGGAGAGACTAATACAAACGGTAACAACAGCAGTAGAGGGAGTGAGACTTCTTTCAGTATGAAAATCAAAGCCTGTTGTTAGTTCAAAATGACTATTTCTTTCATTTTTCTTTCTAAACAACAAAACCTGATCCTTGTTATTATTACATTACATTACATGTTAGACGCTTTTATCCAAAGCGACTTACATACTCAATACTGTGGGCAAACCCCACAGGAGCAATTTGGGGTGAAGTGTCTTGCCCAGGGACACAACGACATGCTGACTGCCTGTGACCATCTGATCCCCATACCAAGGCTCTATCCACTGCGCCACACGCCTCCCTTAGCCCTTATTAGTGACTATTAGTGAAATAAAAACTAAAAACGAATTATCAGTAGTAAAAAAAGGCATTTGTTCCCTGTTTTACACGTGTTGTCTCTGCAGGCGCAGCTCATACAGAACTGGCCAGGACATTAACAACTGCCCCACCTGCCAAAAGACAGCCTGCATCATCTACAGGTAACCGGCATAATGAGCTAACGGCTTTACATAACCCAAACAACTGCATGCCTTTTGTCACCTTGATTTCTTTCAGCCTTTCCATTTGTAATTACTTATTCAGAACATCTTTTATTGTATCTTCTCGTCTTTCGTCTCGGTATCCTGCTGCCTCTGCCCTTTTCTCAGTCTCTGATAATTGTACTTCTCATACAATATATCCCTATTATATGAAACAGTGTGTGAACCCATTCAACAATAGTGAAATGAATCCAAGCCCTATTAGACGAGGAGTTATTTAGACACACAATTATGTTCTGTGCAAATAGGCAAATTAATTCAGCACCTACAGTAAGTGATGCATCTTTTCCGTTTCCGTGGTCCCTCGTGTGTGTGGCCTAAATAAGTAATTGCATTCTCGGATCCTCTGCAGTTTACAGAGCTGCATCCTTATCTGATACTGCATACAGTAGTTGAATCCTCCCATCCCCTCTTCCCATCCCTTTTCATTATGTAAATCACTCCATCTTTTCATCCCATGCTCAAGCTATCTTTCTTTCATCTCTAACTTTCAATCAAACCGGTTTCCTCTGTACATTCTTCCATCTGTCACATGCCAACGCTCTAATCACCTGCATCCCACTCCCACACTCTTTATGTGCACTGCATACACAAGCTGGAAATGTTTGTTTAAACATACAGTAGCATATACAAATGGCCTGTCACAATCGTCTGATCGTTATTGCTTGGCATATTCATAGGATAACACAATAAAGGAAATTCAGAGCCAATAAGAAAATGAGCCATAAAAACAAGTCAATGAAAGCCAAGGTTATAACTGAGGCGACAAATAGAGAGTGTGTTTCTGTCTGCCAGATAAATAAAGAGTCCTCAGCAAAGGTTTAAATGTCTGGAAACAAATGTTAAGAAACAGAGATGGATATCTAGAATGCACTGCTATCGGACAGGTTGTTTTGTCTGAGCTAATATGAAACTCTGCTGGTTGCTTATAATGAAAAATGGTGACAGAGGAGGCAGAAAGTCTCCCCAACAGCTGCAGCAGTGTGTTTGACAGCTCTGCCGGGGAACGTTATGCTGGAGCTGGTGCTTCCATCCAGCTTTTTTAATTAAATTGTCCACAACAAAATGTGTGGATGGAAACATGGTGTTAAAAGAGTAGCCAGGGTCCGTTTAGGAATACATCAGTGTGTACTCTTGGCTTGGTGAGTGTGTAAACACACAGCGAGAGAGGGACAGTCATGGTGAACCTCTCAGGCAGGATTGGACGAACAACATCCAAGCAGAAAATAATAATCAGTGAAGCTGTCTTTTCTTTGTTACTTTTGAAGAATAAAATTAAGTCTCCCTCTAGATTATTAACTTCTCTTGAACAGTTTTTGTTGTTTTGAAACACAAACCTTGTTTCTGTGCCTTTTTAGATTTATTGACACTAAAATGACCAACTCGGATATAATTCTAGTTGCAAAACCCAACACAAAAGCAACTATGTATGACATCAAATAAACAGAAATCGACAATTTAATAATTAATTGCAATTAAAGGTACGACAATTGTTGGCAACTAGAATTCAGGATTGTGATGTCGTAGCCCAGGGGTCGGCAACCCCCTCTGCTCTGGCTCCCTTGAGCTTAGACAAAAATAAGAAGGAAATAAAATAAAAATATTTGTAGGAATATTTTGTTGCACGGTTGAAATGTTTTCGTATCTTGTATTTTGAGGTGATACTGTGGCACATAATTTTTTTTTCAAACGGTTTTTAATTAGGTCAACTAAAATATGCGTCATATCCTGCTACTGTCCCACGCCAGCGCCTTTTCTTGCAGGTGAATAACCTGACCCCCGGCTCGATGAGTGAACTATGGATACATCAAAGAAAAGAAAAGTATCGGAGGAACACAGAGGGTTTAATTCTGCGTGGTGAGGGTTTAATTCTGCGTGGTTAGAGTTATCTGCTTTCAAGCAAACGATGCTGGCTTACCGGTATGTTTGATATGTGGAGAGAAGTGGTCAAAGGTGCTGCAGCCTTTACGTATCGAGGAAAAAAACGGAAGAGGAAGACAGCTGACGATCTTCAGTCATAATTCAATCAGTTCACTCTTTTTAGGGTGCAGCTATACGTTTTATTTATTTCAAAGTGGGTCAATTTTAATTATATTCATTTTCTTCAAATGTGCAGAGGACTCCCCACGTGCTGTGTTGATTTATTTTAAAGTAGGCCTGTGTATTTTATTTAATTCTCCTTATACAGTAAGAGTTCTTTGTTTCTTATTAGAGGTTAAGAGTTTTATATAATGTAATAAATAATAAATGCAAAAAAACTGTAGTTTTTGTCATGATGTAACAATATATACAACTTTATAAGCTATCAAGCTATCAAATATGTTTTGCGGCTCCAGACAAAACAAAATGGTGGAAAAGGGGGCAAAATGGCTCTTTTGGTCAAAAAGGTTGCAGACCCCTGGCCTAGCCTAATAGAGAAAATGGAAAGGTCTACTTGCTGTTACTGGAATATTCTGGCATCAAAACCTCATTTTAGTCTTAAGCTGTTTTGTGTGCATGTATACGACCTAAACTATGCTTTAAAACTGATTTTGCTTGTTTACAAATATAAATCTTCATGCAGGTCTAAAGGGATAACGAAACATTTCCCGGGCCTTTATCTCTCCAGTTCTCCCTCACTCACAAAGAAATGAGCCTCCCAGAAGCCTCATATCTGCATCCCTCCTGTATTCTCACTTTATTTAATCACTCCATCTCATCACCCTATTCTCTTCTCCCCTGGATCTTAATTAACACAGCCGGATCCTTGTTAGTTGTAATGAACTCCAAGGGGAAAGGACTGCCACATGGTAATAGAAGCATACATCCATAGATTCATACAGATGAGCACATATGTAAATGTAACAGACACAACTCCCCCACTCTACACAGTGCATTTTCTCATATACAAGAACATACACTGAAGATGAAAGCACTTGAAGTAGCATTTCACAAACACGATTGCTCAAAGAAAGCATTATTCTGGTCAATTTTCAGTTTTCCGAAAATGTCCTCACATGATGGAACTTCATTTTAAAAAGGCAACAAAAAAAAGAAAGAAAAGCTAAATGTAGAGGTGTATGACATTTGTTCAGATAAATTATGTTTACAGGACTTAAAGGTGGGGTAGGTAATTTTGGAGAAACCAGCGCTAGAATTTGAAAATACACAGCCGGGAAAAATCTGCCACTTCCTTACAGAGCCCCTCCTCCAACACACACGAACGCACACATGACCAATGAGGGCACGAGATAAGTTTGTGCACAGATGGAAGGTTGACAGGCAGGTAGGCCATCCAGTTATTTTAGCCGGGTCGTACTTTTTACAGTATTACGGCTTCCACAGATGACATTTTTTTATGGATTTTTTGTCAAAGCACTTAAGATATGCATTGCTATCGGGATGTTAAGAGCATTCCATGGAATATAACAAAAAGTGTATCTCGAGCCGGTTTCTCAAACTTACCTACCCCACCTTTAAAGGACTATTTTGTTCTATGTAATGCTATTATTTTACCTTTAAAATAAACTACCCTGTAATCCTGTAATAACAGTAAATAAGACTTTAAAATACTTTCAAGGCCTGGAGCTACCCATATCTCAACAGCAAGTTGCTTTGCTCACTTCATTATCATCCCTCTTTTCTCTCTTCTCAGTTTCACAGATTTTGCCTGCTCCACTTTCCCCTTTGTGTTTCTTGCACAGTTGCAAATATAATCATGTATACACATATGCTAATTAATCCAACAATCAGCTATTATTGGATACGTCTGTGCATGCATTTCATATGCTTACTTGCATGCTCACACTCACATACATACCGACAAACACTGAAACGGATATACTTCACGCTTTTTGAAAATGTTAATGACTTGGACAGATATGCAGTATCTGCTTCATAATAATTTTTCTTCTCATATATCAGCATAACTTCCTTTACACACATTATATATGCAGAAACAATTTCCAGTTGCCCATTGTGACAAAGACACACAAAAATCAGAAGCTCAATTTGTTTGATGAGAGGCCTTATCAAGCCCTCAGAGAGGATTCTGGGTAAAGAGCATGGGAGATAGGAAGGAGACACATAAGCGGAGGATAAATTACGCGTGGGGACTGAACCATCCATCCTAATGAATTGTGGTGAAAGAAGTGGTTTTGATGTGGGGCTGGCGATGTTTTGCCATTGTCAGCACTAATTAATCTGTATCACGAGAGACGAGAGGAACTTTTGACAGGCCTCTTTTTTTCTCCCAACGCTTAACACTTCAAACACACACATATATGAACACACTGACAAAATACTTCTGAGACTTGCTTCCACTCATACAGCAGTAACAGCACACACTGTACATGCACAACCTAAGCATAACCCCGTGCACGACATGACTTACCTTCACTTTAAACAAAAAGTGAAGGTTTAAACATTTAACGGGTTCTTAGAAGCAACAGTAACCCAGTCACGCACACAGTTGCAAAGAAGCTGAAGATGACAGCTTGCAGACCGAATTAAGAGCAGGGGCTTTTCCCACTGTGCCGTAAGCTGTCGAACAATAGTGGAAGGAGAAGTAGATATAGGTAGAGGGAGGTAGTTGGAGAGAATTTAAAGAGGGGGAGGTTGAGAGACCCGACAGAGGAAGAAAAGTCCTCCTCTCTAAAACAAGAACGACTATAAATTGAGTGAATGTGGGAAAGGTGCACCACTTATATATATATGTTGTGTATAAGTATAGTACATCTCCTTTATTATTTATTCATGGCAGCCATATTCCTTCCTCTGTGAACACCAGAGCTTTTACTTTCCCCTTATGACTCGTTCCCTCTGTGCCTCCATTACTGCACTCCATCTCCTCCTTTACCTCCCTCTGAGCTTTCTTCAGGACCTCTCTGCCCTCTTTTATTAAGCTTGCCATTTCTTTTATTTACCCACCGCTGCGTACCCCAGAGGAAAAATCTGCTTCTTTCCTCTTTCATTCCATAAATCCATGGACATTCCCTTTCCCCCCCCCACACTCAGCCGGGGGGCTTGTTGTGGAAGAAGCTCACGTTGGATGTCAGGGGAGCACATGTGTGTTTGTGTGTGTGTGTGTGTGCCTGTATGTGTGTGTGATGGTGGGAGGGGATGGGGAGTTGTCTCTGCTCTCCTTGCCTCATCATGTGGCTCATTACCTCCAGATGCCGGGCCCTATGCGGCTCCTCCCCTATAATCCAACTCGACACACACTCACATGATCCTTCACACACAAACAAAGTTACTGAAAGGAAAAAGAAACTCCGAGACTACACTATGACCCGCAGCGGTGGGCACTTCAGAGAGATGGAGAGAAAAAGTGTGAGAGAGATGAGAGTTGGGCAGTGGAAATATAGAAGCATAGAAAAGGAAAGCCAAGAGGGTCTGCTTTGAACACATCAGAAAAAAAACGTTCTCCCCTATGCTCCTCTCTTTAGCTCCGCCATTTGTGCAAAGACCCCTTTCCCTCCTCTCTTTCCTGCTCTCTTTTTTATTCTCTTCCCAATCCACTCGTCTCACCGGCCTGTCATCTCTCGGTGCATGAAGCGCGAAAGAATACAATGGCTGGAAATACGTGCAGAGTGAGACCTCTGTGAAAATGTGAGTGTGTGTGCGTTTGCTGAAGGTGCATGTATCAGAGTTAAGAACACAACATGGTTTTACACCTCTATATAAAAATGTATTATGCGTGAGTACAGCCCCTCCTTTTAGGTGTTGTCAGCAATTTACGATACACTTTACATTTTAATGTCACTAAAACTCCTTCGCTCACCTCTTCTCAATCCCTCTCTCTAATCTCTCTTTCTGCAGAGTAGACCTATACCTGTTTTCAAAACGCTCTGCTCATACGCTCCTCGGTACCCCCATATCTAATCTCCTTTTGTGAATAAATGAGCTATTTTTATGAATTTGACTTTAACTGACCCTATAGTTCAAACTCTAACTGTGCTCCCGCTGCTTCTCCTGTCTCCTCCTCTTTCTGTCTCTCCTCTCCAGTGTGGAGCATGATTTCCGACAGCAGGAGGGACGCTTCCAGGGGGTGATGGAGGCCCTGGATGGGGAGTATGATGTGCCTGCATTGACTCTGACCAAGCCCACCCTAGCCCCTTCTTCCGCAAGTCGTCCCAGCACCAAGGCGCGTGTCAAGAAGCTCCGTAAGAAGTGTTTTTGGTGGCTGTAAAATCTGGAAAAAAGCACCTTTTCCAGGCATATGGGTTGTAGCAGGAGACTACAGGCCTCAAACCTTTGGAACATAGCGTCCCCCTCCTGGTCTCCGGGGTGTGACATGTGTTTCAGTGTCATTTAAATCAGTGGTGGCTTTTTTTTTTAAGCAGTATCCCTGTAAATGGCACTTTTTCCCACGGCAATCCATCTTCAGCTCTACAAAATATACACTACAGGACGAGGTAGAGAAAGAGAAAATGGGGACCTGCTGAACTTTGTTCTCTGATATACCCAAGAGGGTTATTGAGGACGACCATGACCCTCCCTCTGTGGGACTCAAGCAGCTAATATGAGATTAACTTTTGACTCAAAGTGAGGATACTGTTCTCCCTTTATAATTAAAAAAGAGCTGAAGCATCAAATCTTTGGATGACAGACAGGAGTATTATTTTTCACTTGGCTGAGTGGCTGGTGAGGCATATGGACCGATGTATGAACAGATTTATCCCAAGATGGATTCACGCTACAGCTGGGAAATAATCCCCACATCAATCTTTTCTGAATCCCAGCTATAAGCACTGGTATCAGAATGATTTTGATGATCCAAGAAATCTAACAACAAATCGGAATACTGTGTCTTTGGACGGAGTGAGAGCCAACATGAATGTAGCAACGACTGAATAGCTAAAGAGGACATATGTGGGACAGAATGTGATGCTCTCTGGAAACAAAGAGACAGCTCGCTGGAAACAAAGAGACAGCTCGCTGGATGGATATCAGGGTTTGGAGAGCACAGTGGACTGTGTTAAGAATACATTAAGAGACGAAGTGATAGGCAGCACGCTGATAGACCTTTTCAAATTATTAAAAATTCTGTCAGCGTTGTTTGACAGAGTGATTGATTCTCACCTTTGACCATCCAAAGTGGAAGTGTTTTGATGTAAGCTCAGTCTTGTTTTACACACACACACACACACACACACACACACACACACACACACACACACACACACACACACACACACACACACACACACACACACACACACACACACACACACACACACACACACACACACACACACACACACACACACACACACACACACACACACACACACACACACACACACACACACACACACACACACACACACACACACACACACACACACACACACACACACACACACACACACACACACACACACACACACACACACACACACACACACACACACTGCAAACTAGGGGGTAGAACAGTTAGTTATTGGCCTGTACTCATGTTTCAAATGTGTATCAATACTTGCAAAGCCTAAGCTAATACAGCACCTATACATTCTGTATGATCACTGTGAGACTAGCTGTGTATTTCTGAAGCTTTGCTTAAGTTCACGTTGCAGAAATCATGCAGCGGAATGCTTTGTTGTTGTGCAACATATGGAGAGCTCGACATAATCTGTTTCATGTGATTTAGCACCCATCAACTGTGACTGCAGTTGCACAGTGAGTACATGCACCCAGTTACCCAGTGAATTGAACAGAATAAAACGCTTTTTTTTAAAGCTATTCGCTTTTTTTAAAGCTATTCCTTTCCGTTTTACCAATACATGTGTTAATGTATATCATAACAAAATGTGTGGGTTAATATACAGTATTTTTTCACAAATGATATATTGGCAGACTACTCTGGCGTCCATCCCTGTTGGAAACACACCCACATCATTATTTTCCACACAAACACACACCATTTGCACACTGCTTAGCTCACAGCAGTTTAGAGGTTAACCACTAAATCTTAAAAGGACCTACTCCAGCTGCTTCTGGCTGACAGGTTGCCACCAATTAGACCACTGGATGATACCACACTCACTAATTAACCCAACAGTGTGTGTGAGCTCCCACAATCCCCCTCTCTTCCTGATCTTCCTCTTGTATGTACAATAAAGTGTGTATTTTAAACAAAATGTCATTGTGTTGAAATACTTTGTGTTTCAAAATGAAGTCATATTAGCAGACAAGAGTGGATGGGGGTTGGTCTTTATATGAATACATTTGAAAGAGCAGACAAAGTGAGAAAAGAGAGGAGGGTCTGCAGTCCTTTATGTACTTACGATTAGGGCGTGCTCTCTTCCCATCGTGATGACCGTCCGGTTGATGATCCTCAGCAGAGACACCACAATGTCCTGCACATGTTGAAAGGTTTCACCCTGAAAACAAAAAGCAGAGCAGAGTTAAATCACGGGGAATACTGGGGAAAGATGGAGAGAGAAGTATAGACAAGGAACCATAATATTGTTAACACACACAAAAACAAGAACAGCTGCAGAACAGAATCCGGTTCTGTTGAATCAGCTTCCTCTCAGGCATAACATCAGATCCATCTCAGAAACCTTTGATTTGTTTTTGTTGCCGTTTTTCCCTCTCATGAACTCTCCTAACAGCAAAAATAACCAAGTTTGCACACACAATAAAAAGATTCACTCGGGCTCTGAATGGATGATTGGTGGATCAAATGAAACAACAAAGAGAATCAAGTTAAAAGTCGGTTCACTTTTTAGGAAGAGGCCTCACCAGGACATTCAGTTAATCATCCTCAGTGTGGACATTTGAACCTCAAAGGCACGTGGATGTGGATTTTTTTGTGCAGACCTGCTTTCCTTGTCCCATCTTTTCCTTTCCTTTGAAGCCACTTTTCTGTCAGCTTTCTTCTCCTCCATCTGCCCAGAGGCAAACAAGGACGAGAAGATCTAACAGTCTGTGCTTAAACCTTTCCCAAGGCAAATGACTTTCTCCTAGTTAAAATATAACAATTATTTGTCATGGCAAGTGTTGTTAATCTGGCACATATGGTTGGTCTTACTGTCTGGAGCTGGAAAGGGATGTTTTATTCTAGCAATTTAGTTGTTTTATGAAGCAAAAGAAAAAATGGTGGATAATATTTGCAACTCTTTCAGGGGTCAGTCATATTAAAAGCAGGCTTTGACAACCAACACTACTAAACATAAAAAGAAGTAGGCAGTGGTATATGAAAAAACTCACATATTGTGATATCTTATGTCAAATACCTCAAAAACATATTGATAATTGATACCCATTTAATATTATAATATGGGATTACTTTAGATCAGGGGTAGCCAACATGGTGCCCGCGGGCACTTAGTCGCCCGCGGGGCATGTTCTAAAAATAGCTCAATCATAGCGAACTCTATCTACTTAATACAACTCTATATCTATCTAACACCCCTCCTCCCCCCGCCCCACAATGAATATCGACCAATCACGTTCTTGCTTGATTTGCGGGACCAGCATTGCAGTCGGGAAGAAAAGCAATGAACAGCTAGTCGTGCCAGCCTATACAACACATGAGGGGCAGGGTTTTACTGTGTGTGTTGCAACTTACAAAAAAACTGTTTAAAAGGGGAGTGATTAGTAAAATATGCATAAATAAAAAGAAAGAATGCTAACTAGGTAACATAAGATAAGAATAAACAAGTTTAAATGATTTGTTATTGGTTGTGATCATATTCTAAAGATGTTTGGATTATTGAAAAGTATACAGCTCCCTTTGAGTGTTGAGAGCTGTATCAATAAATTCATGTTGTGCTCAAAGTGCACCAGATTGATGCATTTCACTTCAACATTTAAAAATAATCTTCCTGGGGGTGCATGCCCCCGGACCCCCCTAGAGGAGGTGAGGACCCCCCTAGAGGATGTGAGGTCCACCCCCAAAATAAAGCAGTTAAAATAATTAAATTGCATACATGTTCTTTTAGTAAACACTGAAAACGGGTCCCACAGACCCGAACAGCACACAAAGGTTAAAGGTCAGCATATAATAATGTTAAATGTGCTAAATATATACACTGCAAAAAACAAAAAAAGAGGAGTAAAAGTAGCCCCCGACTTGTTTTATTTTTTGAAAGTAGCTCTCATCCTAAAAAAGGTTGGTGACCCCTGCTTTAGATGTTTTAGGTAACACTTGTACTATGAATAAGATGACCCATGGTCAAAGATTTTCTCCTTATTTTGTTAAGCAATATAATTGAGATCCATTGTCCTGTAACCCAAACATTATTGCCACCATTCATCTGTATTGTTTTAACATTGAATATGCAGAAAGCAGTCAATGCATGATGAAAATAAAGCCTTTAATAAGATAACACATTTTACATTTCTAAAAAAATACTGAAAACAACTTTTAATGTCAAAAACATTTAAGACAATTGCCACCTTAAAAAAGGCAACAAAGTAATTCAAATAGTCTGAAACCCAAGAAAAATGCAAGGTCAGACTAATGACGCATAAAAATAGTGCTAATTCTTTCCAAAAAATACACATTTTACATAAAAAACATGCACCTTGACAGATGCATCCATGAGCACAGAACAAAATACAAACCTACACACACAACCACACACACACTATGCTACAGTGAATTGGTCAATGGAAGCTGACTCAGACTTGCCTGAGGGTAGTAACTCACTACTGGGGCATCTGCTGCATCCAAGCACATCTTAGTAATAATGCTGCAGGGTGCATCTTTGTGTCAGTGTGCGCGTGTGCGTGTGTCTGTCTGTCTGTCTGTCTGTCTGTCTGTGTGTGTGTGCGTGTGTGTGTGCGTGTGTGTGTACATTTGTTTAGAGTATGCTAACAGTGTTATAATAATCTCACCAGAATTAGTTTTTTGTTCATGTCCTTGTCTGAGCTGATCAGAAAATAATAATAGCAGAGAGCAAAGGTCAGAATAGAAATTAAAGTAGGGAAAAAAGACTCAAGTTCAAAGTTTAAAACGGCAATCTCTCTTCTACTGACTTTGCTTGTGTGTCTGTGTGTGTTGCTGTGTGTGCTGGCCTGATGGCAGATGATATTTTAAGGGCCGGATGAAGGCAAGATTTGACCCCACCCTCTCCCTCGAGCCCCACATCCGCCAAGTTGTAAAAACCTCATTTTTCCACCTCCGCAATATCGCCAAACTCCGTCCCTCTCTCACCCGCCCTGCAGCTGAGCGACTCATTCACGCCTTCATCTCCTCCCGCCTGGACTATTGCAACGCACTCCTCTACGGCATCAGCACTACATCCCTCAATAGACTTCAGCGTGTCCAGAACGCAGCCGCCAGACTCCTCACCCACACCAAATCATGGCATCATATCACCCCGGTCCTCAAAGAACTTCACTGGCTCCCCGTTTCACACCGCATCCAACACAAACTCCTGGTACTCACCTACAAAGCCCTCCACCACCTGGCCCCCCCCCTACCTCACTGACCTCCTCATCCTCTACCAACCACCCCGGTCCCTCAGATCCACCTCAGCCGGTCTGCTTTCCATCCCCAAGGCCAAACTCCGGAGCTTTGGGGACAGAGCATTCTGTGGCAGCCCCGAAGCTCTGGAACTCCCTCCCCCAAGACCTCCGTGAGTCCGAGTCCCTCACCCTGTTCCAGTCCCGCCTCAAAACCCATCTCTTCAAATCTGTATACCCATAAGCCCCCCCCCCCCACCCCCCACTTCCTCCTGACTGCTTTCTGTTTTTTTTTTCTTTTTTTTTCTCTGTTTTGTTTTTGTTTTGTTGCCTGTCCTTGTCTGTCTACCCTTCCCCAAATGTAAAGCGTCTTTGGGTCTTAGAAAAGCGCTATATAAATAGAATTTATTATTATTATTATTAAACCACACTAAATGTACTGACTCAGCCACAGGGCACTGAAAGATGAACAACTGTGTAAGTGTGTCCTCTTGCATACCATTTCTATCTGAGACTACCTTAAACTTTCCCTCTCACGCTCTCACTGTCACACACACACACACAAACACACACACACACACACACACTAAGGTTGTGGCGCAGCTGTTGATCCCAAATAAGCCTAATTCTTTCTGGCTCACTGTAGGTATTTTGGTTTGTCAGAGCTGGAAGACGGGAGATGAGGCACAACGCTCGTTCCCTCTCCTGCAAAACACAAAGATGTCGATACTCTGTTCATGTATTCCAAACTGTACTGGTTTACCTTTCGCTGGCAAAATAATGTGAAAATAACCCATTGTTTTGGGGATAGGTAAAAGAAGAAAACGAGGAAGCCTGGGTGAGCCATTTCTTACTGTCTCTCTCTATCACTCACATACACGAACAAGACTGACTTATACATTCAACACAAACTCTCCGAGAGCATCTGTCTTTTGTTTTGTCTTCTCTTACATCTAAGCTTTTTTTTATGCTTCTCTCCCCAGTTTGGAGACATCTGTTGTGCAACAACTTAATCAGGTACCAACCTGAGCGAGAGAGAGAGACAGATGGGTGGAAAACAAAAGGAGAGGGGATGAAAATAAGTGATAGAGGGCCAGAAGGTGAGACATTGAGACAGTCTCACATCACCCATGTCTTCCTCTATTTCTGTTGTTTTCTTCAATTTGTTTTATTGCACCCCCATTCCAATTTCAGACTGTCATTTCTCTAGTTCAGTGCAGAGTTGTCTTGTAGAACCCCTCCACCTTATTAGTGTAGACATAAACCCTCTCCCCTCTGTCTGTTTAGCTTGTACTGCTCTCTCTCTCTCTCTTACCATTCCATTCAATGTTTTTCATTCTCCCTGAATGGCCATTGGCATTATTCATCTATCTGGCTTTTTCTCCTCTTCTTAATTATTTCCCTTCTTCCCTTCTTTATGCTGCAAAGCATAAAGAAAGGAAGCAATGCAGAGGTTTTGCCGGCCAGGGTTCTCATTAAACTCCACCATGCAGTCTAGCAACACACACTCTAGATGGTGTGAATGTGTACTAAATTAAATCCGGAAATAAATATCAGAACTAGTGCTCACTCTGAGTGTGTGTTTGCTAAGAGAATACTTTGATCTGGAGTCTTGACACATATATGCAGTCCATCAGCAGACATTTCCCCTAATGCCATATAAAGCATGTATTAGACGTTAATATGTTTGTACCTGTCATGTCCCTTTGAATCTCAGCTACAGCCTGTTTTCTTTTGTTATACCGCAACCGGCGCACGCTAATGTCATCCTATTGCACTCCATTCATTCATTCATTCATTCATTCATTCATTCATTCATTCATTCATTCATTCATTACTTCTCCCTCTCCTCTCCTTTTTCGGCTCATGCTTAATTACAGATATCCAGACAAATAGAGCTGAAAAAAGAGCCACACCTTCACTTCAAAAACTCAGCAGGTTGCCAATACCTTGCAAAAGCAATTTAAAAGACCTCAGATGGATTCCATTGATGTATTTGTTCTGTGTGAGTATTAAAGGTGTTTAGTTCATGAGCTAGCTGGATTTTGTTTCGACAGACTAACATGCGGCACAATCAATTAGATTTTAATTGGTCAAGGCCTGCACTATTGCACAACTGGAAGACTGGAAACAAAACAGCTTAAGGCTATTTACTTTATTCTTTAGGAGACAAATTGCACTGGGCAGGCACAGAGCTCAGGGGCATTACACATTCATCCAGTGATCCTTAAAAGATAAAGAAAAGGTTTTTTAGTTCCTGCCTGCATTGTTTTACTTTAACACTTTACTAATAAAAATCCTGTGTAAGAAGGTTTAATGTTATATGAGAGCAAATAATGCTTAAAGTTCAGTTATAGGTTGTTTGCTTATTGGTCTGCCTCAGCGGTAATAATCTAGAATGTATTATTGTGGTCATTGGCACATTTATAGTTTAAACCAGTCGAAACCGATGTTGTTGCGGCCCACTTATGGCACTTTAGTTGCACCTCAATTGACCATTGGTATTTAAATATCTCAGGAAACTGTAAGCATTCAGCCAAACAGCTGTTGAGGTAATGGGATTGCTTTCGGCCTATGGAGTAAAACTATACAGAAAACCTCCAAATGAAAGAAGTTGTTAGGAAATACAATGAGGGAGGTAATGATGTTGAGAGATAGTCTGAAACACATAGGAACTTGGTGTTAATATAAGCTGTGATTGAGTTTATAATATCTAGCTAAACTATATTCAAATGTCAACAAAGAAATTGGATCCCAACATGTTCTCAGAGTATATTGGATGTGTTCAACGCTGTCTAATTTGAAACAATCACCCAGAATGCAGTGTAAACATTTCCATTATGTGTTCTTTACTATTAAATAGCTCTACGTCTTACCACACTGTCCCGGCTGAGGACCTCCAGAATGTTGTTGAGCAGCTCCAGACTATTTCTCCTCTCATCGTGAGGCCCGTCAGCCATGCTGGCAAGTGCCCCACCCAACTCCCGCAGCATCATGGGTAACAGCACATCACGGCACTCTGCGAAGAAACAAAACCAGCGATGGTTCAAAATGACAGGTTTAATAAACTAGTCTGTAAGAAAAATGAAGTGCTAGACAGCCTATTTGCAAGAGTGATGTTTTATTTACATATTTTAGGCAGGGCCATAAAAGATGTGAGTGTCTTAAGATGTTTAATCACACACATCAACAGTCAGAGCCTTAAGATTTACATTTATGCAGTTCCTCTCTGAAAAGCCCTTTAATACCTAAACCCACACATCAATTGGTTCAGCTCCTCTGAAGACAGCCTTGCCCGCACACTTTGAGTAACGATGCAACTGCAGCATGAAGAAGAAATGCAACCGTAACCCAAGACTGCACAATGAGGTGGTATCAATCAAGTGTCTATTTACAGTTCCATGCATGTCTGCTGCTCTGTCAGCCGAACAGACAACTCATCAATCGCCGTGGCCAAATGTTTCTCTGTGCCATCTATCTGATTGATCATAATCTCTCTTTAGCCTCTGTGTTAACTGTGTCTCACAAGACATCGTCAAAAAATGATATTACATTACGTCAAAGTCGAGAACACTTATGTGGGAACAAAATGTCATTAATGTTAAGATATCCATATCAAAAGCTAATATACATGGAGCATCTATTATATTTATACTACTTTCACATGGTGCTTCACCGCTCCATCAATTATTTATGGATGCTGTATGGAAAGAGCCTTCGAGTTATAGGAAGGAAAAGGGACACTGGTAGCAAAAGCACTGTAGTGAAAAGAGACCTTAAAGCAGACCTGAGTAAGTCAAATGATGTGTATGAGACACATTTGAATGGCTTTATTAATAATAACACCTTTTCTGACCAATGCAGCCCAAAACATATGACTGGTTGGATTTATTTGACAGTGTGTTGGTTAAAAAATGACTCCAGAAACCAACATGTATCTACATCTACAAACACTGAATGTGAGTGTTTTATGATATGTGCCCTTTTTTTAAATGGGTCATACATCTTTCAAAGTTATTGCCAATTCAATAATAAGGGAAAAGGCTGGTAGCTTGTATTCAGATAAAATATTGTGTTATATAGGATTAAATAATGAGCATGAGTGTTATGGCATACTTTGGATATCCTAATTTAAACAAATCTAACTAATATGACATCAACCAGTGTTTGGACAATAAACTATCTACATGTATACAATTAAACTTAGCATCAAAATTCAAATAAAGTTATAGCGGTTAAATACAATGACTTAATTCTTAGTTTCTGTACAATACACTTTTTTTTGCTGTTCAACAATATCCCTTATGTGTCATAGTGCCTGCACTCAGCTGCTACCATAATCACTGCCTATCTTAACACACAATCAGCATTTTGGCCAAGATGGTTCTGATCACGGATGTAGCTTGCAGGTCAAATAATTTATCTCAAGGTCAGATATCAATACCAATATGACGCAGTTACACATGTACAAAGTAAGGAAACAGTGATTGCTAAAAACTGATCTTTATATTTTTCATTTGTCTACCTTGACCTCTCCCCTTCTTGTCTCGTTCTTTTTTAATCATTCTGCCCCCTCCACCCATTCCTCTCTTGTAGCCGCAGGTAGACAGAGCCCATTAAAAGCTCATTTGGGCTTATGCTCGTTAGTTCCATTATTTACTGAGGCAAGCTTATAGGCCTGCTGAGTGGACCTTCAAAACACACACACACACACACACACACACACACACACACACACACACACACACACACCACACACACACACACACACACACACACACACACACACACACACCACACACACACACACACACACAACACACACACACACACACACACACACACACACACACACACACACACACACCACACACACACACACACACACACACACCACACACACACAACACACCACACACACACACACACACACACACACACACACACACACACACACACACACACACACACACCCACACACACACCACACACACCACACACACACACACACACACACACACCCACACACAACACACACACACGAAAGGGGGGTTAAGAGAGACAGTGAAGGGGAGATGCATGAGTCACTAAAAGCCCTCATGACTCAGAAAAATGGAGGCAGAGGAGGGGGCTGGACAGGTAGAGTAAATCCAACATTCACGATAAGTGTGGAAGACAAAAATAAGTAGTATCTCAGTGCCATGCAATTTAAAAATAATTACCATTATGTATAATGTAAAACCTGAAACAAAGTTGTGTCTTTAACCGAAAAAGACAGAGGGCTCCTGTTCTGTGGCTGTAGAGATGGTGCTTCAGAGGCTGCCAGCTTTGTATTTGAGAAGAGAGCCTGTTAAATCTGTTTAATCCATCACAACAGAAACTCATCATCTTTTGTCCTTTCCGATAGAGAAAACAATAGGTTATGTTTTATAGCAGTAGTGTTGTGTGTGCGAGAATTAATCCATCTGCCTTCTGGGTGCTGGATGAACCACTAAACCCGAGTACAAATTCATTCCCTGCTGAAATGACCCCAAAGCCACATGTTTCTTTATTTCTATTGATCTAAGAAACTAAGCCAGCTGGTGTTTATAGGTGCAACATGTTCAGGGGAGCGAACATGAGTATATAGCAGGGGGTGGTTGGTTTGAAATGGTATCCTGTTGTACGAAACATCGCATGCTTTTTGTTTTACTGTGTCAGGAGCCAGGCTTGATGAAAATATAACCATGACAGCAGGCTTCAAGGTCTACTATGTTTACACTGACCCTATATAAATGTCAAGGAAGATGGAAGAACCCATTTAGTCAAGCCTCAGGCATGACATTACTGCAAATGGTGTGTAACATTTAATATAATGTACACACATACTGTGCAGGCTAGATGGGCATCTAGCTAGCTAGTTTTACACTTAATGACGAGAGAGAACGTGCGTTTATATTTCTCTAGGGTTATAATCTTTTGTTTTGAGTTAGGAATAATCAGTCTCACTTTGTATCTTGAAGAGTGAAGCCTGGGTAGAACAAAATGAGGTAGAGAAAGAAAAAGAGATAGTAAATAAGGGATAAATAAAACTAGACTATTGAGACTTAATCTTATGTCCTGTTTCATTGTGATTATTTTCTGAATGAAGAAAATGTTTGGTAATATTCAGGTAGCAGGCATACTCATGCAATGTACTTTAACCTTCTGCATTTTCATTGTCTACCAACAGTGACACAATCTGCTTGACTCATTAACTTTCTACAGAGCGTGCTGACACTGGAAGATTATATATTTTCACCAATTTCAATAGTGATGGAAAAACAACTAGAGTCTCACGCTTTTTCGAATACACTCTGTTTAACCTGTGCTCTCCTGGGAAGTTTCTTATGCCGAGTAAAACACCTCAGTTCAGTCAGCAGCAGCTTCCCCTCTTAAACCTCTGAAAAAGTATTTAAAAAAACCCATTATAACTCGCTCATCTCCAACATCCTACTTTGATTGATCTGATGAGGTGTGAATGGTCTGTTTTGATTTTACCTACATTCCCTTTCCCATCATGTCTCTGGAGCTCCTGAGTATGAACTGAGTTCGATGATAAGTACAGACTGCCTTTGTAATACATCTCTGCGGCTGATACTCTTCAGTCAGCGATGTGGAACAGTGCCTTTCACTTTGCAGGTATTTCTCTGCACTTCGCCTGGCTTGGAATAACATCAGGAATGTTAATATCTGCTGCTTCAGCCTGAACCGAAGCTCTCTCAGGGACTTCTTTGAACTGCAAGGAGGTCCTCGGGGCTTTCAGTCTTGTAAGAACAGCAGCTACGTTGGTGTGCGCAGGTCCCAGGGTCAAGGTCATTCTTTAAGAGGGCATTTGAAATGAGGTCCATTTCCAGGAACACTTTCTCTGCAGCACTGAGTGCACACTCTAAGTTCTGTGGAGAACTGAGTGATTGAACCAACAAAGGGATATGCAAAAAGGTGTTCTCTTCTTTAAATTAAATTAAATTATGCATCCTCACAGCGGATAACAAAATTGGTCGAAACAAACATGGAGGCTTCTGGTTTGTTTGACTCTTTAAGCCACCGGAGGTCATTTCAGTGATTTTCTTAACTGAGTCAAAACAAACTTGAGAAGTATTATCATTTTTGACCGAGTAGTTTATCAGGGAAGACAATTGCCCTTATTTGAGCTGGAGGACCTTTCATTGTCGCAGTAATTTGTTGAAATAACAAAATGACTGCCTTGGCAGATCTGTTGGGTATTTAAATGCAAAAATCTTGCAAATGTTGTTTCCTCTTACAATCTGCCAGCATATACTCCTTTCCCTCCTCCTGGTGGATTCTTCCCTCTTGAGTGTCTCTCTTTCATCATCTGCTGTGTATATTCCCAGAGTTTCCTGATTCTCTATGCATATTATAATCTCCATCTTCTCAGCTCCAGCTTTTGTTTGTAATTGTTCATCTTGTTTTTGTCTCTCAGCAGATCCCACCATGGGTCTTTGCACAGCTTTCCTCTTGATTACCATTCCCTGTTTTTCAGTTCTGTCAATCAAAACTCAGCAACTTAGCATTTCAGGTAGGGTTGTCACAATATTATTTTACAAAAGGATAATAACTGGTAAAATAAATGACAATACTAAAAATAAATCTGACATTTGTAGACAATGTAAAAAGAAGAATGATGCTATGAGTGAAATTAATCTTAAAGTTTGTTTACTGTATGTTTTGTCGGCAATTAAAAACACTCATTCACTCACACATGGGGGGGGGGGGGGGGGCACTGGGGAAGGGAGCAAAAGTGTAAATGTTAAGATATTATTATAATATTTGTTCACATACTATCAAGCATGTATTACTGACATTAAATAATATTTAGATATTTAAATATCACGGTAAATCGCAACAGCCCTAATTTTCTGTGAAAGGCTTCCACCATAAACCTCAAAACAAATCGGCATCCTTCACTAGGATTGGCAGAGTCTAACCCCGGTCATGGACCTAATCCTATAACCGTAAACCATTTTTGCCAAGGTCTGTTTGGTGGAGCTTGCTAGTGGCAGCTTTGTAACAAAGCAGCCTAAAAAGAGACTCTGCCTGAGTGGCTCAAATAAGGATGAGAGGAGGGGTAGTGGCTGGGGAGAAGAAGAATTTTAGGAACCTTGCAAAAGGCACCAGAGAAAGGCATTTGACGGATACAGTTCAGTTGTTACCTTTTAGTCACATTTGAAGAGGTTTGATATGCAACATGTACAAAATAACATTTTCAAGCTATTTTTTCATGGCAAAGGTGTATTTTTCACTTTCCCATTCACACCTGTGTTTCTATGTTCCACTTGCCTGTGTGATTTAGTTGCGTTATGCGTTTTATCCTGCGGTGTAACAGTGCAGCAAATCAATTCAGCCATGTTAGGGAAGAAAGCTTTGCCCAACTGGCGCTGATGGGCAAATGGAAATCAATATCTTGGGGCTAACATTGGGATGCTTTTCAACTTTTCCTCATCTACACAGGCGCTGACGCACAACACACAACATATTCAGAGCGTGTACATACAGAGCTTCAAGTACTCATCTATATTCAATTGAAATGTATTTTTATTCTAGCCGTAATCTCAGCCTTTGACTAATAAAAGCAATGTGTCTCTGTGTGTCCAAGTGTGAATTGTCCTTGTGTCTGATTTGGAGCTTCACTGATATTTGATGTGTGAGTTGGAATGTCTCTGTGCCTGTGTGAGCGTGTGGTTATGTGTTTGGATTACCAAGTTTATGAGAGCAGACAACCATCCGTGCTGGCAGGCCACAACACAGAGAACAGCTTTGATGGCTCAGCAGCCAGCTCATCTCTTCTCTTCTCTGCTCTATTTTTTCATTTGACAGGCAAACACAATAAACTATAGCACATGATAATGAGATGCAATCTCAGTTTCTAAGAGGCATGTAAATCATTGTTCTCTTCCTCGTATCTCCATCCCTCTCTCTTCCCTTCCTTTAGTTGTCTTCCCTTCCTTTAGTTGTCGTCCCTTGCTTTCGGCAAGGCGGAGTGATAGAAAAAATGATAATGAGGGGGTTTGGAGGCACAACGACAAGTAAATCTTTTGAGTTGAGAGGGGGCTGGGACCAAGCCAACTGTCTTCCCGCTCGTTTATGACTAAATGTCTCTCTCAGCATGTTTCTCATCTCTCCGTGTCACAGTGGGTGTCTCCTCTCATCCACTCTCCCTCCATTCTTCATTTGTCTCCCTCCCTCCTTCCTAACTTTTTTTCCTTGATCCATTTTTACACCCCTTTTGAAATAGAAAGCACTTATTTCTCTGTTAGCATTAAGGTTTGTGCTTGTCTGTTTACATTTCTTTCTTTTTTTATAGCTTGTTTGATATGCTGTTGTGCAAAATAGACGTATTTAAATGTTTTAGTGGGATGACTCTTTTCATAGAAATGCATAAAATAATCTAAAACTGCGTGAATGAATGCTCTCCCTGCTATGATGCTGATGAGACCTGGCACAATCCACTGTCAGCAGAACCAAAGAAAACACAATCACAGTAAAGGGCGGCGTCTCGAGCACGATTATTTTTCTTCAGTATGATATTGCTGATACTGATCAGATAATCCCCTGAGTGATTCGTCTAGATACAGCTTTCAATTAATTTTCCCTGTGTTTCAAACAGCGTGCAAATGATCTTTTTTCTTTCTTTCCACCTGTCTATGACTCACCCGCTAATTGCCACATCTCATCTCTGCTTTCCTCCCCTGCTCCCTCTCCCATATGAATATTTAATTGATTGACCAATTAGTCTCTTGCAAACATCGGTTGCTTCAGCGTTTCTGATGGAATCCAAACGATCCAGGGGCGGATCAATGGTAGATGAATGCCTTATGGTCAACAATGTCCCTGCTTTGACTGGTGGACAGGCTAATTCTCAGAGGGACATATCATGGTGTTGCAGCCTACTGTTGAGCATATATCTGATGACGTTTTTTAATTCTGCATCGTAGTTTTTCAGCATTGTGAACCTGAACAGTACTACTAACTCTAAGTATTATGGGTACTGCAATCAAAACCAACTATCAAGTTGAAAAATAAAGTAATACGTACTTTTTACAAGTAGTGCCGTTTCATTTCATGTGGATCATGTGTTCTAAGTGAATACTGATATCTGAATTATAACTTCTGAGTTAGCAGTAACGCAACGGGAACGTACTGTAGAGGCTGCATACTGTGTTACGTTACCTTGACAGCACACCCCACCGTGTTACCATGACAACACAACCCTTACCATGACAACACACAATATTCCCCGTTACCATGCAAACACAATCATTACCATGGAAACACACATCGTCACGTTACCATTCAAACACACCATGTTCTGTCAGGTTGTTGATGTCTCTGGTTAACATTTAACCAATCACATCCGTACTAAATAAATGACTGGGCAGGTGTGCTGATACACAGACCGTGGTGTCCCTCTACTGTCATTGTCTGCATTCAGTTTCCATTGAGATTAACTCAGAGACACAAGCATGGAACAGAATATAAATGAGACAGAGGTAGACTGGGAGACAGAGGCATTTCCCAAAATGATTAAACTCCATTCACTTTGTTCCATTAGTCTCATCCATCCTTCTTTTAGTTCTTCTGCAGGCTCTGCAGACCCTTAATGAATGACAGACACTGACTCTCTCTCTCTCTCTTATTAACTCTTTTAAACCGTCAAGCCACAGCTTTTACAGTTAGCTCAGCTACTTTGGGTCATTCTGTTAAACAAAAGTTTTTAAATAATTTGTGGCAGATGGCTCCTCTGCTGTTGAACACTCGATGGACACAAACCCCACTTTTTAAACCAGTTTACATTCAAAATCTTCTGACAGGTGTTGCAGGCTAGGTGTTTGAGATCTTGATCTCAACGCAGAAAGAGTACAGCGTGACATGAATCTTAATATGATGCAACAAAAGCCAATGTTAAAATTATATATTAAAGCAAGACTCAGTAGGAGCTAAGAGAGGAGAAAAGAGAAGAGAACTGAAAAAAGATAGGAGGTATGCAGTAAACAAAGACTGTAGGGAGGAGAACAGATACAAACACATTTAACAGCCTGGGGGGGGGGGGGCACAGCAGCCAATGACTATTATGAGTTTTACGATTCACATATTTGTCTCTTAATATGTCCATATAACTAAGGATACAGCATATGGGCACATGGGGGCTTACTGGACCACCAAGCAACCTGTTACAATCACACACCCTGAGCAGCAGTAAAGCTGACAGCTTTGAAATGACATCTCAACCAGCTGCTTTGAGAAAGGCTTGGAGAAATATTTAACAATAAGAGGCTCTTGTGGTGCATGCAAATAGTTGCTTACCCTCAGTGTAACACTCACACATATACAGTATAACATAGCGTATTCACACTATTAAATACACTGGCGTTTTACATCTGCTTTTAAAAGTATGTTAGAATACCAACACAGCCTAATCTTACTTTAGACGGCATAAATAGACATTCATAGCCACATCCCACTTGGTTACAGGGTAATATCTTAAAACTGTCTTACGGGCCAGATGTAGAAAACCCCTCTCAGTATCATTATATCTCAGGCTTAAAGTGACCTGTCAATAATGCTGATTGGTAGAGAATGCGGGAACAACCAAGATCACTCAACACTCAACACTGATTAAATCCTGACGTTAATATCTGTACAGCACATTAGTCATCCATATTCATCAAGCCCTGACATGCATCTGTTAAGTAATCACAGCAGGGGAAATATAGACACGGGTGGGAACAATGTCAACAGTATTGTATGATGTGCGGCAGTAAAGCACAAACACTTAAGTAATGGGATTGCTGCTGTTTATATGGCTTGATGTGAATAATGCATTTAAATCAAATGTTTACAGTAGAGATGGCAGAATGCAGCTTCTCTGATTTTCAGTTTTATGGTTTTAGTATCATGTTATGTTACAGACACACTTAGCACAAACAATTCATCACACCAAAATGTGGTTTATGTTTCATCTGTTCTACAAGACGGGTGACATGACTGCTGTCTTCCCTCCAGCTGTACAGATGGAGGAGGGGGAATGGCTGTCTGGCTGAAAAATGCAGAGGGTTATTAGATGGAATCAGGGATTTGGCCTGATTTTGGAAAGTAAAACGCCATTTTCCTCCCACTGTCCTTCTGCTCTTTGCTCTCATTCTTTTCCCCCCATTTATCAGTGTTAATGCTCTCAATCTGTCACACTGATTGCATTATAATTTGCCTAAAATGAGCCATAATGCGCATCGTAAATGTCATGTTGTCTCAAAACCAGATTAACCCCCCACACGATGCACATGTGTATCTGTGCCTGTATCTGCATATGTGTAAACAGTATTTGCTTGCCAATAGCTTTAATCCCACAAGCATATTTTTGAGCATTGGAAAAAAATAGAATCCCTTCAAACACGGCCAAAGGATGCAATTGGACATGAGGGGCACATGAACAGGCCCCACACACACACACACACACACACACACACACACACACACACACACACACACACACACACACACACACACACACACACACACACACACACAACACACACACACACACACACACACACACACACACACACACACACACACACACACACACACACACACACACACACACACACACACACACACACACACACACACACACACACACACACACACACACACACACACACACACACACACACACACACACACACACACACACACACACACACACACACACACACACACACACACACACACACACACACACACACACACACACACACACACACACACACACACACACACACACACACACACACACACACACACACACACACACACACACACACACACACACACACACACACACACACACACACACACACACACACACACACGAAAGTGAACACATGTGACTACAGTGTGACAGGACCTCATTGCAAAAATAGAGACTGCTCTCCTAGTGAGTAACACCAAGTAACAAATACATGGTAGTTCCAATACTTTCTGGATTCGCTTATTTTTACCAAAATATTTTCAAAAAGGAATATTTAAACCAATCCACATCCTGATTATATTCCCTACACAACCACATGTTGTGTTTTCTGCTGTAAGAAGATGCCCTCTTGCAATGACGGCACTTCAATCTAACAATAACAGTATGTGACGGGATAACTGTGGAGCTAATGCGAATGTGCTGCTCATTATGCACTTCATAGTGAGTAAAAAATACATTAAATATCAAGGTATGATTCAAATACAGATAGGTTGCATTGCAGTTGGTACTTTTATAATCAAATTACTACTGAGATGTTTTTTTAATTTTTTACTGGTTTTAATTCTTATCTGTTTTTTTTAATTCTCACTCTCGAACATTAGCTAGCAGGTGACCTCTCGACTCTTGCCACGCACAGTCGCACACCCTCCCCTTCAATCATCTAACATCTCCTACACTGTCAAAGGCTTGGCATTTTTCCCTGGAGACGGAGCTTGGCAGGTCCTCCCCGACAGACAGTCAAACAGACAGGTATGGTTATTAAATATGTATTGCAGAGCAGTGATAGGACACCCGGGGCCATTAGCCATGATAAATATATAATCTAGCTGTGCTACATATTTCAGCCTCCTGGACGAATGGCATCCCCGCATACAAGCCGTCTGATGAGCATCCCAATGCTTAAATGCATCTCAATTAGACTGAGCGTCAGCCCTCATTTGGTGAGGCAGGGATCGAGATGGAATAGACCAATGTATAAAAGAACGAATGAATAAATAAGCAGTGTGCCGGAGGATGGGGGGGGGGGGGGGTAGGGAGCTGGGACCGACAGCAAGCGGGTTTGCTGATAGATTGCGTGTGAGCAGGCCTTAAACTTTAATCACTTCTGGACTGTTTTATAGCAAAACAACATCAGTATGTCTCTCACAAACTCTTACTTGTTCACTCTCAAGCTATTTAGTTTTCTTTCTGTACCACCACCGGTTCTCTCCTCTCTCCAGAATACCTTGTTTCCCTATAAATGCCAGTGTCTCTTCACCACTCAACTGTCATCAATCTTTCCCATATCTCTAAACTTGTCCCACCTTTACTAATCATCATGTCATCCCCCTTTCCCTTTCTGCCAGTGGGAAGTCTTTTATTTTCCCAAAACATCTTCCCTTACTCTTCTGTCTCCCTCCTTTGCAAATTAGTTTGATATTTTCCATCTTTTCTGCCTTTGTTTGTTCATTCCTCATTTGTCTCTAAACTACCTCTGCCTGAATCCCTCTCATCTGGCATAGGAAGTATTTTTATTACAAATAGAGATTTCCACCCTCTCAAATGACTCTTAACATGGTTGACTGGAGCTAAAAGTATTTAAATATTTGCTTTCTAAATGGTTTTAGGTCAGCCATCTGGTTTTCACATATTGACTGATAATTCAGAGACCTTGTTTGCCTAAATTGATTTGTAGCATTTTGGCATGATGCCTTATACACCTCTTTATCTCTTTTCTACCTGTTGTTCCCATCACTCCCTCTCCTGTTACTTTCATCGCTTTCTTCCCTCTCGCCTTCCTTCCCTGATGACAGAGTGTGACTCAGAGAATGTTGACAGCGAGCCAGAGGGCCCAGGCTGTCGTTGAGGCCCCTTGGGAATCAATCATCGGAGCCAAGATCAATACCAAAGGACCGTATCGTGGACCGGCCACTGCCTCGGCTGGCAGCGGCTGACTGATGAGCGGACCCACTGCTACACCGGGAAAAAACAACGTTTAAGGCAGAGCCCACGCTCATTTAGCATGCACCGCTGCACAAATACTGAAATGCACAAATACACCCACACCGAGACATGGTGTCATCAGTCACTCTGAAACAGATACATGCAAATGTGTTTGCCCCATGTGCGCATGGATGCATTCTCATACACAACCTGCACTATCCATGATGTAACTTAAACTCTCCCCAACAGCCCAGCATGCATCCCATCCCATCCCATCTCATTCAGACCCATTTCTGTCTGAAACCACATTTGGTCTACCACAATCACTCACAGCCTTTTTCCAATTCTTCCACTGCAGAGGCCCGATGATGGGCCCCCTTATCGACTCGGTTTTATACAGCAGCACAACATTTGCCCACTCTATTCATCACTGTGTGGTCCTCTGCAGGGGAAACTACCACTTATCAGCCCACTACAAGCCAATTAGACTGACATAATAGGGCTGAACCGTAGTAGGGGGTGAACTTGGTGCAGAGTGTATGATCCTTAATGTGTAGTGTACTTTAATGGCCCGATACATACAAAAACATGTGTCTCTGGCAATTACACCAAATCTAGGGAAATCAAACAATAGGCATGGTGTGAACATTGACACAGTAATGACTATGACACTGCTGCGCTCTGAAAACACTTTCCGCTTATCTGCCTCACACATTAGGCGTTATTACTTCTTCTCCTTTGGCAAACTGCAGGTATTACCTTTGACATTAATATGGATAGCACTCATCTTTCTTTATATTCACTGGCAACAATTAATAAGGCGTAAACCATGTATTCATTTTCTGCTTGCAATAATGTTCATGCATGTTTTCAGTCTGGGCGGATAGGGAATGTCAACACCACAAGGACAAAAGCCAACGAACAGATACTGCTTCAGACTACAAATGTTTACTGGTTAGGTCCATGTTATTCCAGCCTGCTGACTTGAATTTACCAGAACATTAATCGGTGCCACTTGTGCTGATTGTAATAATATGGTATCTGACCGGGGTACATCGAGCTGATTGTAATGTCAGTGGAGATAAACATAGCAGCACTCAAATAGTTTGTTACAGCATCAGCATCAAATATCCAAACTCTTTTGTTTTTTTCCCTCAATAAAAAATAGCCACTGACAAAAATACTGTTTTGACAAATAAACACAGATATCCATTTAGTATTAAGGTGAATGTAAGCTGAAGCAACTGTTAATGTTAAAGTAGATTTACCCTTCTTTTTTCTTAGAGTAAATCAAGCAAATATCAAGGATTCAAAAGATTGTAGTTGAATTCATGTTAAAAATCATTCATTGTTCCTTTTTTAAGTATTTGGGAGTGTCATCCTCCATATCGTCTGCTTCCTTGGAGATTATAGGTTGCCATGTCATTCCTATATTAATGAAATTGACTTGAATGTGTGTGTATGGTGCAGGAAATAAAATAAAGCATACATGAATAAACAACAGTTTGTCCTTTCACCATGTGGCAGATGCTTTTACCCAGAGTGCTTTACTGGATTGCCCTACAGGGAATGGAACATTACCCTTGCCGTATTAGCACCACACTTTTATCCACTGCGCTGTATCAAGATAAAGCCTTTGAAGTAAAGGACATCCTTCCTGATCATAAAGTACAGTGGGAACAGCTGTCTGCTCAGTCCTGTAGCTGTGCGGGAATTACTCACTGTATAATAGACCTTTTAATGCGATCTCAACCTTTAAGTGAGAAGCAACTAATGCTCTGTAGGATTTCACAGACTGCGGTGGTATTTGTTCAGAGCTGGGCACATCTGTGATTGGTTCTCCCCACAACCGTTAAGTCGGCTATTGGTTAGCAGCTCAATGCTGAGGCCTATGACAGAAAAAATAAATGACACACCTTGTCTCTGGAAGAGTTTGCTGCTGACGATTTCAGTCATGGAGGCCACCTTCTGTTTCTGGAGTACCTCAGGGGGGATGCAGGAATAAAAGTCATGCAGCAACTCACTGAAAAGAGAAAGCAATAGGCAGTGGAATAAATAATCGGCAAGATCATTATACGGAAGGAACAACAGGCTTGTTTTCTTGAAAATGAGCACAATAAATATTCAGGAATAATTTAACACAGATTATTGCATGTTTTTTTTAGTTTGAACATAATCTCCTCATTCCTTTTTTCCCCACCTTGGAATTGATTCAAAGATAAAAGACGGAACCACGCCTCAGTAACTTAAGCTTTAAACATTTCTCCTTTAAGGTCATAAAATATGCAAACACTGAAAGCACAGCGCAGCATAGACATGGGTAAAGCAGTGTATGCCGCATGAAAACAAATGAGCCACAGCCTAAACAGGCTTTAATGAAGACACAGGTTTGAATCATCCTACGCCCCCCAAATTCAATTTTAGAATAATTAAACAGCCTGGTTGCAAGCCCCGATGCCACTTAGAAAGATTGAATACTCACAGCATGGCAAACCCTGTGTCTACATGTTTGTATCTCACTTTGTTTCTGTCTACTTAACTGATGGCATACAGGCTGCAACAGCACTGTCACTGATGGTATTAAAAATTAAATGCACAACCCCGGCTAACAAACACAACAAAAGGTTTGTTTAACTTTTGGTGTGCATAAGCTGGCAGGAGGACATGCTGGGCCCAGAGGCTGACTTATCAGGCCCAGTAATCATCTGAGTAGAATGTAATTAAAACCCAAAATGTCAGCATATTCCCACATGGACAAACAAAGGACAACTAGAGCAAACAAAACACAGGCATAGCTGACAATGTTTGTGTTTGTAGGCTCGGCGGATCACACCATAGGTGAGTTTACAAGGTGCAGGAATGTGACTATACCGAAGCTGAGACAAGGCTTTGATGTCCACCTATTTCGCACTGATTGTAATTCACACAGCTTGCTTTTGGAAACTCTGCCTGAGGCCATTCTGATCAGGAATGCAATGGGGACCTTACTTTCAAGTGTAGATGGCTCGGTATATTTGTGCATGTGGGTAAAGAAACGCAGAAGACGGGAGGTGTGTGGAAGAGAAAAAGAGAAATTGAATGACAGAAAGTGAGAATATATGCACTGATTTTGAAACTCGATGCCCTTCATCACCTTTCTACCGGTGTATTTGCGAGTTATGGTCTGTGTGGCAGGTGTTGGGTAGCACCTTCGTGACACTGTGTTGACATCGAGCCACTACAGGGACTTAAATTGGCAGATGTGGATAATCCACAAACACACAAAGGCACACGGGTCACAGAAAGGTGAAAAGCACAACTGTGAGGATAAGGGTGTTTAAAATGGAACATTGCTGGTAGGAAAACATCAATTAACATATTTTGGTAAGGTAAAAAGGTCATACCAAGAGAATGGATCATTGTTAGGTTGTGGAATTGCTAGAGGACAAACAGAGTGCCTGAAATACTGCTGAGGTATATACACTGATTCGGGGTCAAAGAGAGGTCAAACTAGCCATTCCAAGTCATTTCGCTCTTTAGGAGGATGAGAAGAAACCTGAGAGAAGAGGTTCAAATGGGTTTTGTTTGATGGTTTCACTGCAATTGTCAATTCACTCAGGGGCATAAGGAGGAGGCGCAGATTGTGTTTGAGTGTGTGTCCTTGTGTGTATGTCAGTTTGATGAGATTTTTATCACCTGATGGAGAAGGTGCGGCTGAACCAGGACGGAAGGTGTGGGACAGAAGGATGGGGGTCACTGAAGAAAGCCAAGACTAAAACCTCAGCTGAACTGAAAGCTCCCCTATATCCCCTCTGTCAGTGTCACTGAATGAGATCAAAGATAAGGAGCTGGTGTGTGTGTGTCTGTGTGTGTGTTGGTGTGCCTGAGTATTTAAAGGCAAGCTTACCTGAGAAGTTTGGCATCAAACACTTGCTCAACATCATGCAGGACTGTTGGCAGGTACTTCAGAGCAGCAACCTGATGAAACACACACACACAGGACAAGTAAACACTGTTAAAAAGCTGTCTTGAAATCCTGTGGAAGATGTTGGTGAACAGAAGGTGACTTTGCCATCAAATAACCTCTGATCAGAAGTGTGAGAAAATATCTATTTTATGTTTTACAGGGCCACTAGTTCTTCTGCTTAACTTTCTGTGACTCGATCTGTTTGTATGTCTTTAAGCAGCAGAATAGTGATCGCATTAGAGAAGTTTGGGATTGAGGAGGAAGAAGAGAAATCAGAACCAGACAGGTACATGTAAAAAAAAATAATAAATAGAGCATAAGGATGAAAAATGGTAAAAATGAGAGCTGGGTGATGAAGAATGGGGTTCAAGGTGAAGACGTATGATTACCCTGAGCAGTAGAGTGGTGGTGTAGTCGGTCCCCATCAGCTTGTTGATGGATTCAAAGAGGCTCCTCAGCGACTCTTCAAACTCCGCCTGCTCCTTCCCCTCGTACAGCCTAGGAGGAGGAGGAGGAGGAGGAGGACATCAATGGAAATGCAACAGGAAAATCTGAATGATTTTCTGATGAATGAGGCAAACATTAGAAAACAAGACGCGATTAGAAAGGGGGATGGAGTAAAGGATGGAGGTAGGAGCTGAAAGATGAGAGAAAACAACAGGGAGGTGAATAATCATTGAGGTGGGAAGGTGGGGAGAGAAAATAAGACACAAAGTGTAAAAACAAAGATGGCTGGCAATAAACTCAAGTTGAATATAGATGTAGGCAAAAACAGCCTTATTTAAGAAATGTTTGATCAACATTATGTAACAGATATTGAGTGTAACGCACAAACTAGTCAGTAAATTATAACTAAAATACTAAAATATGAAATATTTAAGTTTGATGAATTTACAGGGTTTACAGTTTCACTTTTTTTCAAGATTCCTTGTCAAGCCAGAGCTTCTCTGTCAGTCTGAGAGTTATCTAGCAACAGGGAAATTACTCCTAGATTATGTGTTTTTATGGAAATTGTCAACTGAATTGGTTGCAGGTCCTCGCTTCTTTCTTTAATAATATAGTTTAAAATATATTCAAAGTGAAGGTGCTATACATTTAAAGCTTAAGGTCAATATTTTATTTAACATATAAAGTTGTAAGACAAAGAAAGAAGTCATTCTGGCTATGTAATTATTCAGCAACTCAGTGCAGACTTGTAATTCAATACACTCTATACCAAAGTGCTGCTGCAAACTAATAAAGTATTATGTTGACAAGGTTAAAGTAAACATTGATAAGTACCAACTGCAGTGATTACAACAACCCTCCTCAGACTTTAAAACAAACTGGGTGATCTTTGTTGCTGCTTTTTCACATCACAAACAAACTAACACCCACATATTCCTCTACCATCGCTCGAGTTTAACTTCCTCCACCCCAAGGAAACGTCTCTCTCATCCATCTTTCCTCCCCCCAATCTCACTATCTCTGTGTGATTCAGTGGAGCTTTGCAGTTATTAATTACAATAGAAGTGTTGGGTGCTGGAGGGAAGGATTAGCATGTGGCACACAGCAAATGTAGCATGTGCGGGGAGGGATTATGCGGTAACACACGGCGGTATTATCACTGGGTGCTTTGCAGAGTACAGTTATGATGACAGACACAGTGTCCTGCTTAATCCACAGGCCCTGTCTGCGCATGAATATGTGTGTGAGTGTGTGTGTGTAAAGAGATGATGTCTAGATGCATCAGGGTCAGAGATGGTGTCATAACACCAGGTTGAGCACTCACACCACATATATACAGCTCTGAAAAAAAAATGAAGAGACCACTGCAAAATGATCAGTTTCTCTAGTTTTACTCTTTATAGATATTTGTTTGAGTAAAGGAATTTGTTTTGTTTTTATTCTCTAAACTACTGACAACATTTATCCATGTTGGAATTCAACAGATAAAATAATGGAATGGCTGCCATACATGTAGAGATTGAGATTTAAGAAAAATGTGGAATGGTCTTTTCCAGAGCTGTATAAAAGTACACTTCACAAGCATGTTACACCCTGTAAATATATATATGGAAATAACAGCCAAAATAACCATAGGCTGTTATTACAGCTTAGCTGTGCTCACAAACACACACATCAAGCACACACACATCAAGCACACGCACAGCAGAGCGATAACACATATACATTAGACTGCTCAGCAAACAAATACTGAAGATATACGGAGAGAGCCATGAAGGGCAGGGTATCAACAGAAATGGAGTGAAAGACCTTGAAGAAAAGTCTGAAAAAGGCTTCTCATTGAAAACAGAACAGATATCCTAACAGAATCCTAACTGCATTAATAAGAAAAGATGTTGATATTAGAAAACATACTTATTTTGTCTGTGAAAATGTCAATGCTGTGTGCTTTTGCTTTGGAGAGAGTGAGAATGTTTAAAAAGGAGGAATGAAGTGAAGATAGAAGGTAAACCTAAAGATGAGAAAAAGGGATGGAAAGAAGGGGGACGAGGAAAGGGTAAGACAGGAGGAGAAATATAGAGCAAGTGCTCCGGGGAAGGAAAAAGGAAACACACACACCTGATGAACTAGACTAGTGGAAGTAATGTGAAAGCTGCAGGGCCTGAAGGACATACAGAAGGTGAAGGAAAGAGCTAAATCTGGTACAGCGTGCCTTACATATTTCTGAAGCAAACATCACACGTTTCTAATAGAGTTTGCATGAACACAAAGTCGGTTTGACAAGCTAATAAATCTTCAGTGCCGCCTATTTAACTATTTATGAGTGGTAGTCTTGATGATGATGGGACCTTACAGATGCACCTAAAGAACCAGTGGCTCCCTTGAATACCCAATTCTCCGTTGGCATGACAAGGCCTTAAGAGGAGGAAAAACCTCAGTGTGAAAACGCTATATGCAGAGCAAGAAGAAGTTATCGGCTGCAGGTAGGTGGGGGGCGACAGATAGTAGAAGAGAAGAGAGAAGAGATACCCAGGGGAGGCTGGGGACGGAAGCTCAGTCGATCCAGGAGCAGTGGAGCGCGCAAACACACACATACAAACGCACACACACACACAGGTTAGTGGACTGTTGTACATGCACATAAACACACTTGGGAAAACCACACTAATGCATTCACACAAATCCGCACACACTGAATAAACAAACAAACAAACCCAGCACACTGATAGAAAAACACAGCTGTCGATGCCCCCGAGAAGATTAAAAAGAAAGACCTTCATTGACCATTTTATTTCAAATACCAAACACATAAACCCACAGACAAAAAACCACTAAAACCTACATTTTTTTTTTTTTTCCCACACACACACACACACACACACACACACACACACACACACACACACACACACACACACACACACACACACACACAACACACACACACACACACACACACACACACACACACACACACACACACACACACACACACACACACACACACACACACACACACACACACACACACACACACACACACACACACACACACACACACACACACACACACACACACACACACACACACACACACACACACACACACACACACACACACACACACACACACACACACACACACACACACACACACACACACACACACACACACACACACACACACACACACACACACACACACACACACACACACACACACACACACACACACACACACACACACACACACACACACACACACACACACACACACACACACACACACACACACACACACACACACACACACACACACACACACACACACACACACACACACACACACACACACACACACGTTTCGGATCTGTCAGCATCAGTTTGTGCGCTGCAGTTATAAATGGTGTTTTCAATGATCTTACGGTGCAGCTCTTGGCTCCGCACAGTGGGTGTCATAAGTCTCTCTTTGCAGGAACTTTGTCTCCCTGGTGTTTCGTTGGCTGCCCATTCAGCAGCCCTGCCCTGACATTAGCTCTAATTCGGCCGCTGAACTTCATCATCAATGCTCATTAGCAACAATAGTGCTCTAATCAGCAGCCTGCTCGCACAGAACTGTCAAAACCGATTACTCCTGCTGAGCCACTGGGCTCTGTGTGAGGTCAAGAATGTCTATTTGCATTATTGTGGGTCCTAAAAGAAATTGAACAGGTATTAACATAATGGTCAGTCAACAAAAAGGTACACAGACACTTACTGGGAGTAGAGCATGCGTGATCGGACGATGAACTTGAAGATGTACTCGAGGGCTTTGAGGGTTCTGAGGATGGGTTCACACTTTTGGCCTTGGCTGGACACGTCCAGATACCTCTTCAACACCGACATCAGCTTCCTGGGAGAGAATGATATTAGCAATAGAATTTGGGGGGGTTAGAAAGGTAGAATGGGAAACAGAATGCAGACATAAGGGGAAGGGAGAAAAGGAGAACATTTAAATCATCCAGTCAGAATTGTCACTCCTTTTCTGACGATCCACAGGTTGGGAAATTAATCATCAACTCCATTTTTCACTTCCATAGAGCAGAAAGACGGAGTTCAGCAGAGTGAGAGTGAAAGACAGAGAGAGAGGAAGACTGGCAGGGAGGTTGAGCCGGAAAAATGGCAAAATAGCATTTCACACCTCAACAGATGTACCTTTCACACAGCTCACAGACACCGTCAGACGCACGGTGGAATATCATTCTCCAACACATGCACTCCCCACAGCCGTCTTTAGACACACCTAAATATTCCTATGTGTCAAAGCAGTTGGAGAGGTGTGGGTGGCACAGAGTTCAGTCTAAGTTTATGAACTATTTCTCTTCCCAATCTCAATGACATGACATTCAGTAAAAATAAGACAGTACTGTAGGCCTAAAATGGGCCGAGAGTTTTGGCTTTGTGATGGCTCTATTTCATGAAAAGCAACAGGGGATCACTCACTTACTTTTATAAATCGACCCAATCCTCTTAAACAATAATAGTCCCATTAGAAAAGTCAATTCAATTCAAAACCTTTATTTATCCAGATGAAATCCCATTGAGATCATTGATCTCTTTTTCAAGGGAGACCTGCAGCAAAGAAAAGTGAACTTTAATCTGTCCTCACTGCTGTCAGGTTGGCCTTTTTATATATTATCTACAATAATACCCTTCAGTCTTCCCTGGTTTTGTTTTAGTGCATGGCTTGAATGCGATCGGCAGTTTAAAAGGTATTGAGAGGGGGTTTGAGGGCTTTACATAACAGCCTCTGGGCTGGCAGGCGTTAAGCTGTAGTGACCCTTTTAAAGAGGGTGAACACCAACACAATGGCAGGGTAGAGATGGAGTGATGGAGAGACAGCAGAGAGGGCAGGAAGATTGAAAAAATGCTTTTAATTCCCTAACTGAAGCTTTGGCAATGCAAAACAATATTGTCTCTCACTCACTGAATCAAGTGAAGTCAATTAACAGAGAGTAAGGAGCAGGCAGATGTGTTTGGGTGCATGCCTGAGTGCTTTAGCTGCCACTCCACAGAGGCAGGGTTAAAACTGTAATCCTGTTCAGTCAAGTGCTGCAAAAGGCCCTCACACACCGACCTACAGTGGCAGGTGGATACAATAATGTGTGTTGGATTTAGTGGCATCTAGTGGTGAGGTTACAGACTCCTTAACTGGGTAGCCAGGGGGCGTGCTCAACAAACTGCTTTAAAACTGAACTATCTACGTGTCGTACAGCAAAATATAGAATCCCAGATTACAGGGGTACAGGAAATGTTATAGAAGAATCGTGTTTACAGTGTTTAGGCTGACTCGGATACCAGCTGTATTTATTTGAGCATTTGAAAGAAATGCAGTGGAGAGAGACAGAAGCTGCCTGGCAAGAGGATAAGGCTGCTGGGGGCCCTTTGGGAGGTAGACAAATATATCAATATACTGTAGCATCCTCTTAAAAAATGTATTGCTTCACTTTACATTCATCATTAACAATGAGTGGAGATCCACACTGAAGAGGGCCGATTTTCCTTTTAACATTGGATCTTCAGGTGACATTTATTTGACCAAAAAAGGTATAAAACTTGTATATGAAGAATGGTATTGGCCCAAATGACAGTTTTGTGAATGTGATTCAGACAACCCACATGATTGTACTGTATGTGTTTCTGGTAGTGTACTTTAAACTGTTTTAAATCGGTGTTTTGGCTTGATGACAAAGCATTTTCTTGATTATCTAATGGGATTTTAAAGATTTCGTAAATTCCAAGGGGTGGGGAAAGATCAGATAATCCTTCATTTGAAACGCAAACGGGGAACATTGCTGATACACTGCAGCGCTTGTATTTTCCCACAAAAGGAGAATAAATGTTTCAAATTAAGTATTCAGCTGGCAGTCTATGGAGGCCACAGTAAAATGTCTTAATCCTTAAATAGCCAGATGAGCTCATTGAGTTTAATTGATAATAAAGTCTCCTGTGGCAGATGAGTAGAGAGATGTCTTTGCTTTCTATTTATGGAGCACTTATAAATGATCCTACTGAGAAAAGGTGTAGACATTTTTGTTCAGAATATAAACATTACAATCTGATGCAACACGAACACAGTGTGAGAACAGTGGCTTCTGTCATTCAGGAAACGCATGAACACTGAAACAGAATGAGATGAAAGGAAGTGGTCTGTGATCCAGGAAGTGACCTACTTGTATGCGAGTGTAGCGCTGAAATGCTGCTTGATGTAGGCCTCCAACACTGTGTTGAAATGCTGGAACTTTCTATCAGCAATCAGAGCTATGATGTATATCTGGCAGACACAAGAGAGACAGAGAGAGCTACATGGTTAAATGGGAGTATACATTTACAAGGCAGATAGGAAGTTGTGTACAATCATCTGATAGACATGTTTATTTTGAAAAAGGTGGATAGGTACGCAAAGATGTCACACACAGACAGCCTGTCACAAATTCAGCTGTATCTGGTGACAGGCCACACACACACAGAGATATACACGACATTATCTGTGTAAACAAACACCACAAACTCACCAAGGCGTCAAAAACGAGTATGTCATAGTCGTCAGTCTGAGAGTGTTCCATCATGATGCTGAACAAGGCATCCAGAGTGTCCTGCAGAAACTAAAACCCATACATCCAGAAAAAGACAGTGAGATCACACACGTGTCAAGTCTGCACACTTAATGCAAAGACACACTTGTATTCACAGCACTGACCTTGACCACCTCCTCTCCATCAATCATTTTGAGTTTCTCAAGGTTTTCTTTGAGGTGTTCGGGTTGAGTCTTCCACTTGAGCAGCCCAAGCAGGCCCACTGGAGAGAAGAGACCCACAGAGTACATTTACTGTTCAGCTGTCTTAAACACAGCTGTCTAGCTCAAAACTAGATGCTCATTAAAGCTGTTAAAATGGAAATGTGTTCCAAATGCATCGTTAAAGACTGTCATTTTCTCAATTGAGTATTTTCACTGTGTTCCCTTGAACATGTGACAGTGTCCCCCCTTTGTTCTTCAGAATACATATACACTGCAATTTTAACATAATTAGTAAGATAAGAAGTTGGTGTTGATAAGCAGTTACGCTGTAATGAAATAAGAGTTGTACAAAATACTTAATTTATGGTCTACTCGACAGAAAAGATTGGCAACAATATGATATTCAGCAATCTGCTGCTTTTCTCCATTTCATATCTTTGTGAAATTAATACTTTGTGGTTTGGATGTACATAATACTCTATATACGAAGCATGCCTAGACTCCTGTATCTGTTATTTACCCATTTTATGTAAATAGCATTTACACAAGGTAAATTGTTGATACACGTACATAAAGTAACCATAAATGAATGAATCAGTAAAGTTATTGTTAGTTACAGCCACAATAAAACTAGTAATGGAATTTCCTGCAGAAAACGCAGATGAAGTAATACAGAAGTAATACAGAAGTAATACAGAAGTAATACAAATTGGAAATTGAAATGTGAAAAAAACCTTAAAAAGTCCAGACATGAGCACAGCTGGTCCCCTTAAAAAAATCAAGTGTTGTGCAAGACTCCCTGATAAATACTTATTACCCACTTGGGGCTCTTACTATGAAAATCCAATCAGCATGTGTGAGCTTCTGTGTCCTGGTTAGTGCATAACCTAAATAATCTAAGATCGTGCTTGAGAAGTGAAAGTGAAAGTTCTGAAAACTATAAGTACGAAAAAAATGGTAAAATAAATAATAGATCAAGTTGGGGACATCGCAGGTTATGTGATGCGACACAATCTACGCACCACAACTCACAGCCATTTTAAACTCAGAAAATGTCAGAAAAGGGCATAAAAGGAAATTGTGATAAAGTAAAAACTTTAAAATATATGAAAAGCCAACTCGTGGTTTTATGTCTCATAGTCTTGTAGCATTGTTTAAAGTTAGAAATAAAGTTTGAAGCTAGAAATATGTCAATGGAGTTACATTTTCAAGTTGAGCAGGTTTTAAGAGGATTGGAAGATTCTCTCCAAAACAAAGTGAAAGAACATAAAACTAAAAAGAGGAAGGAACATGGAAAGACATCGCACACATCTCCTTAAGGAGCTGAACACTGATATTTCAAACACGTAGGAGCAGACCAAGAGGTAAGAAAGAATAATAAAGATTGAAAGAACGAAAATGTGAATGTTGCTGAATCTTAAACTAAATAATATATTCAATACATAGATATTATTTTGTAAATCCATCTCTTATTTGTAAGTACAGCCATTCGTCTAGTGATGATGTGTCATGTGGACACTCCCTGTTCCTCTGCTCAGACTTTAAGCTGAACATTTAAATCCACAGTTTCTGTCATTAATTCTGCTAGAGTTTGACATGGGGCAGATTCCCCCGTCCCTGCAGGGCTGCCTGCTTGAAGCTCATTGCTTTTCCTGTCCAATAATTCCTGACTCACCAAGCCAAGCCGCACATCTGCTTGGTGGCCCCTTACAACACTGTGTGCATGCATGCCTGAGAGTGTCTTTGTGTGTGTGTGTGTCAGTTTGAGTGTGTGTGTGTGGTACAGGTGATTAATATTGCAGGATAATGTTCATTATAGTGATGGACTGGCTTCCTCAGTAACAGCTGTTTCCCTGCACCTGTGCCTGATGCACCATACTGTCTGGAAAGTACGTGCATTGTGTGTGTGTGTGTGTATTTGTTGTTGTGCACTTCAGTGTGAGAGTCTGCTTGTGTGGCTGCCTGCCAGAGTGTGTAGGACAAAATGACACACTCCTCACTAATCAAACCCATGTATACACACAGTTCCCACTAGCCTGTGCTTACTAGCCCATAACATGTTACACACACACACAAAGAAATAAAGAAACCTCCTAAGCAGCGGATGTGTCCTCTACCAATTTATCAGCCAACAGATGATTCATTGTCTTGGCATGCCCTTATTACTCTGTTGAAAGATGTTAATTAATGTTTTTTTTAACATGTCAGGTTTCATTTCAAATACGTTCCTCCTCATAATTTCTGTCGTGACCTTTCTTCAACTTTTGTGAGCGTGTGTGCGTACAGTACGTGCATGCATGTTTCTGAAATAAATGTTTTGCCCTTCCAAGTCTCCAGAGTTGATGAATTTATAACACAATGTCAAAAAGGAGCTATTCGAAAATTCCACACCTGCCCCCCCCCCCCCCACACACACACAGAAACACACATACACCTACCATTCTGGGTGAGCTTGGTGGAGCAGACCAGGGTGGAGGTGCAGAAGCTGTCTCTGGAGCTGACGGACAGGCCTCCACTCCCGGACACGTTGCTGGAGCTGCGACTCAGCACTGTCCCCTTGTGGTTGTCGCTGTGGTTGTTGCGGGTCGAAGGCAGTGACAGGTAGTAGTTCACGTCTTCCATGCGCTTGCTGTCACCCTGAGAATACAATAAAAGGGAGTCATTTTCAACCCAGTAATGTTCAGCATCACAATGTAGTAATCATACTAAAGTTTCAGTCTCTCTCAACCTTCGAAAAGACAATTCAATAAACACACTTAATGTATTTATTAAATACATACTCTTCAATAAGGTTGAGAGGGACCACACTTTTAGTATGGTCAACAAATTGTGATGGAAAAAAACAATTATGTTGCTAAAACTTGCTAATGATGGCACAGATGGTTGATGGCTACGCAGCAGCATAGGGACGGGAATTATACTTCCTGTGTTAAGTCAGACTGTCTTGATGCAAACACAGGAGTACGAGACACTGGGGTTGGATACACTGGCAATGATTTATAAGGCCAGCCCTGAAGGAACAAATGACAAACGGTACCTGGAGTCGCCGGTTCCACAGCAGTTGTTCTCTGTGATCACAATGCATTATCTACTTCTACCCGACTCAATTTCGGTTTGTAAACTCATAACTTTAGAAACACTGGGGCCACGACAGGTTAGAAAAATAAAAACCCAAACAAAAACCACCCCAGCTGTTGGTACAGCATTTTTCTTGCTGAAAGTGCTGAAGAGATGGACCGAACACAGAGAGAAGACGGAAACTATGAGAATAAGCAACATCAAATTGATTCATATTACTATTTTGTATACGTTTTGTTAATGTGATTATACTTTACCTACTATACTTTGTATATATATATGATATACTGTACTGTAGGTCAGGTCAGATTCATTTGGGGCTCAAACCTCAACTCTACCCTCTTAAATGCCAAAACAGTAAGTAATAATGGGTGAGTGGCACAGAGATTGAGAGGAATGCAGGGATAACGAGAGATAATCGAGAAAGAGGGCACATGGGGACCATCCATTTGGTCTTTAGAGTAAATCACGAGTAATTAATCTTCATTGCGTTTGGCATTTAATCAATAGAGGGATTCAATCTTAGCTTTGGCTCATTTGGCAGCAAATCTATTTGGCTTTATTCAACCTGGGTGGCTATAATCTCCGGTCCAGACTCACTAAATGTTTAGGTCTTCTTTAATGATACTTGCAACTGATTAACTGTTATAGAATATATAACTATTAATGATATCTGGTCATTAAATAGTTATTGCACTGGTTGTGTTGTTTACCAGTTTGTATGTTGCCACTTAAAGTTGTACCTACACATTTATTTAAGATGTATTGTAATATTGGCTGTTTAATCCAAATAAACTGATCATTTCTCATCATTAAATGCTCACCCTGTCATGTTTTACTCTCAGAGGAGCTTTGGCGTCTGTAAGAGTGTGGTGGGTCAAGGACGACGGGATATGGTTCTCAATTATAACTTGCACATCCACTTTGGATAAATCAGTGAGCTGAAATTTGCCTCATGATGATTTGTTTTTCAATGAACCTGATCATCTGCTTTCTTTCTGCATTGGTTCTGTTTTTGATTCTGACCTTGAAGACTACAAGGTCATGCAGTCCATCTTGTAGAACTGTCCCATCGTCCTTCATCAGACGCACAAAGGCCATGGCAAAGTTCTTCTCGCTCTTGTCCTTGGCTGGAGACGGGTTCATACATTTAAAGAGGGTAGAAACACATAAGAAGGGGAGGAGGTGGAGGGAGAATTCAGGCATTGCAGGAATAAAAAGCAGCGATTTGTATAATCAAGTGTGCGTAATGATGGCTTGGGCCATTTTCCAAATTGCTCCCAATCATTCGGTGTTTGCAGTGCCCCATAATGCTCAGGGGAGCAGAGGAGAGGCGGACAGGCCGATACTCACACTCCTGGGAAGAGCGGTGTCTGAACATGAAGCGTAAATGAATTCTGTGCATTTCTTCCAGGGGAATAGCCACCTGGAGGACACATTATTATAGGAAATAAAGTAACATATATTCAAACTTTACAGGTTTATTTTCTTGGTAGTTATGTTTGAAATGGAGAATGCAAAAGCTACATAAACATCAGACACCTTCAAGAAAACTAAAATAAGTTCTACCACAAACTTTATTTTAATTGTTAGCTCTGCAACTCCCTCAGACACACACAAACACACCTTAATTGTCTCCATCCAGCGGGGCTGTTTGACTTGGTAGTAGATGACGGATCTGTACTCACTGACCACCTTATCCCCTGCGCCCAAACAGATGGAGTTCTAGGAAAGAGGGAGAGAGAGAAAAAAGTATGTGTCATATTGAGATGAAGGATTTTATGTTTGTGACTTTGTGTGCATATGTGCGTGTGTGATGTTCATCCATGTGTGCCTAAAAATGGATTTTCATTCTGGGATAAAGCCACGTTTATGTGTCCCTGACTATGAGGGGGTGAATAAGCCCCTGATCAGTGCCGTGTTTGCTCAGTGGCCTAAACCAACTCAATCTCTTAAACACTACACATATGGTACACAGGCGCACACACGCACACACACACACACACACACACTCTTACCTGCAGACTCCACCTCAAATCCCCGACACACAAATCAATCTGTGTTTACACAAATCCCTTTTCTCTTTAAATACGCGCTCTGTGTGTCCGCAGCCTCATCTCTTCGTGCTGCTCACCTGCATGACCTTGCCCTCCTCATCGCAGACCCACATGATGACCTCCACGTTTTTCTGTGTCGTCTTGTTGTATTTGTCGAAGTCGCCGCCCTGTAAGGTGAGGTAGATGTCGTTGCGCACGTCTCCCGGCATAATGATCTCCGGGAAGCCCAGCTTGCGGGCCACCACGGTGCTGCGGTCCACCAGGTGAGGGTATTCCTTCCGGATCTGAACTATGTCCCCGACCAGAGTCTTCAAAGTCACCCAGAGACCTGGAGGGAGACGGGGGAGAGAAAGAGGCTTTGGATTCATATTCTACCCATATACATTCCTCAGGTTCATAAGTAAAAAAACTAGATGTTTGCAATGGGACTCGCGATTCTTTTATTCCCTTTTCGTAAGCAGTGTTGACTTTCCTTAAAAATACATATTAATGATAAGCCCCTGAAAAAGCCTTGAGATCATCAGAAGATTCTTGTGTCTCTTAAGAAAGATGACACAAATCTAAAGTGTAATAATAATAATAACTAAGCAATACATTTGTAAAGAAGCAACATTTCCTTGTGGAATTTTAAGATAATAATAATACGTTTATTTAGTATAGCACCTTTGAGAAATACAATTCACAAAGTGCTTCACAAGAAAAATAGGATAAAAAAAACAAGACCACAGAAACATGAATACAATAAAAACATGTGTCAGAATTTAAGGTTACATGTCCATCATTATAAAAAAAAAACGATATTATATCAACTGGACAGTATCCGATATCCATCCCTGTACTGATTTATGGGTTATCGACTACTTGGTAACTATTGTAGATGTTGTGTTCATTACTGTTCAGTGCCACAAGCAAGGAATATAAACATATTCTCCTGTAATACTTTAATAGGGAACAAAGTTGAGCACCCAAAACAGCTTATAGGAAAACACTGGGCTCTACGTTTGTAATTCAATGCTACTTAATACAGAACTTTGTGGAACCGAATATCAGAACATTTAAGAAGAAACTGCTGCCACTTCAGTTGATTCAAAAAATAAGGGATCCAGAGAGTTTTTATTTCGCTCTGCAGGTAAGTAAAATCTAATAAAAGCCAAATAAATGAAAAAGGAATTTCAAGGCCCTCTACTATTAAATCTTAATTCATGAAAACATTTTAAGAGGTTTTCAGCATCACTAAAACACTTAAGATTGACAGATGAACATAAAGTGAGATCCACTTTGTAAAATCTAAGTGTTTCTATACGAGGAGCATAATGTTAAAGTGTCTCAAGGTGATGTGGGGATGTGAAAATGTCTTCTGTTGTTACAGACTAGACTAATCAATAACACTATAAAACCTCTGTCTCCTGTTTGTCAAAGGGGTGTAAAAGAAGGGGGGGGGAGGAATGTTGTCCTAAAGAATATGGGCTCTCAAAGCTTTCAGAGAAATGATGGGAAAAAGCATAGCAAAGGATGAGCCGTTTCACCATAGTACACAGACTGTGTCACAAACCCACATTTCCAAGGCTAACCACATACCTACAGGGATTACTCTCGATATGTGTGTCAGTGTGTGCTGTGGCAGAAAAATGAGTGAGAGGAAGGAGAGATTAGGAGTGAGTAATGTAAAGAACAGACATCGGCCGGCCTCAGGTGCTCCTTCCATATCGGCTCGTCCTTTCCTATCTAGGTTACACCCAGGGCTTTCAGGAGCGTGAGGAAAGATAAAAGCTGAGTGATATGGACACTGCAGTCCGACATGCAGGCTACGTCTATGAGGTACCACCCATAGGGGCTGTCACAGTCTGCCATATACATTGGGCAGTGGGCAGCGAGACTGAAGCTTGTGAGGGAGAAATAAAGGGTAAGTAATATGAAAACATCGGCTCGAGGGCTCATGCTATCCATCAGGATAATGTCCTCCGTTCTCACCCACAGCGCAGAGAGAAGAGGCGAGGATGTGATGAGACATGGCCATTTTGTCTCACTACAATTGGCTGCAGCGTACACAGTCCACTGGGAACCTTTAGAGCATACAGGGCCACTTACTTTGGCAGAAAAATCACCTGGCTTTCATGGATACAGAGAGAGAAGCTGGTAAATGCAGAAGCGTACCTTGCCCGCCACTGTCTCCTCGTGACGCTGTCACTTTGTTCAGCAAGGAGTGTAGAAAGTCATTCTCAGCAACTACCCTGGAGCCAAACAAAACACACAAAAACACACTTTAAAACCCATAAACATTGTTTAATATAAAAGTCTCACAAATGCTGAAACCTTCACACGAAAAATGCAATATTGCTTTGAATTACATGGAGTGTTTGATAGTAAAAGAGGGAAATACAACATACGGGAAGAATGGGATAAAGAACTGCTTCTCTTCATCGCATTCAATCTTCCCTTTGATGATATCACTGATGTCCATCACTGCCAAGAACAAAAAAACAAGTGTGACAGTGATGACAAAGAAAACAAAACAATTATAAAGAGTAGTTCCTGATGGTGTATTCACATCAGTCAACAATGTTAGACATGTGAACATCTTGCATATAAATCGTTATCACACACTAGTCAAAACAGACCAGACTGGAGCTAGTGGGACCAATAATAGCCTGAGGGGCTGGCCATGACCATCAACATTTGAGTTGTGTTAGTGCTAAAAAGTACTGTGGTTGTATTAGTGAGCTTCCATGTGTAAGGATACAAACAAAAAATGTCTTATTTCTCTATGTAGGGGGGGGGGGGCAGGCACCGTGGGCAGGCACCATGGGTCCAAGATACGAAAAACTGAAAAGAGGCCAATGTCGGGGAAACGATCTTCAATACTCCGAAAAGAATCCCACCAGGCTACTTTGCCCCTCCAACAGAGGATGTATTTTTAATGGACGCCCTCGGCTCGAGTTCAGGGCGTTCCGAGCTGATTAAGGCTGTCAAATGACGGCAAGACGCCCCCCTGGCGGAAACACTGGCAGTAGCATTTCAAATGGTTGGGCTTATTAAAAGATAATGTACCTGAAGGATTCTTAGAGTTTTGAATTTGTATCTTAATGGTTGATTGCACTCATTATAAAACATTTAGCAACAACTTTGACCAAAACTAAACAGCACTGGCTGATCTTATAGTACCTGCCACCCCAAAGGGCCGCCTCAGGCCTTGGGTGCACTTCTTGTTCAAAGTCTCTTTTAGGTCCATCCTGCCCACTCTCACTATCTGACAGATCAGATAAATCTTCTCTCTGCACAGGTCCTTGTTTCCCAAGTCCTGGTAGAGAGAAACAGAGACAGGAAAGCAGAGAGAACAAAAAGCAAAGTAAGAAGTGCACGATGAATGTGATAATAACCGATACAAGGATGAATAGATAGAGGAGAGAAGAGTTTGGGGGAAAAGGGTAGGTGGGAAAGAGGGGGAGGAAGGAAATGAAAAACAATGCAATCTTCTTAGAAGGAATAACCCCATTCATTCTTATTAAGTACAGTGTATTTTGATGTAAAGAACAGTGAGACAGTGCCCTCCTGTGGTCACTTACTGTAAAGACAACCTTCAGGTTGTTCAGCATGTCAATCTCCTTCGGGAATCCTTTGCTGCCCCAGCGAACTAAGTAGTTCTCACTGCAAAAACATGACAAGAACTGTTGTTAGTGTTCTGCAAAGCTATAACTCACATTAGTTTAACATACAGCGAGACATAGTATCAACAATTACCATTTTAATAAATATAATCAACAAGAATTTCTAAGAAAACGACATCTATAGTGTGTTATGCAGGCATTCACTGCGAAATATAATGCATTCATAATGTTCCATGTCTATACTGGCACACACACAATGCTTCCTGAAGTACTATATCAACAGTCATAAAGTATTAAATATGTTAATTATAAGTGTCTTATTGATGTTCTTGACTAGCTCTAGAGATTCTTAAAAGAATCTGTGCTAAGAAGTATTACTAATACAACTAATTATTAGCATGTAAGACGTCATTACTCATCTATGAATGCATTGCACTTACTAACACCACTACTCAAACCAACGAATCAGGCTGGTGTACATTGTCACATGGGCTTTACCATATATGCATAGTATGTTTACTGATGGGAAACTACATTCATTCTGAAATGCTAAAATGTTCCCTGACAGGCATGTGGATCCATTAATGTTACCCAGTGCAGCTGCATAACAATTAAAACCTGTGCTAAAAATACATCCCATCTATTCCCAAAAGCATTTTCCTGACATGCGAGCACCAGCCACTGACAGGGGGTGAAAAGAAAAATAGACAGCAAGACAGACACATGGGTTCAGCAGGGTGGATCAAAACTGAGAAAAAGTCTCCTACAGTATCATAAAATCCAATATCTACCATTTCTGCCGGAGAGAGACAGACATATAAAAAAAGTTGAGGGAGTTGGTAGAACAAAAATAAAAAGCTAAACATAAAGCAGTATTCACACAAGTATAACAAGAACACAGACAGAAAAAAAGAAACCAGAATAAAGTAAGCAAATATTTAACAGTGAAAGATATATGTTGAGAAAAACATGATCGATCATGCTCTATCTTAATACTTGCAGCTGCAGTGGCTGAGACCTAGATATACCCAGTGTGACAGTGAGTGACAGGGCTTAGCATCAACCCTGTCAGCCACCACACAGCACTGCCAGTCAGTGTCGGCTGCCCTATAATTTGTGTTTTTTGTATTCTTCTTTTTGCATCCCTTTGTTGTAAATAAGTGGGGTTCAAAAATGGAGCAGAGAAGGACAAAAGCAGAGAAAGAGAGATATATATATACAGCTGCGGGAGGCTGTGGCTCAGTGGAGTGGTGCGCTGAACTTCGAATCAGGGGATAGCAAGTTCGAGTCCCACTGCTGTCAGCATGTCGTTGTGACCCTGGGAGAGACACTTCACCCCAAATTGCTCCTGTGGGGAATGCCCATTGAATGTATGTCGCTTTGGATAAAAGCGTCTAACACGTGACATGTAAAATAAATCCAGTCAGTGAATGGGTGAGAGGATTATAGCGTTGGCTAAATCTACTTCACCTTAATTTCCCATATTTTCAATTGTATTAATTGAACTGCATTATGTTATGATTGAAATCCTTGACATGAAATTCAGACTCCGAAGCTAAATCAATACTGTACGTGCCATACGAAGACATCTTGTTTCAAAAAACAACAATAGCTATTCATAGTCATGCACCTTGTTTTCTACCTCAAAGTGACACAAAGCTACACGACAAAATCGAATCAACTGCATGGTAGTGGGATGAATTAAATCTGCCAGACTTTAACATTAACATAATTTTTTATTTGAAGGCTAAACCCAGACATTCAAATGTGCATATGAATCTGGGGCTTCAAATATGCGTTTAAAAAAATACATTAAAGAGAATAACAGCGAAAAGAAAAACAGCAGCATGTAAAAGAACACTTTTTAAAGCTCACTGTAGAAGGGAAGGGACTAAAGCCAAGAAAGAAGGAAAAGTGACACCTGATAATGGCTTGTTTGACGGGGTCGTATAGGGACATGAAGAGCTCCGAGTCCTCTCCAATGCGACAGACAAAGTTCCTGACAAACACGTAGAGGCTGTGGGTGGGGGACGACTGGATCCGTGCGGAGATCCCGCTGTGGTCCGTCTGGATGTTGGACTGCAGGGGAGGACATTAGTTAAAGACAAAATGCCTGTCAAAAGCCTTTACTGCAAACTCCTGACAAATCTGGTCAATTAACAGTAGATGGTTACTTAATTCTGCGACGTACCAACTGCAGCATGAAGATTATGGGTTTATAAAGGAGAATCATGGAATACATTCTCCTTTTACTAATGAATCAATGTTCAAATGTAGCACAGGCTTTACAGAGCTGCAGTGAAGTCAAGACAATTTGAAATCGAAAAGCTTGGCTCGCAGACATGATTGCTAAGTGAAATATATTATCTGCCATTTTCATGCAGATGAAGTTTAATGTAACTACTTTCTTATCATAAAAACAAATTAAATGACAAAACTGTGATTCCACCTTTATCTAGTTGATGACAGCTTTTTCCCATGAACAGTTTCCCAGTGAAAATCCCATGGATACCTCTGGGAAGTATAGTGCAGTGAAACGATAGCAATATATCAAAGAAGTCCCTTGAAACTGTCTGTGTGGCCATTTCATCATGGGGTTCTGTTTTATCTGCTCCCAACTGCCCTGCCTTCTCATCTTTCGTCCTTACCTGATCCTCTTTGATGCGCTCATTGATCTTGGCTGTAGCCTCCTCGTGGGCCCGAAAAAGACTGATGACGTTTGCCCGTTCAGGGTCCAAGATGTTCCCATCCTCGTCTCTCACCACCTGGTCCAGCTCCAGGATCCTGTAGTGGGAAGAAGGAGATACCGCTCAGGTGAGGATTGGGGAGATGGATGGAAAGTGTACAAAGGACTGAGGACTGAAAAAAGGCAACAAGTGAGGGATTGGAGGAAGGAGGGATTGGAGGAAGGAGGGATAAGGAGGAAATAACGATAAGGGGAGAAGAGTCTGAAAAGTTCTGTTACAAAAAATGTGGAAAGGTAAGGGAGGACAACAGAATGGTTTACAAAAATTGGCTCAACCATTGACCAATCTAAACAAGCAATTTTGTTTTGGACCAGACATACTTGTTGCCATAGTCAATCTTCGAGGTGACTTTTTGCTTGAGCTCCTTGAATTCGTCACTAGGCAGAGTGCCAGACAGGAGCTGGGAACGCCACTCCATAAGCTCACACATCAGCCTCTGGACCTGCTTCACACGCGTCCGCTTGTTGGCCTGGATAGGTAGATACATGTTGTTACTCCCAGATATACACACGTTCACATACGAACAAGAAGTGTTTTTCTATGTTGTTTTTTTACCACGAAGAGCTGCTTCCATATGCTTCCCCACTCCCTCAAAGTGGTGGTCACCTCTTTCACCAAGGGCATCTCTGCAGGCAGCACAACCTCCTCTCCTCTGTAGGCAGACATACAGCACACAAAATATGACAAAATATTCCAAGAACATCATTTTCGGAGTCAGATGAAGACTTCTTAAGTTCACTCACCCTCGTTTTTCAACGACAACCTCCCTAAGATGGACATAACTGGCAGGGAACACTCCCTGCAAAGGAACAAGTAATAAGCGAGATATGTACAGAAATGAGAGCAGCTCTCACCTTTCCTTTTCACAAAACTAGAACAAATATCTCTCAGTTGAATAAAGCTAGTTGAAGGAAATGCATCATGTGTTATTATCACCTTTCTGATCAAATTAATGTGATGCACAGTCTGGTGTGAATACAGATTAATGTGTGTAAGCTCTTACCCACACGACTTTGTTCCTGACCAGGTGGCCTCTGTACCATCCTGAAAGAAAAACTCAATATCAGTTTTCTGCCATACTGTAATCTTTGTTGCATAATATGCTTTTCTATGCTATGATGCATTGCATACCGCACAATATTTCATATATGTATGTATTCTTACCATCACAGACCTCCTGGATTTGGACCGCATCTCCTACCTCAAGGGAAAGCTGCTTTTCTCCTTTGCCGAAGAAATTCCACTTAACTAAAAAAGAAATGGTTACAGTCTGATAAGGGGCATATATGATAGTTCATTGTTTAATAGCACTATTATTAAAAACAAACTTCATAAACAAACAAATACTAGCTGGGCAGGGCTAATATGTTGCTATCATGTTATGAATGTTAGCTAAAGTAAGCTAGCCTGATTGGTGAAGTGCACCAGTTCTCTCCCTTTTTCATGACCTCTTCAGTCACTGCACCAACAAAGGATTTACATAAACGGTTTACCGATGAATCAGGTCAATTAAAGGTGGGGCAGGTAATTTCGGAGAAACCAGCTCCAGTGCGCTAGAATTTTAAAATACACAGCCGGAAAAAATCTGCCACTTCCTTACAGAGCCCCTCCTCCAACACACACGAACGAGCACATGGCCAATGAGGGCACGAGATAAGTTTGTGCACAGATGGAAGGCTGACAGGCAGGTAGGCCATCCAGTTATTTTAGCCGGGCCGGCTAAAATGATTGGTCGTGCTTTTTACAGTACTACGGCTTCCACAGATGACATTTTTTTATGGATTTTTTTGTCAAAGCACAAGAGCAAAGATATTCATTGCTATCGGGAGGTTAAGAGCATTCCATGGAATATAACAAAAAGTGTATCTCGAGCCGGTTTCTCAGACTTACCTACCCCACCTTTAAGAGAAAATAAAATAAAAATAGCAAGGCAGCATTATTTATAAGGAACATCTCAACCACAGAGTCAATGCAAGGTGCTTTCATATACAAGAACAAACCCATTGAAATTATGTTTTTAATGTTTTAAATAATGAGCAATAAATAACAAAAGCAATCAAGATAAAATAAAATAACATTCAAATAGGCAATGTCCAAAAAGGCCTACAAAAATACTATCTGACAAGACCACAAATTGTAGACATTGTGTGTGTCTGAGCCACTTTGGTCTCTCTTAATGATTTAGACACTTAACCATCAGTTACGCAGCTACAAAATGACTGCTATCACCATTTATTTTATTCTTGACTGTAATACATTGAAATGCATACTTTTTGGAAAATTAAGACACATGTTTATATAATTTCATAAGATTATGCGTTTTTTACAGTATTTAGATTTACGGCTTAGAACTAGTAAAAAACAAAAGCTTCAGTCCTTCTTCCTCCACTTCCTGTGTTGTAGTCTTATACAGTCCAGGAATATGTTATTCTCTATAAAGAAGGTCCACAACACTTTAATCAGTAATCTTATTAGTAACAGGTAAAAATGACCTATATAAATTCACTACCCTCTTCTCTGTCAATCTTCAAGCAGTAGAACAACTTCCTTCACTTCCCTTACTTTTTATACAATGCAAATTAAATCTCGTATTTATTTCAAGCAACTGATTAATCAAGGCATTGTGTGCAACAAGGCAGTGAAGCTCTGCCATAACAATCTGTGTTAGAATTCATAAATCTGTATTTCTGCTAAATGTGTGTCTGCATCGCATATCTAACGGCAACACATGCTGATCAGCTCGACCATATTCAACCCACACAGCAGATAACTACAGATTGTACTGAGACGTTATGCTTTAACTGTCTACGATTTGTTCCTGAAGCAAAAATCAATCTTTCCAAAACCTAAAATAGTTATTTTCCAAAAAAATGCTATGCATAATGTGAAATGCATGAAGATTGCCTACTCACTGCCACTTATGTGTTAGTTAAAGAGAGATGCATTTCTTGATTTTATTCCCCACAGTCTTAACTCTTACGAGTTAAGTTGCATTGAAGTTTAAAGGTGAATTTGAATTTAGGATTTGTTTTATTTTTGGGGGATATACTTGTAATGTGTATATCCTAAAGTTATGTGTGTCCACTAGCACCTGCTCACATCCTGTTAAGCAGGAAGTGAAGGGCATTTTATTCTCATTCTTATTGATAGCATAGATTGGTTACAATCACACCTAACGGATAGACACTGTACCAACATGTAAGTGCTTGAACGCACACACACAAAGACACCCAAACGTTAACACAAACCAACTTACCTACACCATACCGCTCTGTTGTGGTCCTCGTCCAAGGAGCCATGATTACATGTAGCCCTTTGCCTACTTCCTTTTAGTACTACTTCTTTTTAGTTTGCAAAGTCTTTTTTTGGATTCGCTTCCAATTTCTCTCTCAGCCTCTGTATTTGGAGGGTGTCTACTAAACTTCTCACTTCTGTATTTTTTTAACTCTAAATTAAAACAACAAGCCCATCCCCCTTTGTGTCTCTTCCTCTTCTGTCTCTCCTCTCTTCCTGCCTTCAGACCGTTGAGGGGAAGTGGTTGAGTGCAACAAGGTGGAGTCCTATAGACCCACAGGCCTGCGCAGTGTGTGAAGTCTCCATTTTGTTCATTTTGACTAAGTGGAATACTTTATCTGTGTTATAAGTGAAAATAAAACATCAATAGCCAGTGTCTTCTGTTAGAGATGGGATGAAAAGTGATATGTATAGTATGCAAAAGTACCTACAATGTACAAACTTTATCTAAACATGTTCTTTTTGCAATTCTTAAGTAATGCAATCTTAACACAATATGCACTCGACAGGACACAGTGTGCGAAGTCAGTAGACTGTGGATGACTTCAGTCAATAGTCTGCCAGCTCACACTGTGTGCCCTCACCACATCTTTGATCATCATCTTTTAAATGTTTAAATAACAACTGGCAACAAGCATCCATAATAGATGGGACCTTTTCGAAAATCATAGACCACTCAGTATTATTGTGGAATACAATCTTAAAGCTTCAAGTAGAAAAAAACAGGAACATCATCATATTTTATTTAACAGTGGAGAAGATAGTAACATTGAAATGCTCTATGTCTAAACTACAAATCAGCATGACGGTCCAAAGACAACCAAAACCTAAAACAAGGATTCCTTGTGGAGTACTTTTTTTTCTGTGAGTGGGTCCCTGTTTTGTTTATCTCATGCACACTCATAAGACAGGGAAGAAAAAGATGGCCAGCCAATCAACATGGATTTAAATTAGTTGAATATCTCCTCTACATTTGATTCATGAGGAAGGAAGGAAAGGTTGTTTATCAGCTGGCAAAATAAATTGAACGTATGAATTACAATTTTTGTTTCTGTTGACAGAGTTTAGTCAGCTTGTTTGATACGTTAAAAAGTTTTAATTAAAGAATATTTTGGATAAGAGAGTCTTTTCTCTGCGTATTCATTTCTATCCTTGGCTGAATTTGTCTCGCCCTTCTGCCTGCGGCTAACAGACTAACAAATGACTGATTTCCTGAAGAATTAAAGCTGCTAGCAGCGTTGAGCGGGTCTTCGACGCTCCGCAGGCTGTTGTCCGCACGTCGACGTGTGTGTCTAGGTGTCTCAAGGACTCGGCCGTTGGCAAACGTGGGAAGTTTCAGGCCGATCGGACAATGTATTTAGGAGTTACAGCAGTATCATAAACATTGTGTTTGATGGCGAGTGATCTGTCGCCATGGCAACGGAATTTGATGACACCCCATAATACGCCTAGATGTGTTGAGGGCTGCATCGTTATCAAACCTGTGAAGTTTTGGGCCGTTTGGAGCATGTTAACTGGAGTTATGAGAAAACCGTGTTTCACGGCGACCATTTTGTTACCCTGGCAACGACATTTGACGAATCTAAAAACTGACACGTATATGTCTCGGGGGCTTGACGGTTAGTACACATGTGAAATTTGCGGCGAGGGATGCGTTGCCATGGCAACAGCTTTTGAGGAAAACTCACTATTGTCATATTGAGGTGTTGAGGGCCGGACCATTAACTGTCATCTGCAGTCTCGTGCCGTTTGGACCATTTTCCATTGATTTAAGACAACATTGTGTTTTATGGCGAAGGATACGTTGCCACGGAAACGGCATATGATGACATCCCATAATTGGCGTAGAGCTGTTGAGGGCCGGACCATTAACTGTCATCTGAAGTCTGGTGCAGTTTGGAAGCTTTTCCATTGACTTAAGAAAACTTCGTGTTTTTTGGTGAGGGATGTGTTGCCATGGAAACGGCATACGGTGAGATCTCAGATTTCACGTAGAGCTGTTGGGGCATGGACCGGTGATATAAAAGTGAAGATTGGGGGACGATGGGACCGTGTCCATTGGAGTTACAGCGACACCGTGTTTTATGGCGAGGGATGCGTTGCCATGGAAACGGCATATGATGACATCCCATAATTTGCGTAGAGCTGTTGAGGGCCGGACCATTAGCCATCATCTGAAGCGTGGTGCAGTTTGGACCATTTTCCATTGACTTAAAACAACATTGTGTTTTATGGCGAGGGATGCGTTGCCATGGAAACGGCATACGGTGAGATCTCAGATTTCACGTAGAGCTGTTGAGGCATGGACCGGTGATATAAAAGTGAAGATTGGGGGACGATGGGACCGTGTCCATTGGAGTTACAGCGACACCGTGTTTTATGGCGAGGGATTTGTTGCCATGGTAACGCCATATTAAGTAACATCAAATTTGACGTAGAGCTGTTCAGGGCCGCAGTGTTAACCATCATGTGAAGTTTGGTGGCGTTCTGAGTATGTCAGTTGGCGTTATGACATCATCGTGTTCCATGGCGAGGGATGGCCGAGCATCGAGCGAACGCGAACTTTGGCGCCAAATCACGGCTATGCCGTGCGAAAGAAAAAGACTTCCGTGATAACTTTGAATTGCCCATGTCTCGAGACGCTACCCGACAAATTTCGAGTCGTACGGATAAAGTCCCTGGGAGAAGATAGATTTCGTGCGGAGGACGAAAAACGCGATAAATCGCGTTTTTCCGACGCCAAATTCAAAATGGCCGGCTTCCTGTACGTTATTTTATACCCCTCCAAGAGGCTTTTTGGTTTGTCTCCGCACCCTAGATATGCGTAGCGAGTTTCGTTCGTTTACGTGAAAGTTAAAGTGGGGGGAGTTTACGTTAAAAACGGAAGTGGGCGTGGCCTACGCAATTTTTGACGCAAAGTTCCGGAACCAATTACACATCTGAAGTTGCACCACTTCTGACGCGCGTGCAACATTTGGTGAGTTTTCACATATGTTGCGGGGGTCAAAGGTTTATCGGTCGCTGCGCGGTCTCTAGGTCTCAGACCCTAATTATGTAATTATTTTGCTAATCCTAAAGAGGGTGGTAGAGTTCTAAATCATTTGTTATTAGGGTCTGAGACCTAGGTCGCGCAGCGACCGATAAACCTTTGACCCCCGCAACACATGTGAAAACTCACCAAATTTTGCACGCGCGTCAGAAGTGGTGCAACTTGCGATATGTAATTGGTTCCGGAACTTTGCGTAAAAAATTGCGTAGGCCACGCCCACTTCCGTTTTTAACGTAAACTCCCCCCACTTTAACTTTCACGTAAACGAACGAAACTCGCTACGCATATCTAGGGTGCGGAGACGAACAAAAAAGCCTCTTGGAGGGGTAAAAAATAACGTACAGGAAGTCGGCCATTTTGAATTTGGCGTCGAAAAAACGCGATTTATCGCGTTTCTCGTCCTCCGCGCAAAATCTATCTTCTCCCAGGGACTTTATCCGTACGACTCGAAATTCGTCGGGTAGCATCTCCAGACATGGGCAATTCAAGGTTATTACGTACGTTTTTTTCTTTCGCACGGCGCAGCCGTGATTTGGCGCCAAAGTTCGCGTTCGCTCGATGCTAGGCCCATCAAACGCCATGGAACACGATGATGTCATAACTCAAACTGACATGCTCACAACGCCACCAAACTTCACATGATGTTTAACACTGCGGCCCTGAACAGCTCTACGTCAAATTTTATGTTACTTAATATGGCGTTACCATGGCAACGAATCCCTCGCCATAAAACACGGTGTCGCTGTAACTCCAATGGACACGGTCCCATCGTCCACCAATCTTCACTTTTATATCACCGGTCCATGCCTCAACAGCTCTACGTGAAATCTGAGATCTCACCGTATGCCGTTTCCATGGCAACGCATCCCTCGCCGTAAAACACAATGTTGTCTTAAGTCAATGGAAAATGGTCCAAACTGCACCACACTTCAGATGATGGCTACTAGTCGGGCCCTCAACAGCTCTACGTGAAATCTGAGATCTCACCGTATGCCGTTTCCATGGCAACGCATCCCTCGCCGTAAAACACAATGTTGTCTTAAGTCAATGGAAAATGGTCCAAACTGCATCAGACTTCAGATGACAGTTAATGGTCCGGCCCTCAACAGCTCTACACCGATTATGGGATGTCATCATATGCCGTTGCCATGGCGACAGATCCCTCGCCATAAAACACAATGTTGTCTTAAGTCAATGGAAAATGATCCAAACTGCACCAGACTTCAGATGATGGCTAATGATCCAGCCCTCAACAGCTCTACGCCAATTATGGGATGTCATAATATGCCGTTTCCATGGCAACGCATCCCTCGCCGTAAAACACAATGTTGTCTTAAGTCAATGGAAAATGGTCCAAACTGCACCAGACTTCAGATGACAGTTAATGGTCCAGCCCTTAACACCTCAATATGACAAAAGTGAGTTTTCCTCAAAAGCTGTTGCCATGGCAACGTATCCCTCGCCATTAAAATACAATGTTGTCTTAAGTAAATGGAAAATAATCCAAACTGTACCAGACTTCAGATGATGGCTAATGGTCTGGCCCTCAACAGCTCTACGCCAATTATGGGATGTCATCATATGCCGTATCCATGGCAACGCATCCCTCGCCAAAAAACACAATGTTGTCTTAAGTCAATGGAAGATGATCCAAACTGCACCAGACTACAGATAATGGCTAATGGTCCGGCCCTCAACAGCTCTACGCCAATTATGGGATGTCACCATATGCCGTTGCCATGGCAACGCATCCCTTGCCAAAAAACACAATGTTGTCTTAACTCAATGGAAAAGGTTCCAAACTGCACCAGACTTCAGATGATGGCTAATGGTCTGGCCCTCAACAGCTCTACGAGAAATCTGAGATCTCACCGTATGCCGTTTCCATGGCAACGCATCCCTCGCCATGAAACACAGTGTTATCTTAAGTCAATGGAAAATGATCCAAACTGCACCAGACTTCATATGATGGCTAATGGTCCGGCCCTCAACAGCTCTACGCCAATTATGGGATGTCATCATATGCCGTAGCCATGGCGACAGATCCCTCGCTATGAAACACTGTGTTGTCCTAACTCACTGGAAAAACGTCCAAACGGCACCAGACATCAGATGATGGCTAATGGTCCGGCCCTCAACAGCTCTACGCCAATTATGGGATGTCATCATATGCCGTTTCCATGGCAACGCATCCCTCGCCAAAAAAACACAATGTTGTCTTAAGCAGGGGCGTCGCCTGGACCTGAAAACATTCGGGGCTTAGCCCACAGTGGCGGCGGCACTACAGTGGAATATTCTACTGCAACACTCCCCACACGCACACACACACAGTACACCCGCGACTGTTACAATGAAGGCTCGATAATCAGCTCACGGCATATAGGCAGGGGTAAAGTGGTATTTTTTATGAGTGGGGGGCTCACCTCCTCTAGGGGGTCCGGGGTACGCTCCCCCGGGAAGATTTTTTTTTAAATATTGAAGTTAAATGCATCAATCTGGTGCACTTTGAGAGCAAATTGAAGAGATCTATGGATACCTCTCTCAACACCCATATGAAGCAGAACTGTAAACAGATGTACTTTTTCTTTATGGATATTTTACTAATCACTCCCCTTTTAAACTCTATTCTTGTTTTACTGCCATATAGTATTTCATAACTGTTTTTCCTTTATTCTCTTTTTTTTAATAACTATAATGATCATATGAAGGTGTGCCGCGGAAATAATCTTTTGAATAATTTGTGACCAAACCGTTTGAGACCCACTGAGATAACTTAGACTAAAGTTAACTATCTAAACACTCAGAGAGTCCTTTAGCTCACCTGAGTCTCTCAGTCTGAGAGGAGAGGACTCTCCTCCAGCTTGTTGTGGAACAAACAGCTCCTTATGTCCGTTAGTGCAGCTAGCTAACCAGATGCTAACAACACGGTCCATGCTGACACCGGTCTCTCTCTCCCCCTCTCTCTCTCTCTCACATGCGCTATTGCCACACACACACACACAGGAGCTGGAAAAAGCGCCGGTGTGAAAGGGGCACCGGCGCTTTTCCAGCTCCTGCTCGGAGCTGGAGCTGGAAAAGCGCCGGTTTTTCCTGTTCACACCGCAGCGGCGGCGCGTCATAGCTCCGGAATGCGGTTCACTTCCAGCTCCAAAAAATTGTCGGTCCAGAGGCAAGAGCTTCGGAGCTATGACGCGGCGTCGCTTACGTCTCTTACGTCGAGGCGTGCAGGAAACCTTACTTTGACCATCCGTTCGCTGTTATTGATCATTGTGGAGATACATGGGCTGTACAGGTTGTCATGTCCGACTATCACAAGTAGAATCATAATGAAAAATACGCCGGTAAAATGTGCCTGTAGAAAACGGCTTAGCAAGTAGTCAGTTTAGCTTCGGTTGCTATGCTAACATCACCCATGTTATACCAGAGAAACTTTCATAACAGCGTTGTGATGCCAAACAGCGTCAATTCAGACTGACACACATTCACTTAAGGGAAACTGGGGATATGTATCAGCTGCTTGTGTGACAGTCAGACAGTGAATACTTTAGAGCCGTGTGAGCTAACCCGGAGCTAACGGGAGAATAAACTCCCGTGGAACTGCAGCCAGCACTGCAGCGGTCGGTAAATGCCGCTGAAACACATTAATAAACAATGAACCACGGCACTCTGGAGAAAAGTATAAGGTTGGAGAAGTCGTTATTTAATTTAATCTGGCTTCGTATGATTAAAAGCAACACGATCATCGACCCGACGCAGTCCCCGGCCCGTTGTTGTTGTGGGAGAAAATCAGAGACGTAAACTGTGACGTCATGACGCAGCAGCGGCAGCTCTGGGCAGTGTGAACAGAGCGGGAGCTGAAAAGGGAAACCGGAGCTGAACCAGAAAAGCTCTCGCTAGGAGCTAGAAAGGGAAAATCGCTGGTGTGAAAGCCGCATGGCCGAGCTTGAATGACACACGTTTATTTCCATGCAACTCTCTGATTGGTCTGGTGTCATGCCTCTGTTGCATTCACTGAACACGGGAAATTACAGTGCTGCCGTCCTCTCTTGTGTCATGATGAGGTTCACGTAAAGCACGGTTAATGTATTATATTATTGAGGGAGAATTGTCCGGGGCTACAGAAAAAACATTCGGGGCTAAAGCCCCGGATGCCCAGGCCAGGCGACGCCACTGGTGCTAACCGTCAAGCCCTCGACACATATATGTGTCAGTTTTTAGATTTCGTCAAATGTCGTTGCTATGGTAACAAAATGGTCGCCGTGAAAAATGGTTTTCTCATAACTCCAGTCAACATGCTCCAAACGGCATACAACTTTACAGGTTTGATAACGATGCAGCCCTCAACACATCTAAGCTTATTATGGGGTGTCATCAAATGCCGTTGCCATGGTGATAGATCACTCGCCATCAAACACAATGTTTATGATACTGCTGTAACTCCTAAATACGTTGTCCGATCGGCCTGAAACTTCCCACGTTTGCCAACGGCCGAGTCCTCGAGACACCTACACACCTCGACGTGCGGACAACAGCCTGCGGAGCGTCGAAGACCCGCTCAACGCTGCTTGCAGCTTTAATTTTTCATTGTATTCCCTTGGTATTACTTCATCTTATCAGATCAAGATATGGGATATTACAAACACACTGTTGACCTAGACTTAGATATGTGACTTAACTTCCCATTAATAAAGATTTATACTACAAAGCTAATGGAATTTGAGGTATCAATGCCAACTGCCACAATATCAGTTTAAATATACTTATCATTTCCTTACACAGCCTTGTATGGGAAGTCTGGAGGCCCAACGACATCAAAGCAAAGCAACACCCAACTATGGTGTTGATTAAAAAAAGACATCACTTACATAGCCAATGTTTTATGACACCATCCACCTATATGAAGGAGTGTCAGTCAGGTATCCTCCACCAGCTCAGACACATCATAGGTTGTGTTGTTATGGAAACCTGAGGGGAGATAGAGCTTGTCAACACACTAAGGATTACAAAGTGAAAGAAAGGTGAGCTTATAACATTAACAAGTATGTAACTGTTAAGATTCGACACCTTCAAACAAAGTTATATGATTTGTGTGAAAGGAAGAGTGAGAGAAAGACGGCATGTCGACGAACAAAGAAGGAGAAAAACAAAGAAGAAATTTTTTTTAAATGATAAAGAAAGATATGTTATCGCATAGTTCTGTGTAGTGGAAGAAAACTGGAGCCTTGTTACTGCGACACAAGGAGAAATAAAGGCGGAGCGTTGAGGTGAGTGGAATACAAAAGTAACCAATGCAACAGGCTGATATAACCAGAGAAGAGACAACCATTCTATAAATGAAGGAACAGAAACAGGGAGAGGAATAAATAAAAGGTACAAAAAGAGACATAGAAAGATTTAATTCAACACCAGCTATGAACAAGACAACGGGAACTGAGACAGACGGAGATGAGAGAGATAAGGAAAAGGTGGGAAACATCACATAAAAGTCATGAAAAGAGATGTGATAATAAATTATGAATGTTAGTCTGCAGCCCAGAAGATGAATAGACATTGGAAATGATAGATAAGCCACACCGGGGGCCAAAGCACATGAAAAATAGATACAAAGGCTGAGTAAAAGGCTGCACCAGAAATAGAGAGATTGATTTAGAAATATTTGTGACCTATCGGGTCATTGACATCACGCTACTGCAACTGGTGCCAGTTCTCATAGATTTGCCCTTAAGCCATCTATCAATGAAGCATTAAACCAACCCTATATTATTTAACAGTTTGAAGTTTGGAGAGAAGTGGTATTTTCTGAGACAAATAAAGAATTAAAGCCCAAAACAGATGGATGCATGAATACCATGTCTTCTTGTGTCTCTTCCCATTACAAACTGGACTAACAAACTGGACTAAAAAGCTGGACTAACAAACTGGACTAACACACTGGACTAACAAACTGGACTAACACACTGGACTAACACACTGGACTAACAAACTGGACTAAAAAGCTGGCCAATCCATTCAGGCTGAATTCAACAGGTGCTTGTATTATTCAGGTAATAGAGCCAGGTCTCCAGTTTGCAGCTGCTTTATCACATCAGCTGGCACGCATGTTCGAAGGCATGATAAGAGAATAGAAGAGCTATTAAAAAGATTTCAAAAGCAAATTACCCTAAAGAGATAAAGAAGAATAATAGATGGAGCTGCAGAGAGAGTGAAAGAGAAAGAGAGCGTGTGTGAGTCTCTGGTGCTCCCTCGCTTCTCTCCCTCCTCTATTTCCCACACACACTCACACACTTATTACGCACAGTCTTGACTAGCGAGACTGTGGCTCTCTCGTCTCTCAGGGAGCAGAGCACAGTAGCGAGGGCAGTCTTCTCAGAAACAGAAAAGCAGCTTGGAGGTGAGTTGATACTTTATTATTGTTGAACATTGTTTTATATTTCATCACATTTGAAGGACTTGTGTGTGAAAACAACGCATGTGCAGGTGTGTGGTGTAAGTCTGCATTGATTTGCTGCTTTGCATTTTACATGTCAAACAAGAATAATGAATGCACTAAATGTATCAAATATTTGAGAAACCCTTCACTTAATTACCAGCACACTGAAATAAAGGATGTTTAATTCTATCACTTGACTTTCATGTGTGTTAATGTTCATGCAAAAACTGAAAAGGAAGTTCAAAATAAAAGACAGAACGAACGAGATAAAAATAGAGAAGCAGATTGTGTGTGGTTAGTGGCATCCAACGTCTGTCTTGAACAGACTCACTACATTGGTTCGTGCTCTGAATGTTTGTCAGCTCAGTTGCAGTTTCCTTTGCTTTTGTCCTTTTGTTATAGATTACATTTGAATACAAGTGGATGTTGAGAGTTCAACTGAGGCAATCCTGGTTTGAGCATGTGAACTATGCACAATGACAAATATACAAAGGGGTCATTTAATCAGTACTTCAAATGAGGAAGTAATATTACTCTACGTGCAGGGGGGGGGGGGGGTGTGTGCGTGTGCGTGTGCGTGTGCGTGTGCGTGTGCGTGTGTGATCTTATACTTGTTGCTGCTGCATGACATACTTTGACGTTCTACATTTGAGCTTCATCTTTCCAGTTTCATATTCTCAAACCAATACAGTGTGAATTTCCATATTAAAAGAAATACATAAAACAGATAGATCATTATACTGTAGATAGATAGCAAGAAAGAACATATTCTGACCCAAAATGTGAAGAAGAGCTGATTCTTACATTGTCCTTGCTCATTTCCTTGTATGTAAGCACAATGGATAGATCAGTATTGCAAATGAACAGATATGAATGTTCATAATGATAGGACCTCTCTGAATGGCTCACAGACTGAATATAGTAATAATATTCCCTATCTATTGGAATAATGGGGAAATCTGATGAAAATGGAATATAATTAACTTCCAAGGAATGTCATCTAATTGTACTGTCGTCTATTTAAAGAAGTCATTCAAAGGATCCCTGAAAATATTTTTTGGGATGGTTTTCCTGCTTTGCACTCCAGGGAGATGACTGAAAAGAATCTCCAAGTACTGTGACATCCGTATTGGAAGACTTTTATGTTGATGAATCATGAATTCTTCTAGTTAGTGCTATTTATTTTATATGTTCATAACTAATGTGATTCACCTTATGTTCCTTATTTTGCTTTACCTGCTGCTGAAGTCAGTACAACATTTGCTGACACTTCAATAAGCTGACATTTGATATTTAAAACAAGAAAGTCTTTAATGAACTATGTTGAGTCTCTATTATGAATAGCAGCTTCTATTTAATTAAAATTGTTGCACATTATGACTTATAGAGATCAAACTGGGAGGGAGGGTTAACCGAAGAGAACAAGGAAGTCAAGTGCAATGCGGGTATCAGCTGAAGCCGCCCACAGGGGAGAGAGGGGATGTGGTTTAGTGTCATGGCTGGGTCAGGGGGACATATGCAGCCATTGAGTTCACTGCTTAGATGCTAGTAGAAAATGGCGCTTTAAGATATAACAGGTTGATGCTGGACCTGTGAGAGTTTGTGTTTTTCTACAATAATGTCGAAATGTTTATTGCAAGTCGAAGCATTGTATACGGTAGCTGAAATGTAGTCATAACAGAGGTGTGTTAAAGACAACTCTGACTTTGAAGGCAATCCATCATCCCATGTGACCTGAACTCGTTAGCAATGCATGCTGTTAGTATCTATGCATATTTCATGCGTCTGCCGCCCCCCCCTCCCCCACCTAAAAACACCCTGTGTGTCTACCTGTCTGCCCTCACGTCTGTCGCTTTGTCAAGATTCCACAGCTTCCCTCCACTGGTCAGGACACACACCGGTTACCAGGCAACACACCATCCCTGACCACTTCCCCTCTCTCTCTGGGTGTCTGTCAAGGACAAACACAAAGACAGACCCAGACACACGTTCAGAGAAATACAGACAGCTATAGATTTGTTTGCACACGCAGAGGAAGTGAGTGAGCCAAGTGTTTTTGCTCAATTGAATTGTATAAGGATAAATGAAGGCTTCAGATGTCTGATTGCATTATGTTGCTCTGACGGCGCTGAATGCAGGGGGAAAAGTTGCTTTCGACATCTGTAGGCCTCTTCAGTATCAGAGTCTTCACAAGTTAATGAATGGATTAATGTACCTATTAGCAGTCTTACTTAAGGAAATCATATTCAAATCCTTGCTTTTTAAAATGTAGAATACTTCTAATACCTTTTGACCACTTTGCTTTTCAACCAACCACCAACAATATCATGTTATTAGAAGTGCATGGTGTCATGCAACACTGCTGAGACCACGCTCTCCACATGTCAGCAGCCTTGCAGAGACGAGGCAAGCGGTTTGGTTCAGTGAGTCATCTTAAGACACTGCCATGACTCCTAGCAACATTAGGTGGCAGACACGCTGTGATGGAGTTTTAATGATGTGAATGAATTACAAGTTATTTCCTGTATGTGCAATTAGTCTGCAGCAACAGCATTAAAAAAGTTAATTTCTTACCCTGCTAATGATTCAGAGCTTATAACAATATTGGATGTAAGACGTGCATAACTAATCAGTGTACTGATTGCGTAAACAAATTCAAACACGTCTGTGCATTCCTGACAAAACATTTGTTTACTTTAGTTAATAATTGGCTTGAAAAAAAGCAGATTTTCCTTGTGTTTATTTCTAAAAAAGACACATCTGGCTGGTAAGAAAAAAGGTTACAGATTGAACACTTGGTATTTGGAAAATGTTGCAAATCAAAAAGCGAGTCCCAGCTGAGAAGTAAATAACCTCATTACTCATCTCCGAGCTCAGATCGTGTCTGGTAAAGAGCCCCTGTTCCAACTTCTTCTCTGCCTGCCTTTCATCTCAATACCCAAATTGGGCTCTTTTCACCAGACCACTTACTGAGTAATGGCAGGTCTTGATGGGGCAGGATGAAGCCTATCCGGCTCATCTGCATCGTTCTTGTGCTGGAAGAGAGGAGAAGGGGAGAGGAAGCGATCAAGGATCTCATTCAAGTTAATCACTTAATATTTCCTATCTGTTACATCCACTAACTGTTGGGTGTTACACAAAGATCGACCTGTCCCAGGATGATCCCTCAAAGCATTGTCCTCAAGACCACAAACACAGCTGCAACATTTTGTCATTTCTTGAAAACAAGAAACGGCATTCTCCTGCAGAAAACCTTTTAAAGTAGAGCAGCCTTTACATCCTGTGGAAAACACAGCACTCAGCAATCATTACAATCCATTACAGTCCTGAAAACCCATTATTAAGACGTATGTTATGTGTTAGTATTAGTGTGTGCATGTACGCCTACATGCGAGTGTGTGTGCATGTGTGTCTGCAAAGATATAAACAGATGTGGTAACACTCACTGTCCTTTTCCATTAGGGAGAACTAATGAGAAGTTTTTGAAAGAAAACAGATGTCAGTAATAAAGTAGCGCACTGTCTAAATGAACAATGCTTTATTTACTATATAAGGGTATCATACTTCAACATTAAGGTGAATGACTTCCACTGTGACTTTGTACTGAAACCATAAACACAGTCTGACAGTGATTTGATAAAGTGAAAATGCATGTAAGACACTTGCATTTTTTCCCAGTATTAAATAAGAATCAAAATCTTGTGCTTACATGTGATTCTTGATAAGTGAGTGGGCAGGATTGTATATTAATATGGTTTTATTAAAACACAAATGTTTATGCAAAAATAAACAGGAAACTATTATAGCAGCACTCACACACATGCACTGTTACATGGGAAAAATAAGTAATGCATTTGACTGAGGGCAGACAACCAGAAGGCCTGAGTGAATACACACATACACACCGTCTTATACATTATGTCCCAGGGTTGAGACGAGGTTATTCAGAAACTTCTAGTGACTGCAATACATGTCCATATGTGGACATTCCTCGGAGGCCATTGTTGGAGCGAATCCAAAAAGCAATTCTACTGTGAGCTTCTGTGTGTGCTTTTGTTAGACAAAGCAGGACAGTGATTGACATTGTGAGAGACAGATTTTGTTGATTAAAAAGGTTGAAATGTTTGGTCTCAGTCAGTCAGTCTGTGGCTCTGTCAGATATAGCGGAGGAGATGTCATGTGCATTTCAGAGCAGCACTTGATACATTAGTAGCCGTGTTATCAGTGTTTGCTCTGGATGAAGTTCAAAGCCGCCAGTCGGTGACAGAAATGTGTCCATGGAACAAAGAAGTGAAGATTAGAAGAGTTCAAAGATTAGAGATGGGGTTCTGGTTTTATGCAGCCCAAAATATAATTAAAACCTTTCTGTCTGTGTTTTTTTCCCCATTATATAGTCTAATGCTCTTTATTCTCGTCTTCATGTGAAGCCAGCGATTCCACCTCTCTGTTTTGGTCTCTCTCTCTTTGAGGTGATAAGTGAGCGGCTCTGCTCTAAATCTGGCAAATGTCCCAGTATCCATTACAGTGTTAGAAAATAGACGAGCAAACATTACCCACCACCCGCTGACGCAAAACCCATGTACTACACACTGCACACACACACTCAAGTAGTCACCCTCATTCCGCCAGGCACACATTAAAAACTCTTGTCCCCATTTCATAAATGAGTATGTTTGCAAAGGACAAATAACACTCTCTTTACAAGGTCTAAGTTAGAAAGAATTTTGTTTTTGTCAAAGGTACATGAGAAGTATTTGCTTAACAAACTAGCAGTAATTATGTTTACATTTCATTGCATTAAAAACATATGAATGGCCATTATTTGGCCACTGCATATACTTTATTCACATCATTACATTTGCTCTGATCATTTGACAGAGCTGCTCTCACCGGTCAGTGCAAACCTTCAAGACATTTCTGCAGCAACATCAGATCTGAGAACATTGCACAGCCAGACTTTGCATTATCTGAGCTGCATTATCTGTTTACACAGAGTTGCACATCTTGGCCTTAGCTAAACAAACTACTGTGTTGGTTCATGGTTTTATTAGATTATAGATTGGAATTCCCATGAGCTGCACTTCTAAAATGGCAGATTTACTTTTGGTAGCAGTGAAACAACTTAACGTGAACATAATACCATAACATTTGACAGTGATATGTCTCTTTTGTTAAAGCACAGGGTCCTTATAATGATACATAATAATAATTGTCTGGGAATTAACTGTTAATAGGACACAGCATATTGAATCCCTTACTCATCAAACAGTGCATGCAATGCTTGAGGCTTACATTTTGAATTTGAAATAAACGTACTAAAATCAGCCATCATACATGTCAGCACTAAATACATTTTGTGTGTGCTTATATTTCTGCCCTTTTAAGGACCAATTTCAGTATTATACCATAAAGTAGTGTGTTTCTGCACAGTGTAAATATCTTGGCCAGTTGGCACTACTTTAACAGACTGTGAGAAGTTTAGAATAGTTGTTTAAATTAAGTTAATGTTGGGATAAGATGTTTAGTTTTGATGGTTAGGGTTGGTTAGGTTGTGTTTGTGTGAGGGACTTTTACAAAAAAACAACGTTTCCTGGTGCTACAAATTAAGCCTGAGTTGTCAGTGCACTGATAGGCCAAAGTTAGATAGTCTTTCTTAGTCTGGAGATAAATCTTTTAAATTAATCACAGATAATTGGAAACATATCAGAAAATGAAAAGATTGTTTAGACACAAAAATGTAGAGTTTAAACAGATGTTTATGTAGACACTGCAGGACAGTCTTCATTGGCTACTTATTCATTATTTTTTTATCACCTCCTATAAACTAATGCCAACTCAGTGACTTGTGTGATTTATATGACTTTTGTTTTGTAGTTGAGTTATCATTCTTTTCCTTTCTCATGAAAGTTCCTGTCTGTATCCAAAAATACTTTAAATACTTTGCATTGGTGTGTTCCAACGTTTACCATATTAATCCATAGATGGAAAAAATAGCTCAGAGGCCATGATAGCACATGGATGTACTTAAATCCTGGGCCGAAAAAAACATGCACTGATAAAATACACTGTCCAAATATTTAGTCAAAAGAGTAATGTTTCCATAATTGGTTTGGTTATGGTGGTTCTACTTGAATAGTTGTGCAAATTAGGGTTGAATAATCTATCAGAGGGAATGTAATAAATCAACTATACGTAAATCATTCATTTGTATATAAGCAGGGCTGTGCAACATCCTGTGCTGATTAATAACTGTATTTATCATCTCTGTCCGCTAGGTGTCAGTACAGCCAAAGAAGACGGTGAAGAAGCCAACGTGATGCCATGGACCAACAAGAATCAGCCACACAGACAGAAAGCTATTTAACAGCCATCACAGGCATTAAACCAGCAAGGCATTCTGCAGATTTGGGACTTTCAGTCAGTTGCAGCATTTTTCAAAAGATCAAAGTTGTTTAAAGAACTTCTAGCAAGACTTTTTAGGGATATTGTACCAAGTGTGAATGGGGTTACTGGTGTGGTTGAGTCACAGGAAAGTTACAAATATATATTTTAAGCTCAGCAAGAACAGCAAACAGTCAAGTAAATTAGCAGCTAAGGCAAAGGAAATTTTGGGCGACGGAGGGATTACATTGGACCATGGAAACATTGAGGTTAGACTGCATGCGCCTTAATAAATGGAAGCACCTAAAACACCCTGTGCAGGTGTTTAAACATTAACATTAAACATGAGACTAAGGCTGATAATGTAAATGTCACAACCTCTTTTCAAGCGTATAACTAACAACAAAAAAAGTGGCAATGGTTCACATAAAGCTCCAGCGGTGACGTCATCAGATTGTCTCCAGTGAAGCACCAGCGATAATGTTGTCACAAGTGGTGCTGGGTGTCACCCTGACCCTCCTCATCATCCTGACGGTTGGTGGTAATGTGCTGGTGTGCGTGGCGGTCTGCGCCTCCCGACGCCTCCGCTGCCTCACAAACTGCTTCATCGTGTCGCTGGCTGTGACAGACTTGCTGCTCGGCCTCTTGGTGCTCCCCTTCTCTGCCCTCCACCAGCTCACCAACGACTGGCCGCTCGGCCCCATCTTCTGCAACTTCTACATCTCCATGGATGTGATGCTGTGCACCGCCTCCATCCTCACCCTCCTGGCCATCAGTGTGGACCGCTACCTGGCAGTGACCATGCCTCTGAGATACACCTCACTGGTGTTGCCATGGAGAGTTGCTTTGGCCATGGCCGGTGTTTGGACAGTGTCTGTGGCTGTGTCCTTCTTGCCCATCCAAATGGGGTGGAACACTGTTAATGGCACGGTGCAGAACCAAGGGCCTTGGGCTCCAGAGAGAAAATGTCGTTTTGAGCTGAACAGACCCTACGTGCTGACTGACTCTCTTCTCACCTTCTACCTGCCTCTGGTGGCTATGTGCTGGACCTACCTCCGAATACTTCGCATTGCACGGGCACAGGCCAAACGCATCATCAGTGCCCGACCCACCTGCATCACAAGCTACAACTGCGGTAACAATCCTTCCACCACTACCACTGTGGTCTCCAGTGTAACAGCGGTGGCTCTGCGGGAGCACAAAGCCACGGTGACCCTGGCCGCAGTGATAGGGGCTTTTGTGGTGTGCTGGCTGCCATATTTCATCCTGTTCACAGTGTTGGGCCTAAAGGAGCACCCGGACCCAAGCACAGTAGCAGCATATCCAATTGTGTTGTGGCTGGGTTATGCCAACTCAGCCCTCAACCCTATCCTGTATGGAGCCCTCAACAGGGACTTCAGGTCAGCATACAACCATCTACTGAGATGTAGATGCCCCACCTACATTGGGTGGAGGAGCCGGCAGCCGTCTCCCACTTTAACAGCAGGTAAAGCATAAGAAATGTTTTGGTTTGCCTATCAAATCTACACTTTAAAGTTCTTCAGTTTAACAGTCGTTGGGTGGACGTTAATTCCTGAAGACACATAGAATCCATTATATGTTCTCAACATAGGTTCTCAATTTTTAGTATTCCTTTCTTTCTCCCCCTCTCAGCCAGAGAACATCTTACAGAGGTGACACTGCTGTGCGACCACAACCCAACCACCTGCAGGGCCGTTCTAACAGAGCCCAGCTTAATGCTTCAAGAAATGAACAGTGGGACAGCCACAGCTACTATTCAACTTACAAATGGCACTGCAGCCACAGATGTCAATGGGAATGAAAGGTACATTATTATTATTTAGCTTGGGGCTGGGCTACATGGACAACATCTGGTATCCTGATATAGGCCATTACATATCTCAAGTATAGCACTTTGTCTGGCATTTTAATAAATAGTCTAAATGAATTAACCACTAAAGGGTTTTTTGTATAATCCTGTTTTAATTTAATTATACATTTAAGAAAAATTAGAACTTTAATCTTGGGAGAATCTTCCCTCACTATATTTCCCTTTTAGGTACCTTAAATTAGTGTTTGCTTTTGAAATTATGAATCATGATATCTTGATATATGATTTACTCACGATATGATCCCATTGAAAGACGATAAATTGTCATATTGTAATTTCGCCCATCCACAGTTCAACTAGATTCATCTGATGCTTCATGACTCAAACGTAAAATGAAAAGAATCTGACATGATGCAGTGAAATTGTAACATAAAACTCAATGACTAAAAATCAATGAAGATTGACCTGTTTAACCAGGGGGGGGGGGAGTACATCAAGCATGTATGTCTTAGTGTGTAATTGCACTGGTTTGTCTTACTTTCAAACACAAATAATCTGAATAAATCACACAAACATTCCTCTAATCTTTCACTCTATGAGCGCAGGTCGTGCTGAGCCTGTGCTGATGAGGTGTGCTGTGTTCATACTGCGTTTGCAACCAAGAGCCAGATCCATCCGCCATAAGAGGAAGAGCAACAGACTGTCAAAAAGATAGACAGAGATTTACAGCCTTTCTATTTGGAAGCCTTCAGTACTGCAGTAGAAGCTCCAGTAATTGACGACGTAAGTAAATATAGACACAGACATCTCTACAACCCCCACAGAGCAGGTCATGCCCAGAACAAATGAACTGTGACACACAGACCCTCGCAGTGTCGTCCACGCTGCAACAGGCCATATGGCATTATGCTTATTAGGCCAAGAAATATGCTTTCAGCTCAGAGGTACATTATCCAGTTTCACATCCTGCTCACATGTCTTTGTTCGCACTTTGTGAACAGTTTCGACTAAGTGGTTTGCCCTTTGTATGTGCTGCTTTGTAAAGTGTGTACTAGTTTAACTAGAGTTAAAGCAAGTCATTTTGTTCTTCAAGATTACCAAAACATTGTAAGGCTGCCTGGTAAAAGCTGTACTCAATGTTCAATACATTGTAACTGAAACATTAACACTTTCCAAAGCAAATAGAAAGTGTAGTCTACCAGTACATGACCTTTTCTAAAAAATGTAAAAGCCCAATGAGGCTTGAATGTAACTAGCATCGTGAATAATCTTTTACAGTTTATTACTTTAACTATTTGTTTCAAACTTTCATTTACTAACAATAAAAGCTATTTTATTTATTTTACTTTATACCTGCTGGAAAAAGGCACACATTTCCACACACAGCCGGCCTCTACTCGTTCAGGACCGAACAAAGATGACGCCTCCGTGGATGGAGCTAAGGGAATCCTTCCACCTCAGCCAACCATCACACAGGGTGACACATGATATACTCAAACTAACTCTGGATAATATTGAAGCTCTGGAGGACCGATTGAGACCTGCTGATTAACTTATTGCTCATTAATTGTATGAACTATATAATTTATGCTGACTCAAGAGTGCACTCCAGTGGAAACACAAAGTATAACAACTTTAACCTGGAAATACAAATGGGCGTTTTACAAAATCAAAAGAATGGAAGATAAATAGTTGATAAATAGACCATTATTAAACTTACCATTTCATGTCAAATGTGTTGAAATATACGACATGTGTATGTATAGCATACAAATTAATGTTACGTGTCTACTGTCTACAGAATGTGTCTTTATTGTTGCTCAGTCAGTGGCATAACGCTTGCAAGTGTATGTATTGTATGATATTGTAAAGGTAATTGAGGACTGGACGTTATCCGTTACTCAAAAATACAAAACTGCAACCATACTGTACCAGCTTCAATAAACAATCTAATATATGCTTCCATTTTGGAGGCAATACAGATGGACTGTAGATAAGTATGGATAGGGATTATCATGTGGGATGATGTAGAAAACACTGTATGAGTGGTAATACGAGAACATTGGAAACAATTCATCACAGCTGTCAGCACACATTGCCTCGAACTATTGCCACATTAACATTTAACCTTCTCCATACTTCAAGCTATTTCCTTTGAGGACTGACACAGAAGTGCAAATAATATCCATCTGCATGTCAGGTAGCAGCTGTACACAAGTGATAGAAGGATTTTTACAAGCCATTAAACCACATGGAAACACTTACTTGGTATTTATAACACCTAGGGTAGCTATTTTTTCAATTCAGCTCTCCCTCCTGTTTGCAAGGAAATGCTCTATTTCATGTACAATTAGACTATAAACGTTAGTGACAAAACACACAGCACAAGGTCAGGATAACACTTGTGTAAAGCACTTATACTGTTAGATTTGGTGGAAACAGCTCTGCCTTTAATTAGAGCTTTCAATTAATCCTGCATTCGGTTATTCTCATACACATACAGTACTAAACTTACCTTAATCATATAGGGAGGTAGTGGCAGCAGAAAGCAGTGTTGACATAAGGAATCAGCAGTGTACAAGGGAGAACTTGCCATTTTAAAATGCCATTTAGTAAATGTGATTAGATACATGTTTCAATGCAATTTTCCACCATTCTCACTTTGACCCACATGAGCCAATCAAAACTGTGTTGTACTACATAATGAAGAATACATTTTATTACTGTACCCCTGTATTGTTTGTATGTTTGTTTATCAGCAGGGTAAGAGGAAAAGTAGTAGCTGATTTTCATAAAAAACGTTTTGCGAGAGTGTAGCAAGGGCCAAGGAAGAACCAATTAAATGTATCTATTTAATAAAGAATCTATAATAATAACTATGAATATGTTACATTTGTACAGATGTTGATAGTATGTGATAAGGCCTTGACAGAGGTCTCCACTCTCTAAAATCCCTTGTAGTGCCATCATGTTTTTATCACTATATTACAAATACCTATCACACTACCAGACAACAAATTGTAGCATCACCCAAATGCTGTCTATAATATATCTATTACCCGTATCAGAAACATACCATTATGTCCTTTCTCAGGCTTTTGTTAATGTGACCATATCAGGATGCATCGTTACAGCACGGCTCAGCATAAAACACAAACAATCATTCCTAACAGAGGGACAAAGACTGTTATTTTTGAAGATACCCACTTGCCTTGGCTGTAGATGTACAGACTGTTGAAGCCTCTTATAAGACATGGCTGATTGTTACAATGCATTTTTGCAAAGAATAAGTACTAGATCTCGTCCCAATTTCTTACAGTGAAGCAGCGCAAGAAGGGACCTTTGAGGAGGAATGATTGCACTCTTTCCATGTACTGAGTATTTTATTAACATCATAACAACATTGTATCATTTAACTGCCCTTTAAAGGGCCTTTTCAAACATCTGACTCAGAGAAGAAGAAAATGACAAACAGATGCAGTAAATATGTCTTAGTTGGGTTTTTCATGGCTAGGAAGCAAGGTATGTAAATAACTCATAGAGTTGGTCTTATCTGCACTCCGTCCTCTCTAACTGAAAGACATTTATTATGCTTTTATCTCCTTGAGTCTCTCTATTCCTTCATAAACATGATGTGTCCCCTGGTAATTCTGGTCACTTGCTGCCCATCTCCATCTCTTGACCATTGACAGCTCAAAGTACATGAAAACCATTCATCATTGCTTCCTTAACATCAGATTAATGTGGGGGAAAACAAAACATATGGACTCTCTTTCTCTCATTCTGTCACTATAATGTACACACACACACACACGCCCACACACACCAATACAGTACACACAGCCGGCTAGCTTTGTATAAGCTATCAATCATAGATATTGTCATTATTCAACTCTGTCATCGACAAGCCCCTCTACTTCTCTTTCTCTCCAGTCTGACTCGCTCCCTTCTTCCTTTCCTCTATTCCGTCTCTCCTTCTCTCTCACAGGCAACACACACACACACACACACACACACACACACACACACACACACACACACGGACACACACACACAAGAGAGGGAATCATAAATCTTATGAATGCCATCTAAAGACTGCTCAGTGCTATGAAAAAGAGAGATGATTGATAGATGTGAGGGGCTGAGGCAAAAGCTAAGAAGATGGCCAGAAGGTTGTAACCAGCAACACTGAGGTCAGAAACTGCAGTTCAAGGGTCAAACGTATCGGGGAGGCACAATATGGCCAAGAAGGAAGGAAAAAACTGGTGGGGGGTGGGGGGGGGAGGGGGGAAGAGAGGAGGGAGTAAATGGTTGAAGGGGAAGGGAGAGAGGAGGGAGGAGGAGGGTGTAGGGGGATGCTGCCACAGTGAGGCTAAAGCCATAACTCATCTTTTATTAAAAATAATGAAAAAAACTTAATGAGTTAATAATATCATGGAGAAAGAGATAGGGAGTGAGACAGAGATGAGGATGGAGGATGGGACGGGAGGAAAGGAAGGAAGAGAAGAAAGGAAATTAGGATAAAGAAAGTGAGGTGGGGATAGAAAACAGAAGAGGGTCAAAGTGTGCTTATTCCAGTTTTCAAAGTTCACACAAGATCCATTACAGCAGCAGGGACAATCATAGCGACCCCCCTCTTTCTGCCGACCTAAATCCCAAAGCCTGCCTGGTAATTAAAGGCACTTAACAACCAATTAACGGTGATGAGCTAAATTAGCAGGATATTGTCTCCTTTGACTAGGCTACTGCATTATCAGTGTATTGAAACAGCGTTGAACAAACCTCAGTGGCCCGTGTTTGCATGTAGGCAAATGACGGATTAATTACTATTAAAACATCAGCATCGTAATGAGCTTGGAAACAATTAGAGAGGTCGTTAGCATGTGGAGAACGGCTGAGAACAGAGGAAGGGGGGAGAGAGCACAAAACAAGAGAGAAATCTTCATTGGGATGCAATACTGATTAAATGGACGTACGGTTGCACTCATCGCCCAATATCCACGGACCTATTAAATACATGACATCATCATTTGTCTTTTCTACCATCAAGCTACTTTTCTCCTGCCATTATCTTTCCCTCTTCTTCTCCGGCTTCCCCAACTCTCTGCCTGCGTTTTGCCGCTCATAAAAAGCCTTTTTCTTGCTCTTTTTCTCCTTTCTCTACTTTCTCTGCTTTTTCACTCGCATTTCTCCCTTCCCTCCTTCATGCTTGGGGGGCTCAGTCCTGTGAAGGAATTTAATATGCAACTTTTATATGAGAAACCAATCGCATACGTCTGGGTCTATTGGGCTCGCAATCTATCGGCCCGGACGGCTAATGCAATAGAGAGAGCCGGGGCTATTTATCACACAGGGAGCTATCTTTTCCCCTCTCTCTCTCTCTCCCACTCTGCCCTCGCTCTCTCTGTCTTTATTCAAGCCCAGATTCCTGGCTGCCACTAAATCAGGCCAACTATGAGCTATGGCTGCCCAGAGGGCATCTCCTCTTTTATAGAGGGATTTGGATTTTGTATCTACTGGTTCCTCAGTGGTCGTTGAGACTGTGCTAACGGAAGCTATAAACATTCAACAAACAAAAGGCAACCACTTAAATGTTCCTCCGTCCCTACTGTAATGATCATGAACGTGCAGAGATATATGGATGCAGGGGGATGCATAAACCTGATGAATAACATATCACCGGCATTTAGAGTGATGCTGCAAAGATTTGTTTGTGCATGTCAGACACGCATGCATGCAAAGACTATACATGAACAAACATGTGTACACATACATATTGTGATATAATTTGCACAAAATACTAATACTAGTTGTACATAGCAGTTAGCAGACAATTTCAAAAGTTTCCAGCTGGAAAACAAAGGCGACAGTGTGCAGGGCTGCCCACCTGCAGCAATTAAAATGCCTCAGAAAACCCAAATTCATTTCAACAAATTAGCCACATTACTGGCCACTGTGTAATCGCTGATGGCAATTAATAAGAAATTAGTCACAATCAGCCCTATATTAACATCTCACCCAGGGGCCGCGGCTGGAAATTAATAACCAGAGATCCATCTCTCTTACTGTCTTTCTGGCTCTCTTTCACACTCACACACACACCAACACATACACTTACACACACACACACACACACACACACCTTTGCCCACCTATACGGTTCCTGAATCTCCTCTAAGAGTGTTTTTTTTCTGTGTGGATCGTCTCATATGATTTGCAATCTGCTCATGTCAGCTAGCCAGCTTCCTCTTTACTGAGGTGTGAAAACCCCCTGAAAGAGATGAGTGTGTGTGTGTGTGTGTGTGTGTGTGTGTGTGTGTGTGTGTGTGTGTGTGTGTGTGTGTGTGTGTGTGTGTCTTCTCACCAGTGCATGTACAAACAACACATGTGCCTTGAATTTGTGGACATGTATTTAGGGATAAGCAAATGATCTTAGTGATGTGTACTGTGTGTGTGTGTGTGTGTGTGTGTGTGTGTGTGTGTGTGTGTGTGTGTGTGTGTGTGTGTGTGTGTGTGTGTGTGTGTGTGTGTCTATGGGTGTGCGTGTGTGAGAGAGAGGTGCTACACAAATGAGGAGAGGGCATCGGCGGGGACTGGGCCCGCCTCTAGGGGTCCTCACACCAATCAGCAAAGCGCTCCAAGAATCAATTAACACCAGTGGGAGGGGGCAGAGGGTAAGGCACCACACACACACTGTCTGCACACACACTGCCCACACACATGGTACTGTCTGAGGAGATATCCATCAGATCACATGGTGTGCCAATGTGTGTTTGACAGTGTGTGCGTCTTTGAGTGTTTGTGCCCCTATCCTGGTGTGCCCCGGTCTCTCATGGTGTGAGGTTGGGGAACAGATTGGGGGTCAGCAGGGGGGTCAGGACAGGGTCACCCCCATCTGAGCCGTGTGTGTGTGTGTGTGTGTGTGTGTGTGTGTGTGTGTGTGTGTGTGTGTGTGTGTGTGTGTGTGTGTGTGTGTGTGTGTGTGTGTGTGTGTGTGTGTGTGTGTGTGTGTGTGTAGGCAGAAGTGAATAAGATGGATGGTGTTGATTCATACTCTGAATTCATTGCCCCCCCTGAATCCATGGAGAATAAATACATCCACAGAAATTATGAAGCAAGGGACCAAAATGAGTATCTCACATTTCATATTCCTCCTTCACTTTCTCTCTCTTTTGTATCTCTCTGGTTTGGGGACAGCTGCTGGCTACATGAAAACCATTCATCATTGTATCTTTACCACAAAATGATTGACAGAGAGGAAGAGGGTGAGGAGCTTTATTGGCTACATTTTACAAGGTTGGACAAAGAGAAAAGTCAACCATCAGAGAGAAAACTTGAAAACTTCATCAAGCAATAACAAAAGGTAACCATGTTTTGGGATGGTGCGGATGCTTAGCTGGGAAAAAAAAGCAGAAAAAAAGGGCAAGAAAGTGAAACAAGACATTTCCGCTTCAATAGACAAAACTGAACGGCCAGATAAAGTGATCAAAGAGTGTCTACCATTTGCCCACTGCAAAACCCCACCTCTTTCCTCTTCCTCTCTCTCTACACATTGCTGTCTCCATCTGTTAGCCCGTTGCACTCGTCCGTCCACTAACCCCCCCTCCTCATTTCCTCTCCTCCTCCTGCTCTTCTCTGGCCTTCCTACCCTCGGGGAGGTAAGGTGATCTCCCTGTGCTGGTGTAAGTGACTGGTATTAGTCTCCTTCTCTGTCTGTCTGTTTGATCCCGGCACTAATGACTCCACTGGGACTGGGGTCTGATAATGGGAAATCAATATAGAGAATAGCGCTCTGGAGTGGCCTCACTTAGCTCTCGCTCTTTCACGCCTCACAGCAAAGTGCCTCTGTGTATTTGTGTGTGTGTGTGTGTGTGTGTGTGTCGTTGTGTGTGTGTGTGAAGAGGGGCATGTGTGTTGAGAAAACCTGTGTTAGTGTGTGTAGCAGAATTTAAATAAAGGCCCATCACCTGGTGCAAATGAGTTTAGAAAACAGATAACTTTTCTTGTTTTGTAATTAGGGTTGCATCAAACAATTACCTATAAAACTGACTAATCGCTTGGTCTATAGTCTTGTTTTGTCATTCCAAAACCCAAAATATATTCAGATTGATTAAAAACCGAGAACAGCAGAGAGCTTCCATATTCAAAAGGTTGAAAACAGTACCTTCTTACATTTTTGTAAAACGTTTAGTTTTTTTTGCCATGAATTGGTTAAAAGTTGGCAATTATTTTACTTTATCCACCAACCCATTCCTCAAGTTATCCTTGCAGCTCTTTTTGTAATTCAAATAAGGCGTAACTTGCAATTATCTTGGCTGAGAGAACACTGCAGCTTATTACACATTTTATAACCACATTGGATGCAATCAAAGTGACTGGAGAGTTGACATTGTTGGGGTCATCCGGCAGTAATATGCATATGTGGCCACATATATCTGAGCGTGTGTGTCTAATCGGTCACACTCCTGCGCCTGGGGCCAGACAGGTGGGGCTGGTGGCATGAGGCTGGTGCCCCCCCTCCACCCTGAGGGGCCAGAAGGCCCAGCGAAGCAGGGGGCTGGAGTAGCTCCCCTCTGCCAGGCACCAGAGCACTATGGCTGGTGGCAGCTGGTCCTCTGTCCCTCCCCCCCTCCTCCCCTGCATCAGCGCCCCGCGGGCAGGCAACAGGAGGGGTTAGGAGGTCAAGAGGCAGCAGAAAATGGGTGGAACGGCGGTGACATGCAGTATAATCAGCTTTTATGAACCGGAGAGCACACAGACAGAGAGAGACGGGAAACACAGCTCTGACACAATGCAACTGACTACAAGCAGTAATGAATTAACACATTAGCGCCACGACCAGGGGCGTTCAGGAGCACTCAGCTGCTCTTAAACACAAACCCGCACTGGCACACTCCCTCACACACACACATAAATCAGTCATAAGTCATTAAAGCAATAGCAAACACATGCACTTAATAATTACAACAGTCATTTGGTGGATGGCAGATCCCCTTGAAAGCCATTGAGAGTAATAAAATATTTCCACAAAAAACGGCAGAGAAACTTTTACTCAGCATTCATAATAGATTAAAAAAAAGAGATAAACTTGTAAACGTGCAATCACACACACATGCTTACAAGCACCACAAAGCTATGTGCATTCTCTTGTCCAAACTCAAACCATGTGTTCAATCATCATCAGCCCCGAATGATCCCCATTAATGCTTTAACTCTTTCTCTCACATCTCAGTCTTAGCCATCCATCCCTCCTGTCTTTGCTCTCTGCTCTCCGTCCATCCCTATAATTCACGTCTGTGCGGTTTACTTACTTCCCTTTCTCACTCTCTTCCTCTCCATCCTCCTCTCCCTCCCTCCCTGACTTTTAACCAGCGTGAAGAGGCAGCCATGCATTCAACCATCAGACAGGCTTACATGGTCTACCCACACACACAGACACACACACACACACACACACACACACACACACACACACACACACACACACGCACCACACACACACACAGAGTCAAAGCATATTGTTCCTCAAGTGCACAAGAATGCAATGTTCATTAAAACAAGCATCTTTGTGTGGTTAAATGTGCATCCTAATACTTTCAGAGAAAAAAAGCGTACATGACTGATTTGTATACAAAACCCCACTGAAAGTCAGTCTATTGGGTCCATTATTACAACAAAGTTTTTATTTCAGCAACATTTCTGCTCTAACAACTGATCTTTCCGCAAATAAAGACAAACTTGTTGGATGAAAGCTTTCATATGCAGTAATTAAAACCCTTTAACTTGGAAGCAATAGGACTATATTTGACATTTACAGTGACATTTTACATGGTTTATCAGCTTTTTAAGTGTGTGGCTAATAAACAGCGTCCTCAGTGTACAGAGCAGTGGTCCAGTGACAGCTCAGGGATGATGATGGCCCTGACCGAGTCCCTGATGGGGGATCCCATTCCTCTCTTCTCATCCAACAATCCCACTGAGCATGTCAATATGAAACACTATCCCCCCACACTGGGGCCTTGCTAGGCTATTCCTCCTATTACAGACAAAACAGGCTTATATTGATAGGATGAGCCTCTAACTGCTGCATCTGCGTGTGAGAAGATGCATGGCATGGTATGAAGAAAAGTGTAAATTAGACTAAATCAAGTCTCCCAACAGTAAAACACATTTTCTCTATATTGCACTCAACGTGAGGTGATTTACTACACGACTTTTGTTGTATGTGGGTTGAAGGAAAGCGAGCCGTAAAGATTTGTTTACCCAACTTTAAAAAATCCACAGCCTTGTAAATGTTGTCAGATGGCCGATGCCAGTGTCTTTCAGCTTAATACTACCTATATTAAATAGTTTAAATATTTCATAAGGGCGGTTTTTAGAGCGAGGGAGGGGAAATCGTTAGCTGCGGTAAAGTTTCATTAACTGGTCCCCATTTCGCTGCGAGGCAAACTCATCTCCTCTTATTGTAATAAAACAATCTCTCTCTCTCTTGGTGCTGCTATCCACTCATCTCCCTCTCTCTACCGCCTCTCTCCTTCTCTTTTACATCATAATAATACACTACATCCCTTTTAAATGCACTATTACTTACCGCTGCCTTTTCATATTGTAACATCACGGGCACTTTAGCGACAATATAAAAGCGTGTCATTCATTATTCAGAAGCAGCCGGCCTCGTCCCCCTTTTAAAAAGTCAGGCGCGCTGCTGAAATTGATAACGGCGAAGAGACGCGCAATAAAAACGCAGCCCCCGGGTACAGAGCTGCAGCCCAGACCCCCGATTATGCAGATCAAGTGGTAATTTCTCAAACAAATCGCACTCTTTCACTCTTTTGTTGTCGCTTCTTTTTGGACTTTTGGAATCAGGGTGTCAGCCTTTATATTGCCTGTAGAAAAAAACGAGGATTGATGTGCGTGTTAATTGTTCGTGTGTGCTGCAGGCTTTGCAGAAACACTATCTAAACATTTGGGCCTAAACGAGATAACCTCAAGGCTGCTTTGTAGACGGGGTTGCGTGGGTTTTTAAAAAGTGGGCTCTTGGTATCAATTAGTTTTACCTTTTTTCTGCTGTAATCACGAAGCAATGAAATGATCTGACAATGTCTTCAGCAGTCAGACTATCAATAAATTCAGAAAGGCTGGCTGGAGGCGGACTGGTGGGTTTTGGATAACCGGTGTCACGGTGGTATCCCGGTAGGTCAGAGCTAATGTGACATAATCACTCATAATCATTGGATTACACCGGATTACTAACACCCAACATCTGCAACCAGTGGGACCCCGTCTGCTGTGTACAGACTGCAGAGACTGCCTTCACTCTACAACAAATATTAATTTCCCAAAAAGTTGCAATGCAAACGTCGTCCTAAACAGCTATTGGCCATGTTTGAATAAATTAAATACATTACAATATGTTTTGTTCGATGTACAAACTCCGTGGAAATTACGGTGAATTATTCTAACAAATGGCATCAAGAGAAACATACAAATGTCCACACAGATGACAGCTATAACTGACCAATTCTCCCCATCAAAAGCCACCGGTGAGCTCACATATGGCGAGGTGAAGCAGCCAACACTCAGTCTGTCCATATTGCCAAACAAACACCTCGGGCTCGTCCCGTCTCATATTGCTTCATAAGACTTTATTGTGAAGGGCGAGATGCGGATCTTTTTAAAATATATATTACCCACTACAGTATCTTTGCATTTCAATGTGGTTTTTGCGTACAACCCCACCAATGACAATTTATTCTGACGTTATTTTTAAGTTATGTTCAATGCAGATTGGCATACTAAACAATCATACAACACTGACAATAATAGTTAATAGTTAGCATAACATTTAGCCAAGAAGACCGGATAACCCAAATACGAAATGTAATTACATGAATAGTTCAGATAAATAAATATAAATAAAAACATTAGCATATTCAATGCGATGTCAATGAACAGGTTGAGCAGATATTTTAAAAAGCCGAGAAGTATAAACCCCATTGTCACTAAATGAATATGTTGGCCATTAGTTTGTTTAAGTACTGTAATGTGATAGCCTAAAAAGCCACCTGCCGCATCCGAACCCGACGCGCATTTGTCTGTCCCTTAGACAAGTTAGTGAAAATCTGATTATCCGGTCACTTTGGGCGCCTGTTACATTGAATCTGAGCGGTTAGCAGCTTCCAGAGCCCGGACACTTTATCTGAAGTAGCCCATGGCCTTCCCTTGTCAGGTCATTTAATGTGGCTACCAGGAGCAAATAAGGCCACGTTATGCTTTGCCAACCTCAAAGACGCTGGTGATTCACTGCCAATGTTCAATAAGGCTGCTGTCTTTTTATTTTAAAGAGAGATGTGATGGATTTATTGTGCGTAATTACGCATACACAGGCACAATAATTATACCTGCTTGTGGTATTATTCTGTCTAAATAATCACACATTTACCATATTTAATAAAATGTTGAAATTGATTGTTTAGTTAATGTGTTTCAATGAATCTATGATTTAAAAAAAAATCAATCATGAATTAACGAGTGAACATGACTGCTGTGCATTTGTTTATACAACTGGAACATCTAAGGCTTTGAATCCGATGCATTCTGAATACTGAAAAGCGTTTCATATGTTTTGTTTTAATCTAAAAAAAAGTAGCCTATATTTAAAACTAAAATAAAAAAATGATTCTCCACAATTGATAATTGGCGAGGACGATAAGAATAGGTTTTTAAATAAAAGGGAAAACATCTCAAACCGTGTTTTCTTCCTTTTGGTCTCTCCTTTATAATATATCCAGTCTTCAGGTTATAAAGCACTTTATAACTTGCAACTAGTTTTTGTGTAAACTATTATTCACGTACAGTCTGCATGTGACAGACGATACAGATTGAAGGGGTGACACAGACAGCAGGACGACAAATGATGAGCATTTTGTGTCTCGCCTGAATAGTGGTAATGGGCAGAAGCATCAATTCATCAGACCCTTAGGTGGGGAAAAGTTTTTTTTCCACTGACATCATTTATCACCAAAACTTATAAACCCGTTCACAGTGAAGACATTTATGGGGACTAGAAGAATCCAGAAATATGACTGACTCAACACCAGTTGGTTGAAACAATAACATATTAGATGTTTGACGCTAAAGACGCTAAAAACAACACTGATCTTCAGTGATCGCTGGTGCGATTTCTTCTGACATGTCATATACATTTCCATGAATCTGTTGCTTGCTCCTTACTCTCCGTTATAATGATACAAAAAACGACAACGTCAATAACTGATTCACTGGAAGGCATTGTGATGCCTTATCTTGCCATAGATATATAACAAACTGACGCCTGTGGTAATGGGAAATCTTGGTTATTGTGCCAAATTGTGGGCCTACCCCTATTAACATTCAATCAGTTATTCAGGTTCCAGCCAATGAATAGTGGAGAGGGATGTAGGAGGACGGAGTTGAGCGTTTTGACGCGCAGAGAGGAGGACAGAGCGTCACATCTCTCCAAACGCCCATCAAAGTTTCAGCAGAGCGCGAGAGGACCCAGTCCTCTGAAAGAGGCCTGTTAGAGACAACAAGGATACGCTGGATTCTGGAAACACTGCTCGACCGCGATGGAGACACAACTGGCAATTACAGTTGTTTCAGTTTGACCCTGTCGTGATTCCCCCTAAAACATATATTTTTCAGTTTTTCATTTCCTCTTCGCGACAGAGCAACGGGAATGGAGCAAGCACCCAGCGCGCCGAGCCCTCCTCCAAAACCGGCTCACCACGAGCCCATCAGCTTCGGCATTGACCAGATTCTGGGAGCCGGTACGGAGCCAGAAACCGGGCGCACTTCAGGAAGACAAAGTGGAGTCGATCTAAGCAACGGGGACGGTTATTACAGTTTAGGAAGCCAGACCGGGGCCAACGCGCCCTCATACACCGCGCTATCCATCTCCCTCTCCGGTATAATGCCTCCGGTGGAGGCGTCGGGTTCTTACGGGGATAGCAGGAGTCTGCCAAGCCGGGGAGTGATTCGAGTCCCGGCACACAGACCCATGACAGCCCTGGGACCCCCGGCCCCCGTGCAGGGCGCTATCCCTGGGTTTGGAGGGCTGTGCTTCCCCTGGATAGGAAACAGGTTCGCCAAGGACAGATTATCAGGTAGCCTAACACCTAACGGATTCCCCTCATTAAGATTGCATAATGTTTAAAATATTAGTAACTGCTGTTGAATCATTTAAAAAAACACCTGTGCCAAATATTTGTAAAGGTTTTTAGCAGCCAACTGAAATGCTTTTACTTTAATTATTTTAACGGCTGAAATAAAAAACAACAACAGGACGCAAGTTTTAAAATGTTTATTTAATTCAATTCAATTCAATTCAAGTTTATTTATATAGCCCAAAATCACAAATCCTATTTGTCTCAGAGGGCTTCACAAGTCAACAAACTAAATTGGCAATGTAAAACAATGAATTTAAATACTGGATTACACTACATTTACTGATTATTATTAAACACCTTTTACCCACTTCACTTGTGTTTTAGGAGTTGAATATCTCATTTCTACATCACGTAGTTGAGCAAAACAAATGTAGTTGTGTAACTATCACAGAGCTTTGTCAGGACAGCTAGAATGTATTGACATATTTTATTACTGTAGTGAAAATGTACTACAAATGTTAATTATAGTCTACATTGAAGATAAATAAGAAACATACTATTGGGATGTTGGATAATTTCGGCTACGTCTTAAAACTACATTAAAAAGTAAACAAAAAATAATATACAATAATAAAATGTTATGTCTTCTGCATTTAGCACAGAGGTACGAACAGATGTCTTTACAAAGAAAGGCGTTTCATAGAGAAAGTAAAGATAAATAGGCCGACAGGCCTGTTGTCCTATCTATAACTAGCAGCATGGGTATGATCAGTTTCTCCTCAAACGACTTAAAAATAAGAATTCATTTATTTCCCAGAGTTGCCTTGTTCATTGGCCAGACCCATCTTCCACAATATATTTCCTCTCACATATTTCACATAAGGCGTACACAGTCTAAATAGGGAATTGTTGTCAACCAGGGCAGATATCTGTGATGTATGGCCTTGTATTTCCATACAGATTGTTTGGTGCTGTAGGAAATCTTCTACTCACCGGTCTCTCTCTCTCTCTCTGTTCCCTGCAGCTGCTCTGGTGCCATTCGCCGTAACACGGCGGATAGGACATCCGTACCAGAACCGCACGCCACCCAAACGGAAAAAGCCCCGTACTTCCTTCTCCAGGGTTCAGATCTGCGAGCTGGAGAAGCGTTTCCACCGGCAGAAGTACCTGGCCAGCGCCGAGCGGGCAGCCCTGGCCAAAAGTCTGAAGATGACAGACGCACAGGTCAAAACCTGGTTCCAGAACCGCAGGACCAAGTGGAGGTTAGTACACATTTGTCTGGACTCACATTTGCAACCGTAGTTCATCACATTTACACTGTAAGAACCACACACCCCAGCCTTCTGCCGTAAAGTGGTACATCTGTTTTGGCTGTCCAGTTCAAACTTTTATCAAGCGCCACTTCCTATTAATTGACCCCATTGACACGGAAGAATTAAACTTTGACCATAACCTAACCAGAAATTAAAACAATAGTAGGCTATAATCATCCTCCTCTTGTCATTCACTTTCTTCTACAATTACAACACTATAGGCAGAGTAAAATGTAGTTTTTACCAATTATTACCGCAACTGTATTTGCTGGAAATCATGTTTTTATTTTATTTTGCTAAGGACACCAACGTTGACATCTTTACATCACTGACCTCATTTTAATTATATTCTAAGAATTGACCACTGCAGTTTGTGCAAATGTTTTAGTTCCACACGTGCTTTTATTTTTTTTGTTATTTTATTTTTAGCACATAACCTCACTTTTTAATTGATCCTTTTATTCATTTTTCAATGTTTTCTTTTTCACCTGTCTGTTTCCAGGAGACAGACAGCCGAGGAGAGGGAGGCGGAGCGTCAGCAGGCCAATCGCCTGATCCTGCAGCTGCAGCAGTCCGCCCTCCAGAAGTCCCTCAGCGAATCAGCGGTGTCGGATCCACTATGCGCGCATAACTCCTCCCTGTACGCCCTGCAGAACCTCCAACCCTGGGCCGAGGAGAGGGAATAAACACTCTAATCGATAGGCATTAGCTATTATCCCTGGGAGGATAAATAAAATAAATGAGTCCTACATGAGGACTAACACTAACTATGATCCATGCAATGGATAAAAAAAAGTTGGACCTGATAAACTGAGGAATTGGTCACAGCCAATTGAGTGGACGGTTGAGAAAATGGACCGGAAATGATGGTGAGTGGTGTTTGTTTTGGAGAAGAGACAGAACTTTCTTGGAGTAAATCTTGCAACTCTGTTCTTTGGAACCGTGAGCCTTTTTCCAATCGAAAAGGGAAACTGAACTTTAACAATTCTTGTCAAAACATTATTGTCCTCTTATGCGTGTACCAATTATGTTTACTAGGATAAGAGGGAGAAATATTTGTGTTAACCCCTTGACTTAAAGTAACCATTTTGAAACATCTTGAAAGGGTTGGCTTTGTTTCTATAGGGGAAAAACACCAGCCATATGAAGGCAAGGCCTACACCCGTTTAAACAGATACATAAGAGAACCTGCTCAAAAATGTATCTGAAAAAAATAATAATTAAGAATCCTGCTTTGTTTTATCCAAATACACAAAAATATGTCTTCACAAGATTATATTTTTGAATGTTCTGGTGCTTAACATTTTCTTCCAATCTCATTTATAAATGCAACACCACAATTACCTGTGCATACAAAGGTGTGGTGTACCAGAGTAGCCCAATAAATGGTGCCTAAAATGTTATATTATGGGAGATAAATGCTTTTGTGCACAGTAATAAAAAGAAAATAGATGTCAGGATTAGAGGGGAGAGAAGTGAAGAAAATATGAAGGAGGCTGTAAGTTGGGTAATAAAGGGAGTGATGCATGTTCAGTTATGGTGGTGACGTTTTTTTCATATGCACATTATCTATCATGCTTTATTTGTGTGTCCTCCGGGATTGAGGCACAAATGTACAACTCTTTTGTACTTTCATTGTATATGTGTAAATAACAATATAAACTGTTCTTGTGACCCCTTTTGCTCCTGCTCTTTATGGCGCACTATAAAAATGGTTTCACGGTTTTAATACACAACAATTATAAGCTATACAAATGCAAATGTTATGACGTGACAAGGTAAACAAAATAGCAGACATGAATTCATTTAGTTTCTTGAAAATTTTATTGATAAATATAATGATTTTATACAATATTTCAATACACACATTATTTCATTCTGACAGCTTTATTCTGTCTGTCTGTTTGTCTTCCTTTCTGTCAGTCTATCTTAAAGTTATTCTGGGTATAATTGAGATGAGCCGCAACACATCTCAGCAAGGAATCTTTATTAAACAATTGTTAGCACAGTGAGTGGGCCTGACACTAAATCATTCATTATTCTGTATTTTTGTCTTGCTCAATCTTTAAAAAAAAAAATGGCTCTTGTTTGAAACATGGCTTCCATTCCTTCAGAATCAGTGACTGGGTCTCTCTCGTCTTCTGTCTTATTCTCTACTCTTCTTTTATTCTGTTTCCACACTCGTCCTTCCTTCTTCGAGCTCCCCTCTCTTGTCTCTCCTTCACAGTGAAAGGTTGGTGGCTCCGAGTCGACATTTTAAACAAACAGAACTGACGACAAAACTCTCCTCTCTGGCAGAAACACAGCCAGTTGAGCTAGACCAATTCTTCCAAAAGATGATGTTGCTACATACTACGAACACACACACACACACACACACACACACACACACACACACACACACACACACACACACACACACACACACACACACACACACACACACACACACACACACACACACACACACACACACACACACACACACACACACACACACACACACACACACACACACACACACACACACACACACACACACACACACACACACACACACACACACACGTCACTCTGCATCTGTGTGCCAGTTAACCTCTAAATGTATCCTTTATTAAGCAATGAGTGTCAGGTAGAATTATTACATTAAATCCATTTGACAGAGAGACAGACAGATAGTCAGAATAAGAAACACGCAGACAAAGACAAGGCGAGAACAAGCCACAAATACAACAGTTAAATATTTACAGTGTAGTCGTTCTAACATTGAAACACTGACCGACACCACATGAACACAGTGGGTGTAAAGAGGACTGTAGCAAGCTGTCACGAGACGTAAGACTGCACGCTGGCTGAGGTTAAATTCAGCTCTGCAAACCTTTACAGGCCTGTGTCTGAATTTAGTCTGAAAACAAATGAGGTGGCTCTGTCAGACCATTGCTTCCAAAATGTATACACTTAGTTGATAATATTTTGGAGTTATTTATCACGGCACAAAGCCCATGTTAAATACGGCGTAGGCCTCTCTCTTGCATGCTTCACAATAATGCTCAGCTTTGTTGTGACGACACAGAAATTCACGATGAAAACAGCTATTATTTTAAAGTCTAATGCATAAAGTATGCATTGGATTGTTCTCAGCTGCTTTTAGGAATTCCAGTCCTGCTTGTTAATATGGTTCAATTTACAAGTGTATTAAAAGTATTTGACCAAATGAGACAGAATCAGAATTTACAAAATGACATGAAATACACACTGTCAGTGACGACTGCAAAGATGAGGGAGATGGAGAAGAGGTAAATGGTTACAGAGGTTAAATGAAAGGTATAAGTCCAAAGAATCTTTTCCAAAACGTTTGTCTCCATGGATGTTTCAGCAAGATGGTTTCCATGAAGTTTTCTGGCAACCATCCCTCTTTAAGCGACAAGATCCATGATTTGTTTCCAACGCAAGCTATGCTGTTCCTTTTCTCTTGTGTGTTCATCTCTTTTCTTCTTTGTTCTTATCTTGCACTTGTCTTTTGTACCGCATCCCTCTTCTTTGTTGTCTAAATGACATTTTCAAAGAGCTGTAGAGATCTCATGATGTTTTCATCCTGTGCAAAGAAGATGGAAAATGAAAAAACTGAGCGTGAGGAGAAAGTAATCCAACTAACACTAATTAATTCAGATTACTGGCCACTAGGGGGCAGTGAAAGCCTGTGAAATGATGGTCAGTGATCACTCTACAGACTAACAAACACATTGATAAAAAAGGAAGCAAAGTCCATAATTAATAGCCAATATAGTGAGATGTGCAGAGGAGAAAGCAAAGCAAAGAATATGAGGAAACAGGCCCTTTGGTATAAATAAAATAAAATGTTTACTTTTCGTTTTTAAACTGAAATTAGCATTTATCACTGGTTTTTGCAGTTTCTGTTTATTAGGCATGTTGTCACAATAGGAAGCACAGGTTTTTCTAATAACATTAACACAGCTTTGTTATATAAATGGTTTCAGCCACCTTTAATTCAATCATTTACACAACACATGTGCTACTGCAATATATTAAAATGCCGTTTTTTGCAAAGTTAAAGGGATCCTCTGTGTTATGTAATTAGAGACGTGAATCTAAAGAAAAGTACCTCTTGACAAGAGTAGATGAATTCATCCAGAGTGACCACACCATCTCTGTTTTTGTCCATTTTCTGTGAGGAGAAATGCAAAGGTGTTATAGGGAAGATATTATTAAATATTCATTAAGATAGATATATATATTTTTAAATAAATAGACCACCTACTTAAATCTGCAGCCTATTCTATGTCATCGTCTTTTTCACGCATTGCCCTTTGCATCAGTGTTTTGCTTTTGTTCAGTGTTGTTTGTTCTTTTATTGCAAGTTTCGTTGTTTTGTTTTGCTTTTGCATAGCGATGCCAGGGTGGGCATTGCTATGCATGGTACAAGTACCAGGTTTTTGTTATGCTTTTAGAAATGTGAGGCATGTGCTCGACTGATGCATCCTTGTTTGGTCAATCCTCACTAACTATGTTGTTGCTTTTTGGTCTGCCGCCTAAGATGTTGTTACCTGAAAGAAGGCCTCCACATGCTGTTTGGGAGCATCGTTTTTCAAGACAGGGTAAGTGTACTTCCCCATCATGTCGTATATCGCTCTGACTATGTCCGTCATCTCCTATGAAACAAGGGGAGAGTAAACACATACCAATAAGAAGTGTGAGATTAACATGAAAGTACAAAAGAAATGTGAGTGGTAGTCACACACACACACACTGGAGGGTGTTTGCAGTGTTTGTTTACTGTCAAGGCAGGCACGCTACTAATCCACCAAATGTCACTTCCTCATATTAGAGTGCCACTTATAAGTGTGTCAAATACTGCTAATTTACACACACGTATGACCATGCCCAATATTTCGTTTTAGAGTACACACACACACACACACACACACACACACACACACACACACACACACACACACACACACACACACACACACACACACACACACACACACACACACACACACACACACACACACACACACCACACACACACACACACACACACACACACACACACACACACACACACACACACACACACACACACACACACACACACACACACACACACACACACACACACACACACACACACACACACACACACACACACACACACACACACACACACACACACACACACACACACACACACACACACACACACACACACACACCTCTTTGTTGATGTATCCATCTCTGTTGATGTCGTAAAGGTTGAAGGTCCACTGTAGCTTCTCAGTGATGGAGCCCCTCAGTAGGATGGACAGAGCTGTAACAAAATCCTGATGGAGACAAAAAGGACTGAATTAAAATCAATTCAGAGGAGAGTTAGTTTGGAAATAGTGTCATTCAAATAGGAGAAATCAAGCAAACCTCAAACTTTATGGAGCCACTATGTGCTGTGTCAAAGGCGTTGAAAAGGTAGTGTGCATAGGTGCTGGCATCTGCAGGAGGAAGAAGAAAACGCTTGTCAGTACACTGGATACAAAGAAATAGTGAGACAAGGACAGGTATAGACTCAAACATCACGACACACACTCTTTACCTCCATGAGGGAAGAACTGGGCGTATATTTGCTTGAAAGTTTCCTCGTTCACAACGCCACTTGGACACTCCTGGAACGAGAGGGAGACAGAAGAGTGGTGATGGAGATGGAGAAAGTCAGATTGAGTCAATTAAAGGATTACACAACATTAATGGGAGACTCGCTATGCATTCAACATCTTTAGTTTTTTGTTTAATGTTATGTAATATCACTAAAAGTAGAACAGACTGCAATTTCATATCCTGACTGTCTCTCCAGGGTGTCACTATTGAGTCAAGTTTTTACATAGAGCTTTAATTAAGCTGTAAATTGGCAAAAGAGACACCAAAAGGGTCCTAAAATGATACCTGATTCTTTTGCAGTACTTGAGCATTTATGTGTAGTACTTTATTATTAAGTAAAAAAGAAAAAACGATCATTTACAGATTATTTAAATACATCTTCAGTATCTTAAGTACACCAAGCTGATACTGTGGACAGCTACTGGTGCTTAATGGAAGTCTAATAAACCACCTCCATTAAAAGCATATTACCTAGCCAAATATCAATTTCTTTGGTTGTGCGATGCTTGGATAAACCTATAGTTGGAAGTAAAGAATTACTATTTGTAATAGTTATGTTAGTAATGAACCTGCCTGGTCACTTACGTTCTTAAAGCCCCGGTACAGCACTTGGAGCTCCTTTTTGCTGAAGTTGGTTAGAGCTTCTAGCTGGTCGAGGCCCTCCGGTCGATGGCACACCATCGTAATCTCCAAGTCATCATCGGCTTTGTCTGAAGAAACAAAAATACATATTTCTTAATAGCTGATACACAAAACACAACAAAAGAGTGTGGAAGCAAGAAGGAAGAGAAAGAAAGAAAATCAAAGTAGTATAAAACAGAAGAAAATAAATATGTGACATAGCGAAATAATCTGCCATCAAGTTCAAAATGTTATTCATCCAATCCATTAAAAGGTAGAGAATAATAAGACTTCTAAGAGGTTGAAAAGGGAAGGAGGGAAGAGGAGAAGAAGAGAGGTAGGGGTCAGTCTAACAGCTTCATGTCCCTCGTCTCACCGGCACGATCATTAACATCTCATTACTGTCCTCGCCGGAGGGGAGAGAGGACAAACCATCGACCCTGACTCAACACACACACGCACGCACGTACACAAACGCGCACAAAATCTTACACTGCCAATATATAAACATACTAGTAACAAAGCATGTGCACCTAAGTGCATGCATACTCCCTGAAGCAATCTACAATGTAATTATGCATAATCTTATAACTATGCATAATTTAATAGAAATGGCCGTACTATTTCAGAACATGATAAAGTGGTCATAAGGTGCAGTAGTAAAATGCTTGACAAAATAACGTACCGGTGGTTAATAAGAGGGTACGTTTTATGATGCTGTTTCTGCCTGTTCCTGCTGTGTTTGCTTTAGTAAGGAAGCTACCAGAGAGCCCTGAGGTTATCATCCTCTCGTTTCCCAGTGATGGATAGGCTCTTTGCTCTGGAGCTTTTAAACACTGAGAATTTGGGCCTCACTCAGACAAATCTTTGAAAAATGCGCACCCTAATTCACCCATAAAAAACTTGCTAAATGTTGCTAAATTCCTGCATGCCATGGGATCATGATTATATTATTTGATCCCATTGACCAGCAATGCAATCAGCAGTTGAGCAAAGATAATTCAATGTTAATGTTTGGCATACATTCAGACGGCACTTAAAACATTAAGGAACATCTCTACTAAGGCATTTATTAGTTTCTGACTTGAGAAAAAAATAAATCTATTCTCCAAATGATTATATATCTGAAATATCTTGTTCACCAAATCACATAATCATTAGTAAGAGCTGGCTGCCCATTAAAAGGACTGCATGTTCATCAGGTACAATTTCCATGTATCGTTAGCATTTACCTGCTAAATGAATTCTGTCAGTTTCCAGATGATAACTCTGTGTTGCAGAGGATAACATGTGTTGCAGAGGATAACATGTGTTGCAGAGGATCTGGGTAGACGGTCATTTGAATGGGAGGTGGTAGAGTCATAGTGTCAGCCGATATAGTGATAATAACGCATTTCTAAGGGCTCCTATCCGGCTTTAATGAAGTGTCCCAAAGTGCAGTGTTCACACTGTCCTTGGCACTCAAGATTTTAAAACATCAACAGTCTTGAAATAGAAATCTTTATCTTTGTGGCAAGAACCTCAGCGCCCTGTAAAGCTTCATTACACCAACTCCTCTTTAAATGGTATATCTCAGAGAATCGTGGGCAGCAGCACTCTGCATTATTAAAACCCAGTCCAGTGTTCTGATTTGATAAATACTCTAACTGCAAATGCTGTTTCATGATTTATGAGCAAAAGTAAGTTTGAATTTAAACGAACTTTGAAGCATTAATCTTGTTGAAAAGGAAAAGTACTGAGAAATCAAGAGATTAATGTTATCGATACAAAATACCTTATCCAGCTAATGACTCTGTTCCCACTACTTTCTTACTGTGTGGGTGCAACACACACACACACACACACACACACACACACACACACACACACACACACACACACACACACACACACACACACACACACACACACACACACACACACACACACACACACACACACACACACACACACACACACACACACACACACACACACACACACACACACACACACACACACACACACACACACACACACACACACACACACACACACACACACACACACACACACACACACACACACACACACGCTAACCCCCGAAGGCCCTTCATTTAATCACTCAGGCAGCTCAGTGTGTCTCAGTGTCACATCAGGATGGAGGAAGTTCAAAGTAATGGCTCAAGGTGAGATTATACACAAACCCCAGGTGTTTCCAGACATAGCCTATACTGTACATATACCGCAGAATCACACACACAAAACATGGACACAATCAAAAATTGTGATGGTATCAGTCAAAGTCACACATCATACTTTGACATCCCATCACCAAGTACATCTATAAGTAAGCCTCCTCTATGAAAGAGAACAAGTTAAACAGTCACTAGGACTGACCTCATTAATAAAACAAGTGGGAGAGCCAAGATCAGTTCACATTCCACTTTAAAAGGAGCTATACACCTTCACTCAGTCAATAAAGCAAACACTGAATGTATGATCACATTGGTTAGGAGAGACTCAAAACATAGAAAGCAGCAGACAAAATAAAATAAACAAGCCCTCTACAGAAAGCCCATAATCCATCCATTCGTTTTCCAACGCTTATCCTCGGGTTGCGGAGGAAGCAGTTCCAGCAGAGGGCCCCAAACTTCCCTTTCCCTGGCCACATTAACCAGCTCTGACTGGGGGGATTCCAAGGCGCTCCCAGGCCAGCATATATTCCCTGCAGCTGGTCCTGGGTCTGCACCTTGGTCTCCTCCCAGCTGGACGTGCCTGGAACAGCTCCCTAAGGAGGCGGCCCTGTAGCATCCTTACTGGGTGCCCGGTTTGTCTACTCCGAGTCCCTCCTGGAGGACTGAACTTCTCACCTTGTCCCTAAGGGAGATGCCAGCTACCCTCCGGAGGAAACCCATTTCAGCCGCTTGTATCCGTGATCACGTCCTTTAGTCATGACCCATCATTCATGACCATAGGTGAGAGTAGGCACATATCAAACCCATACAATTAGTTGCTAATGGAAATGGTTCAGAATGAATTACAGTACACGCGGTTGAGAGTGCAAGCAGCCAGTCTGCAGCTTCTAAAAATACATTGATTCATAATTAATGAAAATGTATTTTCTCTGAAAGTTACAGTTGAATACAAATGATCTATTTTCAACATATTTGATCTTCACACATAAATAATCCAGATATTTTTTGTTATTATTCCAATAACTTGCAGAAGTGAAAACTCTTGTTCAACTCTGCTGGTTGGGCAAGTGCTGGATTACAGTTCTGATAGCAGTTGTACTGACTCACCCTCCACAGAGATGACTCCCAGTAGGTGCAGCATTTTGACGGCCGCACAGCACAGACAAATGATGGCTACAGTACGTAAACTGTTCTCACTCTGCTCCTCGGTTTCCATTTTGATACCTACTTCTTTCACTGGCCTTCAGAAGATTACGCTCCAACTCCACTGAACGTTATTATTTTTGTATTCCTTCCCTTTTACCAAGTAGAAATGTACAATAACTAACTTATTCTAAACTTTTACACTTGCTATAATGACTTTCATCCAATTCTCTACAGTTAGCTTCTGTTTCTCTCTCCCTCTCATGCCTTTAAACCTCCCATCCATCCTGCCTCCTCGTACGCTGAGATCAGCACACGACTGCCTCTCTCCGTCTCTGTCTTTTTATCCCCCCGTCCCTCCACTCCCTGGGGCATCGTCCTCTCTTATCCTGCCCCTCTCTCCATCCCACTAACTCTCCCTCTGTCCCCCGTCCCCAGCCCCCAGTCCTACTCCCCTCTGTTAGAGTCACTGTGTCCTTCACTTTGGGAACAGAGCTCTAACTTTAGGGTCCGGCCTGAGCACACTGCCACAACACCTACTGCTCTACGGCCTTATGTGTTTGTGCCGTGACTCTGTGTGTGTGTGTGTGTGTGTGTGTGTGTGTGTGTGTGTGTGTGTGTGTGTGTGTGTGTGTGTGTGTGTGTGTGTGTGTGTGTGTGTGTGTGTGTGTGCCCGTGTGTTCATGAGCACATCAGCACTTGATTAATTGGCTCCATTGAGTCACACAGTCATCCTTGAACAACAGAAGGCTTACAAAGTGACTTTTCTAACTAAAGTGTTGCTGCTATGACTCCTAAATTCCCCTACATTGTATCTTATCTTATCTCATCTTATCTTATACGTGCTTTTAAAGTGACTTGATCTAGAATTGAAAATTCTTTATCTGAATCAGAGAATACCTAGTGTGAATAAAGCATCCACCCCCCTTATCTTTACATTGTCTTTATATGATATATTGTAATGTGTCTGCCTAGAAAGAATGACCTGCTATATCCTGCAACTGCCACAAGGGGGCAGCAGTAACTAACATAAAGGACACCAGTGTGCGTCACAGTTTTCTCATAAAGACGTATTGTACATTTCATTGCATGAGTTATATCAGATTTAGCTGGTAGGTTATGTGCCAAAATTATAACGCTCTGAAAATAGGAACAAAAAGTAATTCGTTGTTAAATTAAATGTGCCATGTTCTTTAAATGTAAAGCATGAGGTAAGGGTGTATTTTCTGTACTATCTCTGTGTCCAGCTGGCACCCATCCACAGTGTTAATGTTAAGAGGAGCTGTGACGGCCCAGCTGAAGTGAAGCCACGGGCTCGCAGGCTGCAGGGGGCTCTGCTCTACCAAGAGCTTTCCCACAGAGTTACCAACTGAAGGTTTGCTTTATTTACTGGTCTGCGATTACAGCAGCAGTGCTGGGTCAAATAAGATTTAGTGGCAAGAGTAGCATTTAATTCAATTTGCCAGACATTTAAAAGATGCAGTGTGAACATCACTTGTTAAGGATGATTAAGTGTATATTGTGTTCGTTCAAGTAATCAGCCTTCAGCAGCCTCTCACTGTGACCAATCAGCAACATTTCTGTCGTGGAGCAACAGGAACAAGAAAGCTGCATGCTGCCATTCATCTGAGCTACACTCCTTTCTACAGAAAGTATACAAATTATGTGGTATAGTATATCAAATATATTAAAGGAAAATCTTGACGAATGTTATAGCACAATAGTTGTTATAACACTTCACCATAAAGCTAATTCCAATAAAAAAAAGAAGGTGCAGTGCAAATTGCAATGATAAAGAAATATAAAAGGCAGATTCTATAGCAACATTAAAAGCAAAGCAGAGACAACATTTAACCATTTCACATGTGATCAATTCACACAAGGCACAGGTTGCTCACGGACATTTAACGTACAATTTAGCATTTAGGATTCACATATCAAAATCACATTAGAAGTCACAAAATTCCACAATCCTACTTTGACCGGATTGCTCTGACTTTTAAATCAAAAATGAAAAAAACCAGGTTCCCACTTATGGGCCCCAGGAGACCCTGTGGACCTGTGTCCGTTCAGTAATCCAGATATGGCTATTACAGAGTAGAGGATTGGCTCCTGCTATCCTCTGCCAGTCCAAGAGTATTCTGTTTTCTCATTTTTTTTATGTGAATAACTTGAAACTGACTGCGGTTTAGAGACTCTTATTCAGGAAACCTCTGAAATCTCTTTTAAAATTAATCTGATAGAGTCTTTGTCGTACATACATACTACTATAAACTATTAAAGAGCGAAAACAGTGCAAACAGAGCTAACAGTGATAACCTGCAGGAGAACTGGAGGATGAGCATTAGGTTTCTGCGAAAATGCTGTGACTCGTTTTTAGTGGTTTTTGCCAGAGCGGCGGCCATTAGCTAGCCAGTGGGGCACATTTTCTGCTCAGGTAGACGTGACTCCACTATATCTTGACATAGCAAATAGTTGTTTGATGCTATATAAATGCTCTGTATGCCATATTAGAACATTTTATAAAAATGGATTGCAATAAGCCTGCATGATTCATTCTTAGTTTTAAACTAAAACTGTAAATCTTAAAATGTCTTGAGGTCTTCCCTTCTGTCAGTTACAAAATCACATATTCAGAGTTTGACAGTGGCCAAAACCCTGAACTCATTTCAGTTTGTGTTCAGTATTAAGCCGTGACCTGAACTGTCAGCAAACAAAAGACAGCTTGTCACTCTCCCCAGCCAGCCCCCCCTGGCACTAAAAACAACTCTTACATCAACACACACTTCTTCCAGCCCAGAAACAGGGCTTAACTCCCAGCTTTCCTGTAACTACTGGCTCTCATATATAATGTTAGCTCTCACTTCTCCTCTATCGCTTCCTTTCTTCTGTTGCCCGCTGAATCCTGCTTTCTTATCTCTCTCCCTCTCTGCCTTGCTCTCTCTTTCCTTCTAGTACAGTGTCCTGTAATCCTTGCCATAAAGTGTAATTTGCATAATCTGAATTTGCTTAATCTGCCGTCCTGGCGGCGATGGAGAGGGCTCGCTCTCACCGGCCTCTAGTGTCAGAGAGTGCTCTCCAAGAAAGTAGCAGCTACTGGCCATGGGCTCCCTGGGTAAATGGAGGAAGTATCTTAAAAAATGGATTCAAGCTGCAACAGTCCTGTTTACACCATGCAAAATCTACACAACATAATCATGTTGCAAGGCATGAATTCAAGCTGTTTCTGAGACTCATTGTTTTCCACAGTGAACATCCAAGCCAGTGGACATGAGCCCAATCCCTGAGTGGCCTTTGGGTGGTTCACTGAAAGTCCAATAGCTCACTCTGCTTGAAGACACACACAATCACACTGTGGCTGACCCTCGAACAAGACAAACTTGAAGACATTATTTCAGGGTCAGAGATAAAATATTAAGAACCCATGTGTAATAATACATACACACTCCCATGCTTGCATGCTCACACACATCTGTTTGCTTACTAACCCTCGGCCTGTGAGTGAGGACTGAAGAGCTGGAGGGTGTTTGCAGTGTTTGTTTACTGTCAAGGCAGGCATGCTACTAATCCACCAAATGTCACTTCCTCATATTAGAGTGCCACTTATAAGTGTGTCAAATACTGCTAATTTACACACACACGTATGACCATGCCCAATATTTAGTTTTAGAGTAAATACACACACACACACACACACACACACACACACACACACACACACACACACACACACACACACACACACACACACACACACACACACACACACACACACACACACACACACACACACACACACACACACACACACACACACACACACACCACACACACACACACACACACACACACACACACACACACACACACACACACACACACACACACACACACACACACACACACACACACACACACACACACACACACAGACAGACAGAGAGAGAGGAGAATGACAAGATGACTTAATGAGCACTCACACCAGCTAATGGGAGCGTGGGTGATAGAGAAAGGAAGCAAATGAGAGAAAGAATGGAGGCATATGAGAGAGAGGAAAGAGGGAAGGGAGGTATGGAGCAGTTTGTAGAGAAAATTAGAAGACAAGAGAAAGAGAAAAAACAAGGAAGAAAAGGGCCAAACAACAGGGAGAGGACAAAGGAGTGGGGTCAAATGGAAAAGGATTTCAAATGTTAGAAAAAAGGCATTCAAATAAAAATGTCGGGAGGGAGGAAGCAGGAAGCAAGAAGAAGGCAGATGAGTGACGGAGAAGGAAAGGAGCCAAAGAGAAGATTGAGACAACAATGCTGCAGGTAGTAAAGAAGGAAGAAAGAGATATAGGGTCTGCAAAGGAAATGAAAAATTCATAAGGGAGGGGAGAAAATGCAAGGTGAGAAATGAATGCTGCTGAAGAGATGGGTTGTCAGAGGCCAAAACACATGTGAAAGAAAACAGCAGCGAGCTTGCCAGGCTAAACCAGGCAGACAACACAACAGGTGGGAGAAAACTACCAACAAAGAGAGGCTGGAAAAAAGAACACTTGACAGAAAACACAGAGAAACAACACGCATCCTTGATGAGAACAGACAGAACAGACAAGCAGGCATGAAAATATTCAAGAAGGAGCAGGGGGCAAACATGGCAACGCAGGGTTTCTGTTCTTCTCCAGAGCACAGTGATGAGCTTGTGCTCAAAGCATCAATCATTGCAGGAATCTAATCACACAATATTACAGCCGTGCACCGTCTCCCTGTCAGTGTCGCTGTCAGTGTCAGGATCCTGGATAACAAGTTATCTGCAGCATCCCAGAACACGCTACACACATGCTGTATTAATCCTGCATATAGCCAACATGTTAGGGAAAGAGAGGGAGAGACGCTCAAGTACGACAACACAACACTAGAATTAGAACAACCTGCAAATAGCCTTAGGCACATCCCATGCTATCATGTTTTTGCAGAACAACTGTAGAGGTAAAAAAGGCTTGTTTTTGGTCTGCAGAACCTGTCAGTTTTGCACAAAGTCAGTGAATCTACAATCACCTTATTATTTAGACATACATTTACACCTTTCCTTTTTACACCCCTGGGAAAATGTGTTTTGTGCTTGTGGAGTGAGAAAAAGATGAAAAGAACCATATGCGCTCACTTGGAAAATGTCCTACGGTCTAATTTGCACGGAAAAACCGATAATGGCCTGCCTCAACAAATAGGTTTTAATGACCGCACACGATTAATAGTTTATATTTTCTTTCTGGTACTGGTCCTCTGCCCATTCATTTATGCAGCCTGTTTGGATTTGTACGATTTATATGAATGTGGTTTACAGGCTTTTATTATAACTAGTACAGAGGGAGTAAAACACTTCTTCCAGGCAACAGGTCTTCATAAAAATAATCATCCGCATGTTTGCATCTCTCATTATGTCAGTCTCTTTCACATGGCCTTGACTTACTTAGGAAAACCCCAATCTCGTCAAACCCCCCCTTCCCCCGCCCCAAAAACTGACATCTATTGTTGCCATGGCTACAGTGCTTCCAAGGTAACAGCAAGATGGAAAAACAGTGTGTGAGCAGAGTGACAAATACCTTCGACATCTGTGTGTTTACCAGCGTCAATTCTCCGTGTCTGTCTGTACACACACACACACACACACACACACACACACACACACACACACACACACACACACACACACACACACACACACACACACACACACACACCACACACACACACACACACACACACACACACACACACACACACACACACACACACACACACACACACACACACACACACACACACACACACACACACACACACACACACACACACACACACACACACACACACACACACACACACACACACAGGTGCGCACTCACACGGTCACACTTAAACTTTGTTGTACAATAAAAATATGCTATTTTTTCCTTTGGGAACACCTGTTGCTCTCTCTTTCTTTCTCTCACACACACACACACACACACACACACACACACAACACACACCAGGAACCATATGCCCTCTTTCTTTCACTGCATCTTAACAGAAATAGCAGCAGTGATTAATCTCTGGTTAGCAGCTCGCGTACGTGCGCTGTATATTAGAGTGTGTCTGCGAGGTACAATAAGACACGTTGTTAAAAGTTTCACTGTCCATGCCTGTGTCTGCATTGTGTTTATGTTTATGAGGGTGTCCACATGCGTGTGTGTGCGTGTGTGTGCGTGTGTGTGCGTGTGTGTGTGCGTGTGTGCGTGCGTGTGTATTCCCTCACCCCTGGACAACCTCCTCGTCTTGGTCTGCATGGTCAGCGAACCCACCACAGCCCCCATGTTTGCAGTTGTCGTCGTGGAAACAAGCGCGTCTGTGTGCTCAAGTCTGTTTCTATTTTGTTGTCACGTGTTAGACGCCTAGTACGCACACACACTCTCCCCTCGCCCTGTTTCCTCTTCTCATCCTCCTCTCCCTCCCTCTCCTCTTCTCTCAATGGCTGCTTTTGGCAGAAACCCCTCTCTCCATCATCCCTCCTTCACGCTTTCTCACTCCATCTCACGGCGCTCCTCCTCTCTCTACCCTTTTTTTCCCCTCCTCACAGTCTCCCACTCTCTATCTCCCTCCCTCCAATTTCCTTGTTTTTCAGTAGGGGTTGTAGTCTCCCCCCCTTCGTCCTTCTCTCTTGCTCTCTTTATATCCCTCCCACCTACACCCGCAAGCTAGGAGCCAGGCGGAGCATCAGTGATTCAGTATGAATTCGCCAGGATGTTGATTCACCAAATGATACATTTATATGAGTGTACCCATTGATCTGTGAATGATACAACTCTGTGAATCATTCACAGAACAGGAACAACAAACATGCCCTGTTACATTTCACACCTAACGCATCTGTTTCCTCTCTGATGGAGGACAAATATGCAAATAGATACAGCCTGAGATATTGATTTGCGAGGTAAACATGAATTATGGAGAGAATGGAAAATATGAACATGTGACAAAAATGATGGAAGAGCCCTTTGCATCATTTTGGTTTCCCCTCAACATCACGGTGTGTTCATGAAAAGGCCACTTCAATCCATCAACACTTCCATTCACTCCATCCATCATTTCTGTTCATCCATCCACAATACCCCCCCCCCCACACACATACACGCTAACAGGGGATGGATAAAGGAACGGAGAGAGTGTGAGAGTGGTAGCAGATTGGCTCCCTGGGCAGGAGGAAAGGAGGAAGAGAGACGGGGCAGGCAGCAAGAGAGCAGAACGGAGGGAAACGGCTTAAAGTCAAGGATGTAAGAAGAGAGAGATTAAAAGCAGGAAAAGGCAAGGGATGTGAAGAATGGGATATTTAATAGGGTAGAAATAGAGGGATCATGTGTCACATAATACTGCAGGAGTGTGTGCTCTTGCCTTAAGAGACACACACCCGATGAAATCACATTCTAATTAAAGCCTGATCGATACAAATGAGGTGTACGGTCTTACTTGATGAAATTAAAAAGAGAGTTCAAAACATAAATCAAGGATGCAGAGGTGGAAGAAAAAAGTTACAAATCACACTATAGTCCATTATGTAAAACAGTATTAAAGCATCACATTTAAAGGGTCCTTTCATACTCAAGTATTGCCAACATACACCCTATGGCCACTTTATCAGGTACACCAAAAGCCTACTGTACAAGCTATCTAAAGATCAGATTGTATAGACGTCTGAGAAAATGACCCTACTTCTCAATGTATCTATTGTCTTGGATCCAAGGTCTTAATCGCTTCAACTCAACATCGATGCTTATTTAGAAAATGATGGTCCAGTCTCAAGGCTTCAAAACGTCAGGGTGGCTGACTCAATATATTTGTATGAATGCAAAAATCCTAACATTTTTATTTCAATTCTTAAAGTGTGAGCATTGAGGTTAGACCTGAATACCTGAACAATATTCGAATCAGAAATGTTATATATTTTTGCTTCATTAGTGTATGTTACCAGGTAGCAGCAAACAAATTAGAACACTTGTGTGTGTGTGCGTGCGTGCATTTTGCATGCGTGTGTGTGCGTGTGCGTGCGTGTGTGTGCTTGTGTGCAGTCTAAATATATCATATAATAACTATAGCTGTCAAGTAAATGCAATGGAACAGCCACAATACACTGGCTATAACAACTGCATCCAGATAATGTTATTGAAAGTGAATAGTAGCTAGCTGTATGCTCAGATCTCATCAGACCATCTCTGGCTGAGCCCCACTCTTTCAGATATACTGTAATAGCTGCTTGCCTAGAGACACGACATGTACAATTCTATTGTCAACTATGATCAAAGTTACAGTTTGCTTCAAGGGTGAAAACCTTTCAAATCTTCTTTAGCAACTGAATGAGCTAAACATAATATCTGATAGAGTTGTGAATGCCTGCATATGATGCGTATGTCAGGATTTCAGTAGTCAATTTGGAGAATAGATACGCTGTCCTTTTATATCAAGCCAGCCATCCGTAATAATAACGCTTTTGCGAATGTGGCAACTGCTTGGAATAAGGGCCACTTTTGGTCTGCTGATGGTGAATAATGAACGAGGCATGACTGTTTGGAAGCCATATGGGAAGATTTAGGTTGGTGAGTAAAAATCTGCAATGTGTTTCTGCGACGATCTGCTCATGAATACTCTAATATGTGTATTTTTTCAGCAAGAGAGACAGAATGGACATCAGTGGGGATGCTTTCACCCTGCCTACACACACACGCTTACACTCGGAGATGCACACATATGTATACGCACACACATTCTGCACATGCACCAACTGTGGACAGAAAGAATTGCTGATTATAGGATGAGGTCCCTGTGGACTCCATGGAGCATGACCTCCTTCTGCTACACCCACCCCCACCCCCCACACACACACACACACACACACACACACACACACACACACACACACACACACACACACACACACACACACACACACACACACACACACACACACACACACACACACACACACACACACACACACACACAGCACACACACACACACACACACACACACACACACACACACACACACACACACACACACACACACACACACAGTGAACTCTACTTCATATTTAACCTTAAACCCTATCTGTCTATCTCTCTGCTCTCTCTTATCTATAAATCTCTCTCCAGGCATAGAGCCTACACCTTTATCTGTCCATCTCTCACTATAAATCCCAGCCTAGTGTTCTTGTCGCTTCAAATACTGTTCCCACCTCGTTCCAATCTCAAATCTCCATTCCTCTCCATCTCCCTACAGTCTCTGACAGGCCGGTTTCCCCACACTGACAGAAATGTTTCTCTTCTAGTAATCATGTCGTAGTCTGTCTGTAGAGCAGAGGAAAAATGCCAGAGGTTGGAGTGAGTGTGTGTGTATGTGCAAGTGGTGTTTTTGTGTTCTTGGTGTTTCCTGCAGGCATGTGAGGGAATGACTGCAGACTGTATACAAAAAACATGTTACACTTCTTGAGGAAAGAGAAGATAAGAGATGAACAGAGGGGTCAAAGAAGAGGTACGATGGGAGCACACAGGAGGAATGAAGAAAGCAGCAAAGCAGAGAGCATTTGGCGATGAAGGAGACGGAGGAAACACACCAGGAAGGCTTCCAGCTGGAGATTACAGAGCGATGCAGAGAGCGAAAGAAAGAGAAAGAAGTGAGTAACTAGAGCCAGGAGAGTGGGCGAATGGCATTGCAACAAAGAAAAGGAAGAGGAGAGCCAATGTGGGAATTTATTTTTTAGAGAAGGAGATGGAAGAACAAAGAGAGTAAGGGAGAAAATGAGGAAGCAAGCGTGAGAGAAAAGGAAACTCTAAAGATCTTTATTAAGATTATTCCCGCTGCTTGGAAGCTTCAGAAAAACCAGCTCAGCTCGTCCAAGCGCTCAGACCTGTATATATACAGCCTATGGTTCAGACCAACCTCAGTGCTAACCTGCAGCCTACAGACAAATAAGTAACCCTTTTCTTCCTAAGAGGTTCATTCTAACAACTATAGATTAGGAATCTATCTTGTAGCTGTATGACTGTGGCTTGTCGGCACACAAGGCGTAGGCAATTACTCATCAATGGCAGCATGGCTTTGGAAATGGAAAAACATGTCTATTAGGAAAATCAATACTAATATCATCTGCTGTCCAAATGACTTTTCACACGGCCGCTCGTCTGTATCTCTATTAGAGAGTTGCACGCTGGGCCTCTCGCCGGCTGCCATCACATTATGAAAAAAGGAATAATTAAAGGAGCCCCTGCTATTGATCTGTCATCATGCACGGAGCGGTGGAAGAAGAGAAAGAAGGACAGCACAGTATGGACATAGATAAATGGGAAAGAGTGAGAAAGAGTGATTGAAGCCTGGAGACGGAGGGAGAGAAAGCAGGAGAGAAAGTTTGAATGGTAGATAGAGATTGATTAAGGAGGGAATCGATGAGAGAAACTAAAGAGATGGAGAGAGAGAAAGACTGGGCAGAAGGGAATATAGTCGTCTTCCTCTTAGACACCGTTTCTGCTCCGTCGTTATTTTGAAATCTAACTACTTTGACATGGGACGTGATGAAAATACTCTTCTTGATTCAAAAGGTTGTTGAAAGAGTTTGCAGGATTGAAACAGAAACAGAATGAGCTCTGAGTACAAATCAGTCACTGGCTGAAATTCCAACAGTATTGAGTTTCAGATGCAAAAAAATGATCAAAAACAGTGCAGTAGATTTGAAACATTTAGTCAATTCATGTATTAAATAATCAAGAGAACATTGTTCATAACTGTTTTCAAAGACTTGAATCCAAAGAGTCAAACATTTCTCTGGCTCCAGCATCTCATATCTGAGGGTTTTAAGCTTTTCCTGCCAAATGTGATAGTAAACAGAAAGTCTTTTGGACCATTGCTTAGATAAACAACTGATTTAAGTAGGCCAATGTTGGGAATTTTTCCTCTGGGCAACTAGTAAAAAAACAAGAAAACTAAAACTGAATACAAAAATGAAGTGGAAATGTGCACAATGATTCAATAATTTAAAAATAATCTAACAATAAGGGCAAGAGCAAATGAATGAGGCTTAATTTGTGTTGTATTAGTGAAAACGACTGCCCGGGAAAAAAAATGCCAATATAATTCTTAACCTGCAGCCATACCATGCTATACTTGTAAACAGTATTTCTTCGTTACAACACATGACGAGATGAAGAGACATCTATCAGAAGCACGACACAACTGTGACCCACGACTCACTGACCTGATGCTTATTAAGGCACGTGGATGCATCCTTCATTATTTACAGCAAAACAACAGCACACACATATCCTGAGATCCTCAGATGACGTATTTTTTCAGCCAGTGTGTAATAATCCGGATGGTGTCACATTGTAGCGCAGAGGCGCAGTGAAACAAACACAAACACTGCATACTGTTTGAATGTCCCCGATTATAAATAACCCCACTGTTTATTTTTCTTACACTTACACAGATAATTGAAACTTTGATATTTGTTCTGTTCTTCTCGCACACTTCAACATATTTTTATTTTTTAGAGGTCACAAACCAAACAGAGATGTAGATTTACTTGCCGACGTGTTCCCTCAATAAAAAGCTTGTTTGTTAATATTTTTTTAAAGTCATTAAAAACTTGACTATGTGACATTAGTGGATTAGTCATTCTCTGTTCTTCTGCTGCCCCATTTCAAAGTGGAAAACAAGCTTATTTTCACAGGCATAAACCGTTCCTGCAGGGCTTAATTAGAAGATGTAGATAGAAATGACTAATTTGCTGTGTTTGCATAACCTCCGCCCTCAGGTTTAAATCACACACACACTGCACTGTACAGGTTGGTACAGAAATGTAAGCTAAATATAATATTTAGATACAAACAATATAACACTTATTTTCAAAATGAGGCAAAAGTGAGTCTGAAAAACTGTTGGTGTTTTTTTATGTATGTTGCACAGCCCCACCTAGTGTCAGCAGAAAGTAATTAAAATAATAATTCCAAAAACAGGCAAAAAATATATATCTTAAAATATATTTTAAGATCATGTTTAGTCATCTGATTCGTCTGTACATTGCTGTTTTAGTCTGCGTTCTTCTGATTAGTGTCTACAGTGTGCCTATTGAGCCGTGTAGAGCGATGTGGGGCAAGCCCCGATCTAGCCCCTCTCTCTGCTGTCAAAATGAACGTGTACTGTGAAAACTACACTGCGCATGCTCAGAGTATTCAATGTGTGCGGCAAAAAAATAATCACCAGTGGGCCAAATTGCTGGCAACCCCACCAAAACGTCATCTCATAATTCAGAGCTGATTGGCTGTAAGTACGTGTGCCGCGAAAAGTGTAGTTGTGAAGAGGAGACGAGAGAGAGCAGCGTATAGCCATTACAATCAGTAAAACGGAAAGAAAATGAATGAAGTCGACCATCTACTTCAGCTTTGGTAAGTTCATTTTATGTCATATCTTTTGTTGATCTTCTGTGTTTTGCCTATAGGCTATTGCTCTGCTGGATCGATTGATATTGTGACCTCGGTGATGAGTGTCTGTGTTTTCCTTATATTTACAGTCTATGGCGTTTTAATGCTGAAGCATTACGGTTGTTGTTATTGTTAAGTATTGCTTTGTGATGGTGCCCTTTACTGCATGTATTAAGGCGCATTACAATAAGACATCCCCATGCTGTGTACGTAAATGTTTGAGCTGACAGTGTTGCTCCGTGCTCTTCATTCATTCAAGGCTTCGGACAGTATGCTCTCTCTCTCTCTCTGTGACGATGAGCTCGCTGTTGCATCGAAACCATGGATAGCCTACAGCTATTTGTTTACGTGTTTAAAAAAAGCACCAGAAGCTTATATATAAACATCTAAATTGTTCGTGCCCCACCACTTTTGTACATATAAAAACGCCACTGGGATTACTTAATGCTCAATTGACAACTTGCTTACTCTCAATGTCCCAGTAGCCGAAAATAGATCAATATAGATTTGAAATCATGTTTAGTGAGTCTGAGAGCATGTGGTTTACTTTAGCAGCATCTGTCGTTTACTATGAGTCTCATTCTCAGCTGTCACATTAATTTAGTTCAAGTGGTGTGCTGTCATAACTGTGCATACAGGCCTGACCATATAGTTAGAGCTAAGTAGCTATCTATATTCATCATCTGCATTTGTCTCATTGGCTGCAGTGTTACAAAAGCCTGAAGGTAAGCACAGGGCTGAGCTCTCTATGGAGATCAATGTATTGAAAATGTTGTTTATCTTTGAAGAAGTGGCTGCACACATTATGCAAATTAAGTATGTTTATTTATACAGTATATTGATTTTCTATTTAATAAAATGCTCCAGCGTGGGTTTAATTTGAAACACTGAGAGATCAAAGGATGACAGAGGATCTTAAATGACAAGCATATTTTTTAAATAGAAATGATGCTCGCTGTGAAACTCTAGTATAGAAAGGGGTGTACAGAAATATGAGATATGCACTTGTAATATCACAATTTCATCATCCCACGCTCATACTGAATTACACACACGCTTCGGGCATGGGATTAGCCAGAAACACGTTTTCATGTTGCCATGTGCCTAATAAAGCTCTTTTGCCGTCCTAATTGGGTCTTTTGGTGCACTTCTTTTGATGTGCCGGGATGAGGGAGAGGGGTGGAAACTGTAAAGCCTATTAAAGAAGATGGGCTACTTTCCTTTCAGCTATTTAGCCCTGCAGCAGATGGAAACGTTGAACCAAACACAGTTGTTCTCCCGCGTACACTTACACATGCACGAACACACAGATATTTACATATATTCTGCCGGCCCCAAACTCAAACTACATGAAAGCAGTTGGAGCGATCTAGGTAAGGCTATATTCTGTGCAAAAACTGAAATCACAAAGAGATGTGAAGGTTTGGGAGAGACAGATGGAGAGAGACAAGGAACCCAAGATAAACAGAATAGGCAGAGGAATAGCCATCAAGGAGAGAGCGGCTCGGAAATAGAAGACAAAGACTGAAAGGAAGGAGCACATAAAAGACAAAATAAGGAGGTGAAATGAGGTGAGAGTGAGCAAGACAAAGAGAAAGACGGGGAAAATTCACTTGACAGAGAGAGAGAGTACAGAGAAATGAGAGTAGAGGCTAAAACAAATGGAGCGAACAGACAGGGAGATGAATGTGGCGGCAAGGTGCAGGTTTTTGTAGTTTATAACATAGCCGCTGGAAATATTTCACAGGTGCAGAGAAGTTTGTGCACAGTGACAGTGGATACATATATTATTTTGCCCACGGGACGACATCCCTTTACATCCTAAGGCCATATGAGCTGGGGAGGACACTGGCTAATATCTCTGCCTGGGGCTTCTCTTGTGGGAAAACGATGATGTTATGTAGGCCACAGCATCAGTTTGGCTTCCTTTAGTAAGTCACACCGAAAACAATAGCACCTCCTTCCGTTTGCAGAGCAAGTCTCTTGAATTAGTTTCAGTCAATTCCTCTCTATAAAAGGCTTTGATTAGAACTGTAAATGGACGGAATTTGTTTGCTTTCACACTAAAGCTCTGTAGAGAGTGCCTGTGATTCTCAGTGCACTGCACAGGATATGGAGAGTTGAGGTTTAGTTTCTTGATCAAGGATGCTTTGAACTTTCGACAGGAGGCGCTGACGATCAAACCACCAGCTCTGCTATTAACAGACAACCTGCTCTACCTCAGGAGCATCAGAGGATCATGTCTAAGCTGTACGCTGAATACACATCAGGAAACAAACTCTCTCTACATTTATGACCTGTGCCCCCTAAGAATAAAACATTGACTAACTTTGACCCCTTGTCATGGATTTTTAACTGACACAGTCGCCCAAAACTTCAGAATAATAAATCTCAAGTTTATCATAAATGCGGTCCCCTAAACATAGTCAATTTACAGAAATAATGAACACTTTTTGACCTACTGATCTTTTGTTGACAATAGCATATTCTCAAAATCTACATGTGACAATATTTGCTATCATAGTGTCTATCTGCTGGCCTAAACATGCCAACGCACCTTGGTAACATCATCTGTTGTCAGCAAAACAGCAGTAAGTATGCACACTTTTTGTGTCAATTTGTATTTAGGGATATGGAAAGATATTGAGTCACTCCAACTGGAAAGGGTTAAGCCCAACTGAAGGCCTCTCACACATAACAACATTTATAGTCATTACATTCATGAGTTTGACCTGCATTCCTTGCACAAATTCAGACTGTAGCTTAGAAAAGGCCATTCTCAGCGACAGCAAGTTAACTTTGGGCTCATCTCAGCTGGTTGTTGCCTCGTGTTGGTGGTGATCAAGGGTGGGCCAACCTTCCCTGCAAAAAGAATCCTGCCCTGCTTTCATTAAGACACTTTTTATAACAGAGCAGCAGATGGTGAAACACACACAGACACATTCACTGACACACACACTGCGGCCCCCTGAGGAGCAACCTCGCCTCCTATCCTCAACTTTCTCTATTTCTCACTCCCACTTTTCCTCATCTAGTGGCCTTCTTTCTCACATCCTAACAGCGCACACTTCAAAGTGGCTGCTATTTACAGGTTGCCCTAACTACAAAGGATTTTCCGATGTAAAATGGGCCACACAACACATCCCTTTTGCTTTGTAAGCATTGTTGCCTTTCTCAGCTAGTAATTGGGTTAGAGAATAACAAAGCAGACAAATGTGTTTTCTTGGTTGTTCCAGTCGTTTTTCTATATGTTTCAAATGTTAGGCTACACCTTGAAAATGTGTCTGAATCAGAACAGATCTGAGATATCTTCTAAGAGAGATGTTGCCATGCAATGAAAGGATAGAAGAATTAAAATAAACAACCCACGCAGGATGCTGTGCCTGTATTTATAGGGTCTTTCTCTGACAGGTTTTTTACAGCTATAATAAGAATACTCTGTGTGGTCTCACTGTAGCGTTTGACAGGTATAACACAGGCAGGCATTTTTCCTACATGAAATGCACAACCTGTTATTTACTGTACATCACTTTCATCGCCTACACAGTTTCTGTCACAGCATATGTAACACACATCCTGTTTAACATGATGTCACTGTGGCTTAATGGTCCAATGAAGAATTCCTGCACTTCTTCTTCTTCGTGTGTTGAAACATGATCCGACTGCTGTTTTCTGTCTCCTCAGTTTGTTAGAGGCAGCTCCATATCTGCTGGAGATAAGCATCAGGTTTGAGGTCAACATACGCAGAACAGATCACGGCCAAAGGCTGATGGATTACACCGCACTGATTGACTGCGCACACACTGCGGCCAGTGGCCACACAACGTACACAAAATGTATGTCCCCCTTACTCACTCCTACATGTAAGGAGTAAATGGTCCGGCAGTGGCTCAGTCAGTAGGGGCTTGGACTGTGAGCCGTAGGGTCGTCGGTTCAAGTCCCCGACCAGACCTAAAATGTGGAGTGTGGACTTCTACTTGGAGAGGTCCCAGTTCACCTCCTGCCCTGCCGTGGTGCCCTTTAGCAAGGCACCGGACCTCCCCCTTCCCCCCTCACTCCCATTGCTCCCCCGGGCGCTGTACAACAGCTGCCCACTGCTCCTAGTACTAGACTCCTGGTACTAGGATGGGTTAAAAGCAGAGAACACATGTCACTGTGTGTGCTGTGTGCTCTGCATGTGTGACCATTAAAGAGGGGTTTCATCCCTCCCTATTCTATTCTAAATTGTGTGTGTTTATATGTTCATGGACAAGGCTGCCAGGTCTATGAAAACACACTCACACACACACACATGCACATGCATACATCAAGTGTCAGGGCCAGTTTCCTCCTGTCAAACAGTAGCAGGGCAGACAGGAAGCAGGGTGGCTTGGAGAGCAGACAGGGGTGAATGCCATCACCTTTTATAGACATACCAAATGGCATGGCTGCACACAGTGACACACACACAAACACACACAAATACAGTATATTCTAAATCCAAAGGACAGATGGCCTCGAGATTATCCTAAACCAATAACATTACATGTTATGCCCACTTTACATTGCTGCTCAGTATACAAGGTTCAGCTCATTCCCATAATGCCCTTCTCTGCATCATCCATGACTCTGAGAGCAATCATACACGACACTGTCATTAACATAAACACGCTACATGACAGGTGCTCCTCTCAATGACAGTCACATGCATTTGAACCTACGCACATCCTCTCAAGTGTGTTAGAGGGAGACATGTTCTCGTTTCAAAAATAAATCTTTCTTACCTTTACGGTAGTTCACCTGCTTGGTTTGCATGGAAAAGGTTCCCACCACGAGACCCATGTTGACTTCTGGTCGCAGACAAGTTGTGAGTGCTTGTGTGTTTGTGTGTTGTCCTAAAGGTGTGCTAGTGAGTGTGTGTACGCTACAGTAAATGAGTGTGTTTGGTTATTAAGTTAGTCCAGCTGTATGTGTTGTAGTACCGATATCACTTCTCATTCTGCCTCCCACCACACTGCTCCGCCGCTTCTGCTCCAGGGTGTGTGCGTATGTCTGTGCGAGTGAGTGAGTGAGTGAGTGAGATAGAGAGAGAGCGGATGTGTGTGTGTGTGTGTGTGTGTGTGTGTGTGTGAGAGAGTGAGATTGTGAATGAAATAGCGGGCGCACATGCACTCTGAGGCTACCTTTGTCTACGCCGTCACCGAAGCTGCCTATTTTACATTCTCTCTATCCCTCTCTCTCTCTGCCGTGCAGACCCTCCCTCTTTCCTCCCCCTTCCTCTCTCTCAGTGTGTCCCCAGCCACCAGACTGTCATTCCATCAATTCCTCTCTGCCTCTCTCTGCTTCCTCTTCCCCTCCTGTATGTCTCAGTCACTCTCTGTGTCTGTCCAGAGGGGGAAAAGGGATTGCACGCTGTTGCACAGGAAAAGGCAGAGACAGAGAGTGAGAGTGAGGGGTGTGTGAGAGGAGAAGGGGGAAGGATAAAACTCAAGGAACAGAGCAAGAAAAAATCAAAAGGGAATGAGACACACACAAGGAGTAAGAGCAGGAGAGGAGAGGAGAAGACAGACAAATTAGGAGGATTCACAAGCTGTGGGGGAGGCAAAGTGAGGGTGGGAGGGAGATAGAGAGGGATGAAGAGAGCAAGAGGTGAGGGAAGATAAGGAAGGGCTAGACTGATCCATCCCTCGTTGCATTTAACCGTCAAACGGTCTGACTGTGGGGAGAGTATTTGCTGCTTTATCTCTACATGCACAGGTCTTACAGGTGCTGTGTGAGTATGTGTGTGTGTGTGTATATGTGTGTGTATGTGTGTATAATTATTCAGTTAGCGGTTGGGTCACGGACAAAGCCCCGTACATCTGACACCACCACATTTCCTGAACACTGCCTTGCATATGTCAGCGGCGGCATAAAGGCATGCTGTATAGCAGACATGTGTTGGCTCTAAAGTCTGCTGATGTATCCATCACACTGTTACACAATCAGGCCACACACACACACACACACACACACACACACACACACACCCTCGACAACAATACAAACCTGGATTAAAGCCAACACACAGTCCACCTCACACATGTACTCCTCTGTCAATCACGCTTAACCCCTGGCTGCCCTCAATATTTCACCCTGCTGTTGAGATTGGACGGGCTGCTGCACAGGCGCTATTGACTGCAGCCCCAATTGGAATTCCTCACGTGGCTTTGGCAAAGAAAACAATTTACAGGCGAGCCGTCGATGTGGTTGAGCTGAGGCCATCAAAGCCAATAATAAAGCTATTAGGCCAGGGTGGCATATATTACAATCTACTCTCTCCACAGCTGAGGATCAATACAGAGTAAAAACAAGAGAGAGGGAAGGAGGAGGTGAAGAGTGGACAAGAGAAAGAAGAATGAAGAAATGAGGCAGAGAGAGGTAGACAAAGACATGAAGACAAAAAGAGCACTGAAGGTGAAAGACAGGTATGGAAGAGCTAACCAAAACACACACACCTCCTCTTTCTCCTTTTCTAGCTCTGCAGACAGAGGCAAATCTGACAGCAGGCTCTAATCAAAATCAAACAATAACAACCACAATTCACACACAAGCACACATATAAAAACACCCACAAGTAAGAGGGGCAATAAATCCAACAGGTTTTTAAATACACACTACAGCAGCGACACACACACACGCCGATTCAATCCTGAAAGCTCGGCTGAACAGACGAGATAAGGGAGCGTGATTTGCTGTAGTGACGATGTTTAACTTCAGTGGAGGGGTTACACACACATTTATCAGTGGAGAGAAAGCATTTGGTTAATCAAACAAGATGAAAAACTACTGATACACTGAAAATAAAACACTGTGGAAAAAAGTCGTTTTGATCTCTGCAAAGCTGACATTTCCGAAATGCCAAGTCTTCAAACTGAACTGAATAAAGTTATTTAAAGAGGATAGAACGCAATCAGTGAACAATTATAACGGAATGGAATAGAACAGAAAGAATAGAATAGAACAGAACAGAATAGAACATAATAGAATAGAACAGTAGTATAGCATAGATCAGAACAGAGGAATAGAATAGAACAGAATCGAACAGAACCAAATAGAACAGAACATAATAGAATAGAACAGTAGAATATCATATAATAGAATAGAACAGAATAGAATAGAACAGAAAAGAACAAAAAAAGAACATTACAGAATAGAATAGAACAGACGAATATAATCAAATAGAACAGAACTAAATATTATAGAATAGAACAGAATAGAACAGAACAAAACATAATAGAACAGAATAGAATATATTATAACAGAACATAATAGAATAGAACAGAATAGAATAGGGAGTTTGTAGGGAGTCCTTGACATTGGTAACAGTTGTTAACAAACACATCTGAAGTAGATGATGGGATACAATCTAAAACCCACAGCCTCTGAAGGACTGTGTGTGTAGAAGGATTGGTTTGTTGATTGGTTTTATTATTTGGGAAATAACACAACGTGTATTAATTCAGTTGTTCAAAACCCTGACTCCCAGAGCCCAGTAGGCACTGGAAGAAAACAAACCTCCTACAACGCTGAATTGTTCTCGATGTTATTTATATCACTTCAGTCTTAGAATAAATAGACATTTGCATCTGTTAAATCCTTGTTGCTTAGTTTCTAGTCATTATGAGGAGAATTGTCTATAAGCAAACATTTCAGACATGCTGTTTGATCAAGGAGATTTATCTTGAACGTGGTGCTCCGATCACATTCCACTGCAGCAAAAAGAGCTGACCAAAGTAAAGAAATGTGGTCAGTGGCAGTAATGAGTGGGGTCTCTGCTGCTTACATCCTACAGAAAGTACACCCAAGAGAATAAGGCTTGGATGGTAGCATCACTTGCAGGAGGAGTGAAATGCCAATGACCTTGGTTAAGCCTGGGAGTGAAAGATCATTAGAAACAGACGACATCAGCTGTCTGTGAACATCAGATCTGAAGAGGTCACAACATCAATTGGAAAGAGCCAAAGTCATCCACCAGGAGTCAGTGGATCGGTCGTGAAAGATCGAGGAGGATAATTACATTCAACGTCAGAGACCATCTGACAGTATCTACAATCTATCCAACCATCCGCGATCTCCAATGCAACTACCCCCTTAGGGGAAAAGAATAATAAGACCTGCAGTATGGCTGCCACAGGGCTCAGTCCCTTGAACCTAGACAAATGTACTGGAAATAACGGTGTCATTTGTTACTAATTACAGAGAAAATAAAGAAAAGGTTAGTGATTCTTCATTTGTCCAAGTAGCTGCTTCATAATTTTATAAATAGGGATTTTCTTTAAAAGGACTTTTCTGTTCCACTGTAAAAAAACACAAATAAAAACACCTTTTTCTTGTGTTGTCATCATAGTAAATATTGTTTCCTACAATTAATACGTGAGGATATTAGTACTGCTGTATTTACAGTTAAGTTGGAAGATTGATTTCATATTTTGACATTGGAAACACTGTTTTATAATCAACATAAAAACCATACATATTTATTGATCAATCATTTATTGTTGTAAATTGTATTGAATTGTACGTTTACTGTATAGCCACCTTTGACCTGCTGTAAACTGAATTAAACTTATGGTAATGTAAGTTTAACCATTGGAGTTGTACTACTGTCTCAAGTTTCTTTCCTGGAAAACTTGAATGTAATGTATTAAAAAGCGAGTGGATGAACCTTGTGTTGTAGCCTTGTAGGATGTTTTGCCACATGTTTCCAAAACTGCTATAAATCTAAACCAATATCTAACTTGATCATTTTTCATGGAATCTAATTCAAAAGTCTGCATTACAAATTCTGCTGACGAACGTAAACTGACAAAGTAATTGATGCATTAAAATCTGAGTGTTTCAAACAAGGAAACCAAAATAGCTTTGGAGACCTCCACCTGCACTGCAATAACTACAGACAGCAGCAGGTTCATCACATTAGGCTGAGCGCCAAACTCTTCCAAGACAGTAGGCCGAACATCATCTGGGCTGCGGACCCTTCAGAGTGCCAGCCTACCCCTCTCTCGTCATTTATTCACCAGAACACATTGGACCTTTTACTAGCTTGAGATGTCTGCCTAAATGAATGAATGGAGGGTATGTGGAAGGATCAGGTTGGACAGTGTAGTAGCAAAAAGAGGGAAAGGGTGGAAAGCATTTGACAGCGGAGGAAAAACGTGTGGAAAAGCAGAGAAAATGTGGCGAGCAGGCGGTGAATAATAAATTGTCTGGTTAGTTGCTGCCCAGTCTAATCAGACAGCCTGGATGGTATCTGTCAAAGTGATGCCCAAACAGAGGAGGGTAGAGGAGGCAATGAGAGCAGAGGATTGGGAGGACAGGGGGCAATATCTGCAGGAATGAAGGGGAAGGGGGGAGAGACGATGAGAATGGGAAGGGTAAGATAGATGGGATGAGGATGAACGCAGAAGATGGGGAGAAGTGAATTAGAGCAGAGAATTGGAAGGACACATTTAATGGAAGTGAGGAGGGAGAGGTGAGAAGGAATGAGGGACACACAATGAAAGAAACAAGATGGCAGGACAGAGCAGAGATGGAAGTAATGTACGGAAGGAAGGAGGAAAAACTGCACACAGCCAGTAACTGATCCAAACGGGCTCAGCGCCGTCTGAGTCATCCGAACAAACAGATTGATTTACTGGAGTGAGGAATGGAGGAGACGAGTTCAGCCACCCTGACAGACATGGGAGTGAGGTGTAAAACTGCTGAAATCAGAGGCTCAAACATAGACTACATTCTCATGGTCCAAGCTGTGCAACAAGACATGACTGCAATCAATGTGCCAAGGATTCCACCAGTCGCATATCGTCACACATGCTGATAAATATCATCAACACTGAAAGGATCATTTCACCCAAAAGAAAAATGTAAATGACTTGTATTAGCTAAAAGCATTGCAGCAAGTCTTGCTCTTGTTTCACTATGTTTTAAATGTCCTTATCTGTGAGCTTTCTGCTGTTAAACCAGTACAGAGAATGTAACTCTTGATTCTAAATCATTTAAAACATTTTGGGTTATTTGTTCTTCCTTTAAAGCTGAGTGATAGTGATTAGTTAGTCGAAGTAAATTGATCTGCAACAATTTTGATAAGTTATAAAATGATTCAATTCCTAAACAAAAATCTAAATCAAAATCTTCCCTGATTTCTCTGGATTATTAGGTTTTAAATGTAATATGGGATTTGGACTGTAATGTATAATTTATCGATAAAGACCAGAGCCCAGTCTGCTTTAGAGATGTCCCGCCCCTTAACCCATCACGTTCAATGGGTTGGAAGTGTGAGTGTCACATAGTGATGTCTCTATGTTACGGAAAACAAAAGAGTCGAATGGAGGTGTTTCAGGCGGGGGGGAATGTGTGGGAGAGAAACTCCCTCTGGAGGGAACTGTGGGATTGTAGCCTTTGCAGACTATTTACATGCACACAAACCTACATAACACACTACACACATTTCAATAAAGTACTATCTTATCTTATCTTATCTTATCTTATCTTACAGGAAAGGGAAGATACAAAAAGCATTATAGTGCCTCTTTAACAATGAATCACATGACCACTTATGTAAGAGAGATTTAAAGCCACTGCAGACTACTTGCTCAGCACCATATGACTGACAAACCCATTTAGAAACCAGCTGGTGAACATGGTGGAGCTTTTAGCTGTTTCAAAGCCATATAAGTCCCTCAGGATGACAGCGGTGAAGTTAGTTTTGGGTTGAATTAAAAACATTCACTCAGGATCCAGGGGCATCTTCTCCCTCCTTTCACTGCCAGCAGTCAGAAGACAGTTAGCAAACATACTAAAACTTGCTCTTAACCACCGAGTTTCACTTAGGAACCATCAATAAATGACATTGAAAAACACAAAACCAGTGTTATTTTGAATACCTCTGTGCCAACTCAATCATATTCTATAAGCACACTTTTTTATAGAAAATGTTTGCAAGAGCTTTTATGTCATGTGAGGCATTGACTCCAAATGAATGCAGCATAATGTTACTACAGTAAACAAATAGGACACTGCATTTTCATATAAAAAAAGCAAACAATGCCAATCTAAAGGGTTTACTATAACAAGTAACAACTTGTTCAAAGGTCACATAAACAAAATCAGTGGTTTTGAGTCCAAATAGAGTTGTAATAATGTTTTTTTTAAGGAACAGCATGAGTGAGACTGTGCTGTTTCGAGCTTTCTCTCCATGACAACACTCCATTTCTCTCCTCAAGGCCACTGCTGCTGTTTATGTCCCACATTTTATCTCTCAGAAGATGTACTGCTGCACCTCCCACATACTTTATGTCACCTGTCAGGATGTGAAAAACTCCAATCCGCAACCACATCTAAGCTGCTCCCTCTGGTCGATACGGAGATAACAGAATTTCAAAGCTCTTCAAAAACACCTGGACAGTTCTAGGTGAACTTGCACAGGACATAAACCTGTAAGAAACACGTTAACACCAAGCTGTTAACCATTCCTTATTCTGCTATATTTGCGGTTGTTTTTTATTTTGCCATATCTTTTTTACAGACAGGCAGCATCACCTTGCCAGTGGGTCCTGATGTACTGGAGCCCTGTCATTACTATTCCTGGCAGCACACATTTGGCCCATGACACACCAGGGTATAAGTTCCAAAAGTGCAAATGGAAATTACATTTCTGTTAAGCGCAGCAAAGACTTATTTTCTTTACTACAAAATACCCAATTGGTTTCTGTGAACTGAATACAAACACCTATATTGACTCTCCCCCTTCCTTCCCTTCTCAGCAGAGGAGAGGGATGGAAGTGATAATTGCATGCAGCTTGGGGATTGATTACAGCGCTGGGGATGGGGGGGATGCCTCTTCCCTATGAATTATTATGCATCATATTTTGTATTTAACATGCACTGTGTCCCCTATGGTGCACTAAAAGTGATATGGCAGCATTTCAGAGCTAAGCAGCAGAACACACACACACACACACACACACACACAAAAATCCAGATCAAAGCACGTGTGTCTCTCTCACACATGTGCAAAAAGAGCACATACACACACACATGCGCACATACATTTCATCCCTGCTCTCATTTCTTCATCTATCCTACTTTCACTCCTTGTCTTCTCTCTGAATTCAGAAGCTGACCAACCCCCCCCCCCGACTCAAAGAAGGAGGACCTGAAGCGAATATCTAATGAAAGAAAGAGGGGCTGCTGAATGTTTCATTAATCTCTTATGATGAAAACTTCAGATCTGAATCCTTGTGGACAATGGTGCACCTGTGTCCGTCATCATTCATCAACCATCAGAGGAAGAGCGGTTTCTTCAGCAGGCGCTTTGCACGCTGAATATTCAACGCTTCGCTTGGTTAATACTCAACTTGACTTTGGTTCAGATCTGCCCTGAGTATGTGAGACGGCAGTATTTGGGAGATAAGGAGGAAGAATCTGTCGCCATCTGCTGAGCAGTCTGAGAAACCCACACATGGAAAGAAAAGATGCATTACATACTGACATTTGGTCAAATAAACAATAATGAAAAAAGATAAACAGTCAGAATTAACATTTGAGTATGTTAGTTTGATACCCAGATAAATACCCACGTTGAAATATAGGACAGTGGATTCATCTTCTGCTACGAACAACATATTTTTCTGTTTTGGAAATGAGCTCTTGCAGTGGAGCCAGGAAACAAACAGAAAGTAGGACAACATTAGAGTGCATGTTGCTTATTCCCACAAAAGACAGCTTTGAAGACTGAGAGGAATCAACACATTTGAAGTGTTTGCTTTGTTCTTCTGTAAAGCTTCCTCTAAAGGGGGTTTGTTTCTGATTACAAATGAACCTCTGGGTTTATTTGGATGATATTGTGAGAGGTGTTAAACAGACAAACAATGGGAGGTAGGTCAAGAGTTAGACTGAAATAATATCAAGTAGCTGGCGGCTTCCATGCCTTACTCTGGCTGAAGAGAAGAAGAAATGCATTTGTATTTTCTGTGTTTTGACGGTTGTGCATGCTACAGTAAAAGCTATCCTCTGTGCCCGGACCACCACAAAGACCCCATTCTGCATCCAGAGAGGTCAGGTATGCCGGAGGGAGGCACCTGGGCAGGCTGCATGGATAGGAAAAGTGAAACATGCACGGCTTGACAGGATGTTTACAGGGTGTTCACAGATGATTGGAAGCTGAAGAGAAGTCTAGGGCTGAGGCAGAGCAGAAAGTGACAGACAGTCAGAGATAAACCAAGAAGAAAACCAAAGTGATGAAAGGGATTTGATGTAATCAACCTGCAGCTAGAGGAAGTGAGCACAGCTTGAAAGACGTCTGGAAACTCCAGCCTGGAAAGCAAATCACTAATTCTGCTTGTGTGATTGCCCTTTAAAGTGTAAATATCATGAAGACATCTTATTTGCAGTGCTTGTGAACAAACATTTGGGTGTCTGGAGTACCAACACACAAACTGTGAAATAAGACAACCCAGTTTGTTTCCTGTGGGCTGCCTCTGTGAGACAACATGTGATTTAACAAGGTATTTAGATGTGGCTCCCCTTTCTATGAGAACTACAGGTATATTCAGATTCAGAACATTAAAGCATGTAAACATGTTCTAACTGAAATGACAGGAAAAACCTGAACACGAGCATCATATGTCTTCTTGAATATGTACTGATACCTTTAAGCTTTAATACTAGTGTGTATACTAGAGATTGAAGGGAAACAAAGATAATAAAGCTCTGACTACAAGGACATAGTAATAGAGCGATTTGTTTCAAAGATGGTGGTGGAGTAACGGCTGACAGTTGACTCTCCAAACAGGAAACACAGACAGCTCCCATGCCGATTAACTGATGATTTAATTGCCTACGAGCAATTTGGGATCTAGGGGATACAAGCCCGGCCTGACTTGTTCCCTTAGTGATAGGCCTTTAGAGCTGCATTGTTACCTTGGATACTGTGTAACCTAGTAACCTACTGGCCTATTAAATAGGATTTTTTTTTTAAGTTACGGTGTGCTACATGTTTTCCTCACCACTAATTGTCCTTGCATGCCTCTGAAATCCTCTCTCATTGTAAAGCACATTGTGTATCCAGTCCAGGATTTGTTTTTGACCTGATAAATGATTTCTGCTTTTTTTAAAGTCTACAGATTTCTGAGAAAGAGAGAGCATTTTTAAGTTGATGGTTTTCTCCTAGATATCTATTTCACAGGTTTTAAAATACAGTAGGATGTGTGTTCATAGTCCCATTGTCCTTTTCTTCCTCTCTTCCTCATAGTTCATTTCTTTCAAGTCTTTGAGCAGACTGAAAAACACCACATTTATTTTATTCATGTCCAATATGAAACATGATTGTAGAGTGGTAGCAGCAGAGCTAAATGCTGCTCTGGTATTCACTTTCCACAGATCCTGTGAAAAGCCTAAACCTGTATTTGCTCTGCCTTTGCACTCAATATGCTCAACATTGTCTCATTATGTTTCTGAGAAGAGAATTTAGCACTCTGACTGTTAAAGGTCATCCGAAAAAGAGTCTGTCATTTACAGAGAAGTGTATAAAAGGCCCTTTGGCTAAAAAGGTCCTGGTCTTATTTGCCCTTTGAAGTTGGCTTCATGCTGAAAAACACTTTGTTTCTCTGCTAGTGAACAGACCAATAAATAAATAGATGCACAGATCAATCAATGCTTTAAAATATGCAGCTATTACCATATGTTACTTCATAATTCACACATGGGGAAGGGAAGGAACATATTTGAACATTTGGAGTGAAGCTTTGGCCTTTAAAGAAGTTGATTCTTCATGCTGTGACTTTGTATGTTTGCCTTCAGCTCCTAAGTAGTGCCACATCAGTTTTTTGTCAATAATTAATTCAATATCTTGACACATTTTTACAAAAAAGGAATATTTGAATTGTCATAAAGACTACTATGCAGCATATGAGTTTGGACAAGGATATGTCTGTTTAAGGGTTCTGTAAAGATGACAGCAAGTTGCATCATGGAAGACATCTGAATATCTTTGCCTCTGCTGCTTACATTTTGATCATACATTTTTTAATCAATTTCTCAAAAGTTTCTGAATTTTAGTGAAATGTAATGCCACATCAATTATCTCTTTGGGAGTGAAATGTTTAACCAGCGCAATTACAACACAAGTTTTGCAGCCCTTTGTAATTACAAAAACAAAATGTAAAACCAATAAACTTGGCTGTACGAATTTGATATCTGATGTGGTGTTGTTACTGGTTTGGTGATATTGAAACTTTACTGGTCATCAAAGTGAAGCATTGTATTTAATACATATTATTAATGTGAATTGGTATTAGGTATTTAAAAAAAAAAAGCTTATATATACCTCCACACATCACTAGATGGCGCTCTGATGCATTATGAGAATTGCTGCTTTCACAAGCTCTGCACACTCTCCTCATTTACATTGAAATTGCATAATTAGTTTCATATGACCTTTATAAGCCATCTGGAAAATGTATCCTTCAATATGTTAACCCTCACCCTACATCATTAGCTGCTATTAGAAAAACAGGAAACCAAGTCAAAATACTTTAGACTCTTGTTTTCTAAATGGCCTCTTAACTAACAAGTTTACAAATATCTAGTTTCTGGTGCAGATAGTATCTGAGAGTCATTTTAAATGGGCCACATGACTCAGTGAAAACCTAAGTAGTAGAACATCTCAAGATCAATATTGCCTGTTTACTATTTGCTGTTTTGTTACAAGAGCAGAAAAGCAGGTACATGTAATTAGTTGTTTCCACTCTTGAACAACAGGGCACAGAGGAGCTTCTCGGCATGCGTGTGTGTGTGTGTGTGCGTGTGCGTGTGCGTGTGCGTGTGCGTGTGCGTTTTTTTTAGGAAGAAACGTACAGTTCATGTTTACTGCTGCTTCTTTTTGTGAGTTTGAGTTTGTCTTCCAAGGAGTAATTTGTTACGCAACCAAACCTCAGCAGGAGCTCCTTTATGATGTTGTGTGTGTGTGTGTGTGTGTGTGTGTGTGTGTGTGTGTGTGTGTGTGTGTGTGTGTGTATCCTCGAGGGCAATTTTACCCACTGTGACTGAATGCTTGAACCATCCTCAAACGTGTGTGTGAGTGTGCAGCTGAGTATGTGCATCTACTGTATGTGTGTGCCTGACTTCTATGATGTTTCCGATCCCTCAAGACAAAATGTCAATTGGCGTGTGCACGTGTGTGTGTGTGTGTGTGTGTGTGTGTGTGTGTGTGTGTGTGTGTGTGTGTGCCTCCAGGCTGCTGCTGTGCTGTATACAGTTGCTGAAGCCTAGTGTGCATTTCCTTGCCCTGCTCATACAATTAAAAAAATACATCTAATGCACACACACAAACACTCTTACAGTAGGCATCAAACTGGGAAGCACCAGCCTAAAAGCAGCTGATGAATCGCCATAGTTTAATCCTCCGTTCCTCTCAGCATCATGTGTGCACGGCTCCTCTTCCCTGTTGCCACACCGACAAATGTTATTACTCACATTCATCACAGGCACACACTCTGCCCTATATCAACTTTATCTCTCCTCTCTATTAGCTGCTTACTCCCTTCGTCTCTGTCTCCTTCGGTCCTCTCTCTGGAGAACAAACTGAACAGAACGAGGTCAACTGCAGAGCAGACACGGAGGAGAGTAAAGAAAAGAGTTGTACGCGCAGGAGATGAAAGACGAGGTGGATCGGACTTTCGATAAGACCTCTGGGACATTGATGTATATGTTCAGCTTTGCCTGATACAAGACAACTGTTCACAACACACTTAGGACGACTTTCTTTGCTTGCAACTTATGTGAATTCACGTACAAGAACCTGCGCATGTCTACACATTTTTTGCACATGCACAAATAAAAACCATAAAGTGAAATTCAAGCACTCACATACCTTTGATGAGAGTCCCAGTGAGCAGTTTGTGCATGGTCACAGCAAACTTGATAAGTCCCTGTTTGCAGCGCTTGGCACAACCCGACATCCTGACAGCGAGCTGGGACACGGCAGGAGGGGGGGGGGGGTCCAAAGCAGCACTCTCAAAGGCAAAGTGTCAGTCAGCTCAACTTCTCCTGGGGGGGTGTATGAATCCAACAGAGGGAGGAAGAGGCGCTCCTCTCACTGTGTTGCCTTTCGTCCTGCTGAGCTACAGGGAGAGAAAAAAAGAAACAGTGATCTCCCCCTGCTCTCCTTCCCCCACTCCTCCCTCTCTGCCGTTTACATCCCACCTTTGTAAAAGTCCAAGTTAGAGACTGAGAGTGAGCTGAGCATGTCGAGCAAAAGAGAAACAGTGTCCAAGAAGGAAATCTAGAGCTTGTTTGAGGTGCTCTTACAATCCAAGTGTCCAAGAAACTTCCCTCCAATCTGCAGGCAGCAACGCAGCAAAGTGATGAGCTCTTCTTCTCTTCCCTCCTGCTTATCAATTGTATTACTCCTTTTAAATGGGGAAGCAGTAATCCACCTTCAGCACCAGTGACAATGGAGAGCTCCTCACAATGCAGAACCAACACACTGAGCTGCTTCTCTTTCTCTCTCCACACACACACACACACACACACACACACACACACACACACACACACACACACACACACACACACACACACACACACACACACACACACACACACACACACACACACACACACACACACACACACACACACACACACACACACACACACACACACACACACACACACACACACACACACACTCCATCAGTTAAAAAATTAGCAAGGGCCTTTTTATTACATCATGCAGCAATAGTCATAAAAAGTGTTTTTAATTAGCAAAATCTAAAATAATTGGAACATTTGACAAAATAAACACGTGTCAAGATAATAATAATATATATCATATATATATATATATTAGAATAACGTGGGAACAGGACAGAGTAGGTTCTTTACTTAATACTTCAATGTAAAAATACTGTTACAAGTAAACATTTTCAATAAAAAATCAATATATTATATTACATAATACTAAGCATTATGAGTACTGAAATTATATAATAAATAGACTTTTAATATCCAAAAGCAGAAGTACTCATTAGACAGAACGGCACTTTAGGAATGCTTTTTATATATTTTATACTAACAGATTAGTAATAATTGTTGGGGACCATGTATGCATCGGTAAATCAGCTACATGTTTTATTTATTGTAATAAACTTTATTTATATATCATGTATAGAAATCCAGCTGTAAGTGCTCATGTAGATCAAAGTGTTTGTTTTAAATGATAAGTGTAATCAAATGGACGGGTATGAAGAGACTTTCAGTGAAAAAGCCTTAATCACAATATATGAATATATTTGATGGTTCTTTCCTTTATTTTATGTCGTATCTTTGCGTATAAATAGTAATGCAATATTTTTGAATATTATCTTGTGAAACTATGACTAAGAATTTGCATACATAATTGTACAGTATGTGAGTAAATGTACTGCTAAACAATACCGCCCTGAATGATAATAGTTATTGGTTTTCTCAAGATCTTTTACTGATTCCTTTGAACGCAATCTTCAAAATACCTGCACCCAAACAGCAGAAGTGTCAATCAATTGATCAAGTTAACCAATGTTGTAATGCATCACATGCTGTTGACATTTACTTTACCAGTCCTTTAATTCTTCCCGACACAAACCTGCAAATAACTCAAGAGACATGCAGAGACTAAAAGAGGCTGAACAATGTAAGCACAGGAGAGAAAGAAGAGACAGAGGATGCAGAGACATAATCGTATAATGTCCTTCTGGGCTATATTTAGTCCTGCATCACATACTGGACTGGGGGCTAGCACATTAAATACGGGGGGGGGAACAGCAATAACGGCAAAGTTAAGAGGTGGAGAAATGAGGAAATAGATGTAAACAGACACAATGGGGGGAGAGGGAGGCAGGCAATAACACAATCAAAATGCAAATGAAAGGGAAAAAGAATAAAACAGAAGGAATTGAGAGCAGTGGGGTCTGCAGAGAGCAGGGGGGTGTAAATGTCCCATCGCCTACATTATTGGGGTTATTTGCTATCAAGCTGTAGAGATAAAAAATGGGATCAATACTTTTTCCGTAGACGCTGAATGTTCACACTACCTGGAAGAAGAGGAAGGTGGGATGAAGAGAATAACAGGGTAGAAAAGTGAAAGAGAGACAAGAAAGACAGATGAAATGGAGAGGTGGGGGAGATACAAGCAAGTCAAACGGGTGAGCAGTGAGAAAGAAGGGGGAGGATTGTTTTTCCTATTAAGAATGAAGGAGATTTGTTGAAAAAATATAATGTTAAAAAAAAAGAATGAAGGCGATTACTGTGTGGGGGAATTTGCGTAAACATGTTTCTCTATTACCGCCCCCATTGTTCATGATTAATGAGATTAGGGTTGCCTATGCGTTTATATTCGAGCGTGTAATAGCAACTAATTGCTTGTCTTTTCCCAAATTAAAAGTTGTGCTGTTTGCTGTTTCTTTCAACATGGATTTACTCAAAGTGATGAAGCTCCTTGCCTGGTAGGAGGCGGACCTGCTGGCACTGTGGAGGATAAAGATGTGGAGAAAATTGAAAGGGAACTTGAGTGGAGGAGAGAAGAAACAAGATGAGCTGCAAGAGAGATAGAGTTTCATGACGCACAACAGCAATAAAGCACTTCAAATTGAGCTATGAAAAGGGGCAAAAATAGAGAAAAGGGCTGTAATATAAACTACTTTGGTAAGAAAATGTATAAAATGAAAGGAGAAAAATGTGGATTGTATGAAAGAGAGATTAAGTTGTATAAAAACAATATAAACAGGGAAGAAAGGGAGACTAATAGAACAGGCTTGAAGTATGAAGGTGAAATAAAAGGAGAGATGACGTGTAGTAAAGAGAAAAGGGGAAAGGGGCTGGAGATAGGCAGAAAACTGAGCGAGACCAAAAGAAAGGAGATTGCTTTCAAAGCAGTAGATCTGTCAGAAGAGAATCACAGACGGCCAGCTGTGAGCTCTGATAGTGCTGTGCCTCTAAATATAACAAGCACTGAGATGGACTGATACGGCCACAACAACAGACACACAGATCTGAGAATAAAGCAGGCGTCTCAACACTGAGGAGAGAAAGACGGAATACAAAATGCCAAATCTGTACACACACAAAAAGCATAAGCTCTCAGCGGTTGGTAATTTTCCTGTGATGACATTTTTAGTGCCCCGATGTGTTTGCATAATATGACAATATCCATTCAGGGCTCCAGCACTCACTACGCACAGATGTATGACAACTTAACACACCAAAACAAAACCCTCCAGCACGGAGACCCATCTGCCCAGACACGGCAGCGGGAGGAACCCACTTTTAGAGCTAATCTCTGGGTGTGAGGTGCAAACATTCCCCTGGAGGCGTGGAAGTCGACCCCAGACCGCCACCACACTCAGGACGGTCAGGGTGTCAGTGGCAGAGATGGAGTGACAACATCCCCTCTGGGTGAAATTAAAACCTCGACGCACCATCGCTCTCTCTTTTGAAGCTTCCCCCCTCCCCCCTCCCCCACTCCCCCTGCTGAGGACAACTGTCTGTCTCACACACACACTCCTGCAAAAAAGAGATATCCCCTGGAGTGTGGATACAGTCATAGCAACATATGCAGAGCACATATGCACACATGGAAAGCTCCAGAAATGTCTTTGAACGTCACACCAGAATATTCTCGCAGGAAGCTTGAGCCCAGCTGCCATTGATCTCCCCCCCCCCCCCCCCGTTTTCCTTGGCCTTCATGGGAAGAGCTGAGCTAAGCTTGGCATCATTAACATTCAGAAGAGAAAATGTATTAACACCAACATCATTAGCTCATGTAAACAAGACCTTAAGCACACACATCATGTATGTTGGAGTGTGTTTTAATAATGAAGGTGAGTGTAATGAGAGTCCTGAGGGTCCAGCTGAGCCTCTCGAAGGCTTCAGGGGCCATTTGAGTGGAGCCACTGCACTGCAGCTTTTATTGCAGCTTGCTTTGATGCTGCAGTGCAAGACTACAGTAAGGCACGGGAGCATGTACAACTTGAGTCCAACCCAACAGGTATAAGACGGGTGTAAAGTCTCCAACATGCAATGCAGCATTTTTGTATTTTATTATATATGTTGCATCGTTGGAGGAGCTCGGGTCATAAGATTTGCATTGCCATTTCTACACTGTGGCTTATGTGCATATGACAATAAAACTTGTGAATTTGAGCGGAAAATACTCCCTGTTGTTTTGCATTAATGAAAGGGTTTGGACTATTTAGTTTGAACAAGTTTTACACAAAATAAATACAAAACTATCAATCTGATAACATTGTATGTGCTGTATACTATACACAACAATCCATATAATAAATTGATGGTGGAGTAGATACACTCTTCAGGCTTATTCTAGGTTCAAGGGTATGTTTATTGACCCACTAGGGAAATGTGTCTTGCAGAAAGGGTGCACATACAAACAGAATATAAAAAGAGAACATCAACAATGCATCAACAAAATAAATCACAGAGCTAGAGTAATAAAAAAAAAATGCATAGTGCAAATATAGTGTGCAAGGAGTGCAGCTAGAGTGCTATTTGCTATTAAGCATATTAATAGCACTGGAATGATCAGGGGACAGTTATAAATATTCTTCCTGTATTCATCTGCAGTTTAAGAATAATGTATGTTGTGGTCCTGTCATTTAAACATGCATGCACGTGGTGGAAGAAGTATTCAAATACTATTCTTAAAAAATCTATATAAGGATACTCCATTAGAAACTTTCCAATAAAAATGCCACTCCAGTAAAACTAGTTATACTTGAGTATTATAAGTTAAAAGTACTTTTAGACTTTTGACAAAGAGTACTCACAATGAAGAAAAAGCCCTTGTGTGCATTTAATATGATATAAGCATTGGGTATAAAAGGACATCCTATTTTGTGTTTAAAAATCCTAAAATATAAAGTTAAAAAGTAAAGCTGTCAAATATTGTAGTGAAGTGAAAAGTGCAATATTTTTCTCTTAATTGTCGAGGAGCATTAAGTATCCAAAAATGGTACTTAAGTAAAGTACTTGAGAAACTTGACCACTGTAAAACCTGACGTGGTGTAAATAGCCTACATAATAGGAGGTCCAAATGTTGTCGTTATACTGTGTTGATACGAGAGGACTTTCTGTGTGTGTGGGTGTGACAGAAAGTGAGTCACAGGAACAGGAACAGGAGCAGAAGAAAAGGTTAAAGATAATAAATGATTAAATGTTGGATGACAGAACTTACTGCTGCACCCATTGGCTCACCCTCACACAAACACACTCCCTCCTCCACCCAGGAGCTTCTCTTTCCGCAGAGTGTGAGCGATGACGTTCTCAGAGGAGTTCCCAAATCTGCTGAGAACAGCAGGTGATTATTAAGCTCCTTTTCTCATATTGTTTAAAGCTGCTGATTCTTCATCATCTTTCCTCAGTTTTTGGTGCATACGTTGTTTTTCAATGGGAGAGAAGAGACTAGGATTTAGGTGTTTTGTATGCACGTCGGCATCATCCACTTCACTAAATGTCTCGTGACAACACCTGTCACTCACGCCAAACACACGCACACATGCATGTACTAAACACGTGTACACACACAGTCTTCCATGAAGGTCTGCCACCTAGTGTTCATTAATGGGAAGTGTACAGCTACAGTAGCCCATCAAGGATTCAATATAATCCCCACATGTGTAGATGGATTGTGACATACTTTCTGTATAACTTCTAGATTACAAATTGTTAACCAAAACGTTTTTGTTATTTTGCCTCTTTCATTTGTTCACATACACGCACAGACACTGGAATGACAGTTAATATCATATAAACATTTAATCTCTGTACAGGAAGCAATAATTTCTAGTAGGGATATAAAAATACCTTTGCTGCACCATGATCAATTCACACCCATACATACAGTAGGTAGTAAAATAACTTCGTAAAAGAACATCATATGTGTGTTTTGAATGTTGTATAAAACAATATGAGCGTGCAAACATGACATCTATTAGATATTAAAAACAAAGTGTCACTCATACAAAAACACGTACAGTGTGTGGTACATTACATTGGCATATCTTTTATAATATTCTCTACAAAAAAATATGTGATAATGTCTTTTTTTATTTCTTCTTTTAAATATCAATAATAACTATGTGCAAAACTTAAATAGCTTCTGTGTTTGAAGTAATCCCGTAGACCTGTGAGCAGAAGGAGACAGATAAGTCTTTGGAGTGAATCATTTTCTTCTCATATTTGGCTTCATGTGTAAAAATCAAGTAAGATGACCTGCGGGTACAATATTGAGTCTGTACATTATACAGTATAGGTTGATTTAAAAAAGGCTTTTGATACAGTACGTGTCCCTTTAGCCAGCGGTTCATGTCACAGAGTCCAGAGGGGCAGCAGAATGATGTCCGATTAGCAGAGATGACTCTCGGTGTTTCACACAGTGTTAGAATGTGCAGCAGATGTCCATCCAACTATTTTGAGTCTTAACAATGTTGGAATACGTGGTGCAACAGGCAGCATTTGGAAAGTCATTGATCTTGGCTTCATATAGTTTGTAGTGAAGTATCACTTTTTATCAGCCTGGCAGTCTCTATTTCCTATACATTCAATCCGGCCGGTTGGTCTCTGAAACAGGAAGTTCTCTCAAAGAGGATCAGCAACTCTTCCCCTGCTTTCAATTCAGACTCTCAGCGCAGAAGCAAGAGTCTTGCTTTGTATGACATCTTAAGATAATCGTTTCAAGAGTTTAGCGGAGAGTCATAGGTCATTACATTACATTACATGTTAGACGCTTTTATCCAAAGCGACTTACATACTCAATACTGTGGGCAATCCCCACAGGAGCAATTTGGGGTGAAGTGTCTTGCCCAGGGACACAACGACATGCTGACTGCAGTGGGGTTTGAACCTGCGCTCCCCTGTTCCCAACACCAACGCACTAGTCCACTGCGCCACACGCCCCCCTGGTCATGGGCTGGTAAAGTGAGACAACGTGAGATATTTCTGATTGGTTGACCTGAGCCGGAGTCCCAGCAGCGTGACGGAGCCTCCCTGGCTGCGGAGGTGGAGGTCAGGACGTCCCACAGAGGGCTGCAACTAAAGATGGCTGTGCACTGGAGGGCGGACACACAGGACAGAGGGAAAATAGATTGTCACACAGAGGAGAATGGAAAGTGCCAGAAGGACAAAGTGTCTTCAAGGTCTATTTGAATATTAGCTACATTATGTTCAATTTAACTGTCATATTAATCTGTTATTTGTTTTAAACACATAACTTAAATAAACAAAAATGACAAAATGAAATAATTTAGATGCACACTATTTACCTGTCAAACCTCGGCCAATGGCAGTGAAGGTTTTCACTCAGAAGATGGAATTATCCTACAGTGAGACTGACAAAGAAATAAAAACACAAACTAATGGTACGCAGTAACAATATTTAGTTTAGGAAACAGGGGTGTCTAATATATATACTTACTGGTTGACCTTTGCCATCCTTACGTTTGCAGTGAGTCTGTTCTGACCGACGTGCTGTACAGGGTGTGGACAAAGTTTGAAGTGAGAGCTTCAGAGCCCAGTGTTTGGACACTTATATTCACTGGGACACTCAGGTTGACGTTCTCTAGAATACACTAGAAAAAGGAAACAAAGTATGTAATACATTAGAGTGATTAGTTTTCTTTTTTGAGTGATAAGTGCTTTTAGGAGACAGATACCTTGGTGCACGCTGAGCTCATGACCGATTTGTGGAAGTCTCCATCAACAAACACCTGAGAGGTGACAGGAAAGAGTAAGTACAAAAACAAAGAAATACTGAAGTCCATGTAAAGTCCATGTAGTTTGTTGTGCCTACCCTGTACCCGTACACAAATGCGCCGTTACTGCAGCCCAGCTCGTCCAGTGGCGGCCTCTCCCAGCCAATCAGGAGGCTGCTTTGTCCGACTGTTCTGATGACCTCAACAGAGCGAACCTCGGCTGGAGCTTCTGCAGGGCATCGGATAAAGTAAGGTAAAACACACTGTCCTAATTTACTTGCATCTACATGCTTGGAATGCTGTGAACAGGAGGCCATTTTCCATTTCTCTCTTCGTTAAATGGCAATCTGATTTTACATCTGACTTTTACCTTAAAACGAATTATACTACAATAAGGTTATATACACGTAACAGGACTCGGTGCATACAGCACCACCTCAAAACACAAACAATTTATCACCATGTCTTTCAATGTGTTACTGCTTGGGAGTGATAAATGAACACTGATGGAGTAGCCTTCAGGCTTTTAGAATTGGTTACATCATGGTCAACCTCATGGTTTTGTTAAAATACACCCTATCTGGCAGAGAGCCTGCAGGCTAACTTCCCCTGTGTGTGCAATAAACTGCAATCATTTGTGCTGGAATTTCATATATTATTTCCAATAAAAGAGACAGTAATAGGAAATGGTCCATATCTAGGCTCAGTATAATCCCACTGCGGCACTATAAAAGCACATTTTCTGCCACATAATATTATGCACCAAAGCTACAACATGTGTTTATGCAACGTTTCAGCAAATGCTTTTTTATTTTCAAATCAATTTCACCTTTTATGAAAACAAGATTTTATTCCACCAGGACTTTAAGTCATAGTGTTTTTCCTTTGTGTAATTCATGTCAAATATTGAATATGTGTCTTACCAGGTTTAGGTCTTGCTGTCTTGGTCTTTGCTAAAGCAGTGGTGGACTTTCTGGCAGAGCAATGAGCAGGTGGAGTGCAGGGTGCAGCAAATATAAGTCCATGATATGCAGGGGTAGCACCATCCGTTTCACAAGGCATGTTGAAATGGTTTTCCTCAGGTGCAGTTGGTCTTCTCGGGGCAGTTGTGTCTGAGACAGTGTTTTTTGGATTAGTCTCAGAACATATTAAGACATCAGAGTCAATGGTACAAGTCCTCCGAGTTAAGGGAGTAGGAGCTGTTTGCTTCGCATCAGATTTGTCTGGGATGGCAGTGATTTTCTTTGGGGATGTTGTTACATTAGTGCCACTGCTTGAAGTGGGTTTGGCTTTGCAAGCTGCCACAGTGTCGAAAGGAGAGCTAGAAAGTGCAGGCTTTGTGGTTTTAGACGCGTCTGCTTTAAAGTGATGGTATGTAAACAAGTTCGGACTGAAGCTAACATGAGCAGATCTCGAGGTGACTGCATTAAAGAGTGTGTTAGACGTATTTGTGGACCTCACTGCTGGAGTGTGCTTAGCTTGGCTCACAGCAGCAGCAGTGACAGGCAGAGAGTTGGTATTTTGATCATTCAAACTGAGGCTCTGCTTCTTTGTGAGAGAGGCTGGTCTCAGGTCAGCAGGAGCTGAAAACGAGAGACATTTCCTGGGCTGATGTCGTCTTCCTCTGCCCTCTGGATCCTTGAAACGGAGAGAATAAAATGCATTATACGTACCCTAACATTTTAGATTTGGGTTGTAGGCCAAGTAGGATTTCACATACAAGGAATTTGTTTTGGTATTTTGGAGTAGTAAACTTAAAATACACATGGTAAGAGAAATGTTAATAACAAAATAAAAACAAGCACTGTAAAAAGAAGGAACATAAATGTAGTAAAAATAAAGGAAACATACAAATGAATGATATTACTATGAACAAATATGTACAATGTCTGTTTTGTATAATGTCTAAAAATGCACAATAAAACCCAAATCATACAATCAACTTTGTTCAACACTACCCACATGTCTGATGCTGAAAAAGCTTCTTTGTACCTGATAACTGCTCATGAGCGTCCTCTGCAGCTGCTCATGGAGGTTGATGATCTTCTCAGGACTACTCAGCCTCCTGCTGGGACTGACAAACTCCCTGGAGGGGAGAGGAGAGGGACTCAGAGAAGATCTGGTCCAAGGGATGGGATCTGGAGAGGACTTCCCTTTCATGTTTTGGTGATGACATTTCTCCGGTCGACTGGCAGAGGGAGAGAGCTGTGGTGGAATTCAGAAAAGGCATATAGTAGTCTATTACCCAATTTAATTGACTCTCTAACAGACATGTGATTGTACAAACAACAGTAATATGTGTCACTTAACTTGGATGACAAAATGATGCTGTTGCCGAGATTGTAGCCTCTTTGTTAAAATGTGCATTAAACCATGTTTGCTCATTACCAAGGAGAATGAGCACAGCGAGTTATATCTCACTGTTTTACGGGCCTCTGATCACTATTTGAAGATGCACTTTCAAAATTGTAAACCTATCCGAAAGTGAATGAGAGCATTTCCCATAAACACAGCTGCAAATAATATCTCTGCTTGAAGGGTTTTTTTTTTCTCCTGAAAATATTAAAGATGTTGGAAGTGCTTGTATTGATTTTTTAACAATCTGCCATTGTGACAGCATGAAACAACAAACCATGAAATGTTTTTCTGTAATGGTTACAATTAATTCAGGCATGGCTGCACGTAAAGAAGACTTGATAAGTCGGGAACGGCCGGCTTATCTGTCTATTTATGAGGATGATTTCACAAACAATGCAGTAACAGTTAATTGCTGGTAAAATGCAACACTTAACCATTAAGCCTGAGTCATTTCAGAAAAGAAAACGTGTTTATAAATATACATACATTTCACATAAATACATTATTTGTAGTATCTTACCGGTGCTGGATTGGATTTGAAGCTCTCTTTCAGTTCTGGAACAACAGGTGATGGCGTCGCTTGGAGACGCTCGTGCACAGGTGCGTTGGCATTTTTCTTCAGTGTGGCTGTCGGTGCAGGAGTGACTTCACTAATGCAGTCAGCTACAGCTGTGACCAAAGTTGACTGTTTTTCACTTTTTAGTTCTCTACATTTCACTCCAGATTCAGGTATGAGTTCATTTTGGTAAAGCTGATTCACAAGTAGTGGTATAGAAGAGCAGCTCTGTTTGTCCGTGAATCCACTGGTGTAGTCTTGGAATTTGGAAATTAATCCTGGTGTAAACCCAGCGCTGTGATCTCGTGTCTTTACGGTGCTCCCCGGTGTGAATGCTGCAGTGTAGTCGTGCAGAGCGGCGTCACTGAGTAGATGCTCCACCTGCAGCGTTAGAGTTGAGTCTGCACAGCCTCTTCGATGCATGTCCTTCATCATCTGAACCAACAGGCTGTTCCTCTCCTGACACTTCACCACCAGGCAGGACAGCTTGGCCTGGTATTGGACGAAACACCTGACGATCAAACTCAACTACAACGAAAATCATCTTACTGAATCTAATAAAGAGATTATAAATTGCCCCCATACATGAATATACCTGGTTCAGTACCACTGAAGTCAGTCGTTTTTTAGTCGTTTTTGAGCAATGGCTAGATGGAATAAAACACTTTTTCCCAAAATATGTGATATTGATAATGTACATAGCTATCTACAGTATCTTCATATATGTGTTATTAGAATATATGAGATTATAATTAATCACTAAAGATCTCTTAGATGTGTTTTACTAAACGGTTTCGAAAGTATCCTGTTTGTTGTGATTGTATGTGTGTTGCAGATACATAGCAAAGAGTAAATACATTTTTGTTACATCAGATAATGCAGATCTAAAAAAAACTAAAATAAACAGTTTAGAACAGTCCTACAGAATTATTGTAACATGTCAATAGGAATAAAAAGGTATTTTCCTCACCCTTAAAGGAGCTATTTCCAGATCCGTATGGCTCCTCTTTTTCAAGAGTTCATCATACTACAGCACAAATACAATTAAAAAAAATACACATGAAATGTAGACTGTTAACACCCAGACAGGAATGTAGAAACACATGACAAACAACAAACTGCTTTGACTTTAATGGAGATAAGAGCTGACTGGTTACTTACTTTAGCTCTGATGTCGTTGTAGCGCGTCCTGAGTGAGACGAGAGCCGTGCTCAGATCATCCTTGCTGCCCTGCCCTCGTTTCAGAGCGATATACTCAGAGTTCAGCTCCTCCAGAGCCACTGTCTGTGAGGTTTGACACACACATCAATACATGTTTACACACACACACACACAAATACACACACAAATACACACACAGGAACATATCTGAGATGAGAACTTATTGAATTTAAAAGATCTTCTTTAAAGGGTCTTCTTTTCCTCCATACCCAAATCTCTAAAAAAGGGGCTGCAACAGATCTGATAAAAACTGATCCAGATTTGAACACTGTCCTGACGTCAGGACGGTGGCACTACGGCTATTGGGCCAACTCCACCAATCAGGAGGAGACAGCCACGGCCATTGCCGTTCGAAAGCGCTGGAGATGCTGTAGTACATATGCCAGGCCTGTAGATGGTGCTGTTCTCACTGAATCTGTCCTTGCAAAAACAGAGCTAAAAAATGTCAAATTGAGCAAAATGAGGCATGGCTAAAATGCATGATCTGTTTGGTATTTTGAAAAAAAAAAAGTATAAATATGCCTTATATACAGTAGGTATGGTCCTACACTATATTATTCAAATATAGCATGATAGGTCCACTTTAAGTTTGACTTTTTTCTTTGCAGATCAAGAATAAAATAGTTGAGATCAAATGTACAGTTCAATGTATAGGGCCTTGGAGATTAATCATAGTGCATATTCAAAATGTGATACTTGATAAATATGATATGATACATCTCAGTAAGTTGATTTTAGCTATGCATCAGGAAAGACTGATGTAAACAATGTATTACTCTTACTGTTGTGTTTAAATGGAGGGACTCTTAATTTCCTTTAAAAGGGCAGAAGTTAGTGATTTAAAACATGTGGGGAGTTATTGTAAGCAAGCCTGTCCTGTGTTTGTAAGTACTTTAAGCAGTGTGCTACAGCAGTAAAAAAGAAAGAAACTCTGTTTACCTTGGCTTTGAGCTGAGCTGTGAGGATGTTGTGTCGCTCCTCAATGTGTGTGTTTAGTGACAGAGCATCAGTCCTCTCCCTGAGCAGGCCTGTCACTTTGCTCTGCAGCTGCTTCACCTGAGACACATAAACAGCGATTAGGTCCAACACATAAATAAGAGACAGACACAGATAGCAAATAAACATTGTTTGGGTGTACACATGGGGTGTACATCAGGGAAACGAAGCATCACTGAGTCCAACTGATATTGGCATATTTAGAGCTTATGTTGAGTTTTTCCTTATTGTTTATTCAGTATTTTTATAATTCATTTTGGTGAAATACCTGTGTTGTGAGGTTGTCATTTTCCTTTCTGGTTTCTTCCATCCGATTGGCTACAACAGTCATCCTCACCACCTTGTCAGCTGCCTTCCTCTCCGCCTCCTCCCTCCTGGATTCTGATTGACACAACTCCCTCTGCAGCCTCTTGTTCTGAGCATGACGCAAACATACACACAATACTGTAAGTTAGTCAAATCCGCAAAGATACACCATGCACTGTAAATGTAGAAAAGACAGCCAATGACAAAAAGGAACAAAAAAACATGTCCCCAAGAATCCAAATCCAAAGTCAAAAGTGAACAATATGATAAACATTTTGAAGTTTGGGTTTGAAAAAACAACGCAACTGAAGTGCTGCTGAGTTCTCACCTTAATGTAGTCAAACCTGAGTTCGGATTTTATTTTAACTAAATATTTCATTTTGCTTAATCAATAGCAAGTTTAAAAATTAATATTATCTTTCATCACAAAAATGTGTAAATATATGAATGTTAATCTGTAAACTCACATCTACACGGCTCTGGTCCAGTTCCTCATGAGAGGTCTTTAGTTCTGCTCCCAAAGCTTCAAGCTCCCTCCTCAGATCACTTTGCTCCTGTGTTCAATCAAAATAAAGCTGTATAAGTAATCCAATATAGTGATACACAAGCAGACATATTACTATTGACACTTATATCATGCACAAAGGTAATAAGCCCACCACTCTTAATACCTCTTCAGTGTTCCCTCTGTGGTCCTGAGTCAGACATCTCTGTGTATCTCCCGTTTCAGCAGCAGTCTCAGTCGTCTTTATTGCAGCGCTGTTTGTTTTCAGCAGAGGCTGCTTCTGATTCCTCCCCTCTGTTTGTGTTGGGCTGGGCAGAGCAGCTTTGAGGCGGTCTCCTTCCTCTCTTAGGCCCTGAAGTAAAAGCTGTATCTGCTTTTCTTCCTGTTTCAAACAGCTGATTGAATGTTCAATTCTTTCTTCATCTTCTCTCAAAGTGATAGCTGATTTTATTAACTCTTCACGTTCTCCTTGTGAAGTGGAAGATGATCGTTCCTCGTCTCTCTGTTTCTTCAGACACTTAAGAGAATCAGTGAGTTCATCCCTCTCTTGTTTTAAATAAAGCACCGCCTGGCTCAACTGCTCACTCTCTGTCTGTACACTTTGTAGTGACTGCATGATTTGATCTCTTTCTTCTTTTCCATGCGAGAGAGATTCTAACAGTTTCACTTTTTCTATTCTGAGGCCAGATAAAGACTCTTTCTCCTCTTTCAGGCCACTCATAGACCTTATAAGCTGGTCCCTCTCATCCTTGAACCCACAGACTGTCCTCGTGAGCTGCTCTCTCTCTTGTTTCAGACCAGCCACAGATTTAGAGATGCCGTCTTTCTCCTCCTTCAGTCCCCAAACTGTCCGAGTTAACTGCTGTTTCACTTCCGTCTGTGTTTGGACGGACAGACTTACTTCTCTCTGATGCTCCCTGAGAGTATTCAGGCTGCCTGACCGTTCTTCTTCTTCTGTTTTGAGGCTCTGGACAGTCTTGGTCAGCTGGGACACTTGATCAGTCAGTGTACTAACATGCAGATCATCATGATTATTATGCTGAGAACTGGCTGCTGTAACTACAGTCAAATCTTCTGCTTGTTGACTGGACTCAAGTCGCGGTTCATCCCCTTTTAGCATGCTCTCCACCAAACTGTCAACACATTCTTCGAGGTTCTTCTGTTGTAAACTTCCTGATGTTGCAGCTGAGAATTCACTTTGCAGTTTGTTGCCAATCTGTGACTCCTCCATACGCTGTTCACTCTCCACTAACCTTTGCTGCAGCTCCATGATGCTATTCAGATCGTCCTCAGTCTTCTTGGTGAGTTCTGTAATCAAACACTCTTGTTCCTGGCTCTCCTGCTTCAGCATGAGCCTCAGATGTGTTCGCTCCCTCTTGATCTCCTCTTCTCTGAGCTCATTGTGAGCCAGAAGCTCCTGAATCCGTTCTGCCAAGGCCCGGTTCTCCTGGTTCAGGGCCAAGACAAGTTCATCCTCACCTCCATCACTGGGTGGTAGTGTGCTAACCTGAGTAAACAAAATGGTAGAATTCATGATAAACTGAAAAAGATTGTGATGGAAAATGGGTAAACTTGGGAATACTGACACCCCTGTGACATACCTCTTCTTTTGAAGAACCCTGCTGCGCATCTGCTTCTTGTTTCTCAGCGTCTTTCTTGAGTTGTAATTTCATTCGAGTGTTCTCCTGATCCATCATCCGCAGCTGCTCCTGTGTTTTCCCCAGGGTGACCTCCAGGCGGTCACGTTGATCTTGAAGTGCTTTGAGATCATCCCCTAACCCCAGGCTCCTGTAGGCTTCCATCAGGGCCTCAGATTCCTCACTGGGGCTTTCCTCCAGGTTTAGGATCCCTCTGGAGCACCAGGTCCCCAGTTTAAACTCATCTAGTTTCTCTTTAGTCAAGGACAGTGACTGGGGACAGGTGTTGTTTTTTTTAAAGGTTTTAGGCGGATTTTCTGAGTTGGCAGATGAAGAGTGATCCTCTGTGTTGTCCTGTAGGCTCTCTGCTGCCACCAGCTGGTGAACAGGTGGAACTACAGAGGAATAAGGCTGGCCTGTTCCCTCATCCGACGTTAGATGTACCTACACAGAGATAACAGTTGTGGGACAAAATGTGTGAATCCTGTGAAAATGAAAATGACAAAACACCGAATAATATAACATAATCCACATTCATGTCTCAGGTAGCTATAGTGACACATTTATATTTAGACACACCTTGAAGCATTGACAACACATTATGTAACATCCTAATCCTATCGCTATAGAGCTTTCCCTTTTCAGGAGATGTCATCCTTTTTATGCTGTAACACCTTCTTTTGGAATAACAAGAAGGTATTAACAGCATTAAGCCAATAATAAAACCGAATTGAATATTTGTTCACCCTTTAAATATGTTTACCAACACTTTATGATTCGTCTAATGTGAAAAACTAGTTTAAATGAATCCCAGAAACAACTTACTTTATTAAATCAACTAATAGTCCTCTTTAATCTCTCAGGAACTTGATAAATACTTCTTGTCTAAAGTATTTTCTCAAGAAACCATAAATGTATGTATGTAAGTGTATACATTCATGGCATTCAAAAACATAATAGATATACAATTGAAGCTGTTCAGTTCTTTTTGTAAATATCTGTGATTTTGATTAGATACTTTTAAATGAAATGTGGAATGATTGTGTTAAGAAAACTGGATTTGGATATTATAATGGGTTCTTGTATTCATGGCTGTTTTGTTTCTGTTTACTTGTTTTTATATATTTTGTTTAGCTATCTTTCTGTTTATCTAAAAAAAAAGTTAACATACACAATATGTGGTTGTATGCTCAAACGGCAACTCAATGGTTGCTTATTAAAGTTAAAAAAACAACTTAAAAGTCTAATCACACTGAACTTTACATTGTTGACCTTTTTAGAGGTAACTTTGTTGTGTTGTTTATCTGTTCTGACAGTGTTGATCTCCAAAAAATAAACCTACATTTAATATAATATTGTGTCACGCACCTCTCCCATGGCAGTGTGAGAGACAGTGTTGGTCCCAGGACATGTGGCGGTGTGTTTAGCTGCATCTGTAAGACTCTGCTTGAGTCTCTGGTTCTCCTCCTTCAGCTCTCCAGCCTCCTCCATCAGGGAGCTTTCAGAAAGCTTCAGCTGTTGCTCCTCTGCCTTCATCTCCTCCACCTTGCACCCCAGGAAGTGGCTGTTCTCCTGGGACTCCTGAAGCTGCTCCATCAGTCTTCTCCGCTCTGTCATCCCATGCTCCTCTCTCTCCAGCAGCACCCTGAGGTCCTCCTGCAGGCTCAGGATGAAGCCTTGCAGCCTGGCTTCACTTGGAGTCTGCGTTGCGTCTTTGACTGGTCCCCCTTGTATGTCTTTCTCAGCTTCCCTTTCATTTCCCACACTGGACTGCCATTGCCTCCTCCTCTCCTCCTTTCCCTCTTCCTCTCCTTCTCCCTCTCCTCTCGTAGGAGGAAGCCTCTCCTGTTCTTCCCAGTGTGTTAGAGTCCCGGCGGTGATTCTGACTGCACTGATTTTTGTCAAACCAGTGGCTGCACTCACGGTCATGTCCAGCAGCTGCTTCTCTAAGGTGTAGATCCGGTTCTGTTGGCTCTGCTCTCGGTCCCGGGCCAGGCTGATCTTGTGCTGGAGTTGGGTTTTAAAGTTTTCAAAGTACTGGGACTGGCGACTCATCTCCTCCTCTTTGGCCTTCAGCTGCCGCTGACAGCGCTGCAGTCTGTCCCGCCAAACCTGCTCCCCTCGCTCCTTGTCCCGGGTCTGGGTAGGGGGGGGGGGGACATTGAGACATTAAGACAAGCACAGGGAGATTTTAAATGCATAGATACTAAAGTCAAGTCTGAAAAAATAATTCCTCAGTTAACAGTTATTCAAAGCTACACTGCTGTCCTCTAAGAATATGAAATAGTGTGTGTGTTATTGTTGGCATTATCTGTAGTTAAAATGTGTGACTTGTGTCTTTTTATTTGTATTGTGCATGATTGAACAAACCTGAAATAAATTAAGCTATCTATCTATAAAGCGAACACAGTGTACTTCACTTAAAAGCAGATATACAATGAAAATGCATCATTCAAATTGCCTTGAATCTCAAAGATTGAAATAAAACATTTAAAATAATTAAGGAACATAAATTGTTATTTTCAAGCACTCACCATCGTCCTGACCTCGTCCCTGAGCATGTGTAGCCTCTGGTCCAGCCTGTAAGAGTGTTGCATGCTGGGGGGTGGGGGGCAGAGGTTAGCTGACAGAGCTGTAGGAGCAGGCTCCTCTCTGACCTCTCTATCTCCCTGATCCCATCACCACATCACTGACAGGCTCACATTACATCCCATCAACTTCACACAAGGGTGCACGTACGCATACAAACTGGAAGGTTAAATAACTTTGATCTAGCTTTCTACCAACCTTCAAAGAGAAGAGTGAGAAGATAAAAAATGTCCTCCAGCTAATGATTCCAGAGGAGATGTTAGCAGCCGTGTGCTCGCAGTGTGCAGAACAGTCAGGTGTGTTTGAAATGTGAGATCACCTTGGACAAATGTGAGTATATAGTAGCAGAGGTGTGTGTGTGTGTGTGTGTGTGTGTGTGTGTGTGTGTGTGTGTGTGTGTGTGTGTGTGTGTGTGTGTGTGTGTGTGTGTGTGTGTGTGTGTGTGTGTGTGTGTGTGTGTGTGTGTGTGTGTGTGTGTGTGTGTGTGTGTTGCGTGTGTGTCACTGGATCCCCTCTCCCACAGTCTCTCACCTGTTCCTCGGGTAGCTGTCAAACTGGAGGGTCGATCCGTCACGCTGCTCCAGCTCAGATCCCATCGAGTCTGTTGCCATGGTTACTACACTTCTTCCGGTACCCGTCATGTCCGATGAGGTCACGTGATCCTCCACTGGTTAGCCTGCTGTGAGTTTAACCTGCAAAAGGAGCTAAAGGTGTCAGCTTCACTTTAATGTAAAACTAACACTTCCTTAAAAGTAGAAGTGTTACACATCCTCCCTATGATTCTTGTTTGTATTTTCTTAACTACAGCCTCTCCATAAACACACAGCCATTGGCAAAGATAAAAGCAGACATAGGAAAATATACAAAAACATAAAGTCATGTATTATTCACCATTTCAACAGCTTGGTAGCAAGTTGTAGAAGGTGGTATTTCTCAGGTTACCCTGCCTCCTAATCCTGCCGTCTCCTCCTTCTCCTCAGATCACCTCTCACTAATTCTCCAGTTCCCCCAGAACTCAAAGAGTAGGTTCTTACTCACATGCCCGTATGCAAATTGAAACAGCTTTTGGTCTGTTGTGATAATCACATTATTTTCTACCATAGTATAAACTATTTTACACTAGAGATGGACTTCTTTGGGCTCGTGTTTTGCAGGATTGTCAATTGTTGGGCTCGGTCTTGTCACCTTTATTGACAGGACGGCAATGTGTGAAATGATGAATGACTCACTTGAGCATATTTTTATATTTACATATTAAATAAAATACTGTGAATATAAAAGCCGTTTTTTGCCATGTAAAATAAGTTTTAAAATTAGGAAAGTGGGAAATTGTTGTCATCAGGTCAAGAGCCTAGATTTGAATAAACTCTGAGAGAATGTCCTTTTACTCTTTTTATTGCATTTGTATATTCATACATACATGGTGCGCCTGTGTTCTCTAAAAATGTGTTTTGGATTGTAATTTGTAAAAGAATGTGGTTATTGTTTTCTTAGCAGACTGTTGTAACCTAATAAGTAAGCTAGCAAGCAAGTGTAGCCAATGCATAACAAAACAGGCTCATTTTTGTAAAGAGAAAAAATCATGATTTTTGTAGTCATTTAAAAATAGTTAAACTCACACAAGGTTAAATATGAGCTGTTGTAGTATTACATGTACAAAGGATTGGATTATCAAAGGTAATATAATTATAATAACCTGTTTTTTGCACTCCACTGATTGCAGTTTCATCTTCTTAATGCAGCGACGATCTTCCAGTAACTTCAGCCTTCAGTGTGTAAACTTAGTTGCGCTGTTGTTGCCTTAGAAACATCCCAGACGTTGGACTTTGCCAGAATCCTCCAAATCCAGTTGGCCCTCAGCTTGTCCCCCCCCTCCCCTCACTCCCCTCTGTGCTTTCACTCTCCTTGTCCCCCCTCCATCTTTCCTTTCTTTTAACCAACTGGGCATTCTTTCAACCAAGGCTGATTCTTTTCTCCCCTTGAATAAATCCTCTGATTCAGAGTTTTCTCTCAGTAAATCCATGTTTGCTTCTCATAGAGGAGTTTTTATATTCCAGGTCCAAGAACCATTATAGTAAATGTTATTTATACATAAATCTGACTTCAAACCTTAAGTATATCTGGTTCCTTATTACATTTTTAAATATGTTTGCATTCCATGTAAGGGTCAAAAGTGCACATGTATCAAAAAGGCCATGGGGTTTTCATGAGCTGTCTACAAATGCATAAAAAACGATCCACAGCAACCTCATCACACCTAAGAGAAGGAAAGGGTGTTTCTCATTATATCTTCATTATTTGTTTTTTCACTGTAACTGTGTTAAGTACTGTTATGTGCACATCAAAGTTGCTACCTGATGTGTGTCCACGGTCACTTTCATTAAGGCCAAAGAATAAATGCTAATGAGAAAAACAAAAAGAGGAACAAAAACTAAAGAAAAACAAGGGGTATAATCAAGAGGGTGAGAAGAAAAAGAGTATCAATATGTTAATCAAAAACACACACCATCAGTAAATCTTCACAATCTCTCTTGCTTACGTGTTTCTAGTCATATTAAAGTAAAAAGGGAATATTTACCTTTTCCTCTATGTCCTTTATTTGTCGCTTTTGCAATTCAAGCCTGTCCTCCAGGTCTCTAATCCTCTGCAAGGAAAGGACAGACGTGGCTAAGTCAACAGATGAAATACAGTCACATGTATAGTCAACAGTTAATGAGACCAGGATCCAGCTATTCCTTTTTCCCCATCATGCCTTTCTGTCTCCATGGAAGCTGTTTTGGGTAAGAATGAGCTGCCATGGCAACCAAAGGGCAGATTAAACAGTGAAAGTGACCTAAAACCAGAGCAGCATTATCCCTGGTTGAACATTAACATATAAGTGTTATTTTGGCAGACAGACAATGATAGCCTTTGAATTACAAAACAAAACCACCTGCTTTTTTGTTTAATATCATCATTCCAATGCATCTCTGTTGGAGCTGATGCTAAATCCAAAATCATGTGAATCATTCATTAAGTAAATACAAATAAGCTGTTTACTATGAACTAATCCATTGTGTCAGCAAGGAGAGTGAGAAAGTGCGAGAACTAAAGCCCAACTGCAGGGAAAAGGGAATCATTTTACTGAACCTTTAAATCTATCAGGACATTCCATCAATACATTTACTTATTATATGTTATGAGTAGTTGATAAGAAATGTGTTTGTAATGTTTAGTGGTGAGAGATAAGAAGAAAATGTTAGGAAGTTACAGTACAGAAAATGGTTCGAATGATTTTAAGGTGCAGTGGTTGTTGATGCACTCAATGAGTTACATAAGATGTACGAGCCATGGGTGTAAAAACTAATGTGAGGGCTGCAGAGTGGAGGGATACTGAAGAAGTTAGGGTGGGGGTATTCAGATCACAATGACATAAACACACTCAAACACACAAAGTGATTCTGTCTCATCCTCTAACTCTTGCACTTATACACATGCACTTACAGATAGGGTCACAGGTTGCACACACAGGGATACTGCATCTTTCTCATAGCACCAGAGGTGGTGAGGTGAGACGGGTCAGACAGGTACCGGGGTCAGATTGAGAGGCAGCGGTAACCTCCATTTGTTTTCAGCCTTACCTGCTGGGCCTGCTGTAGGAGCTCCATGCGCTCCTGTAAGATCTGACTGTCAAACTGCCGGCTCTGCCTGAGAATCTGCCGCCGCAGCTTGTCCACGGCTAGCCTCAGCTCGTCCCTCTGCCTGTCTGTCAGCGACTCTGCCACCGCCCGGCATGCCGGCTGCTCCTGCTGCAGAGCGCTATACAGCGTGGCCTCCAGCTCGTCGATCCTCTGCACAACCAGCCACATACACACATACAGGTACAAAAACACACACACACGTGGACAGTTACATGCGCATGCAAAAACACACACACACATGCATGCACAAGCACACACATGGAGGGACGCATACAACCGGAAACGCATATGCACACAAAGACACACACACACACACGCACACACACATACACACCACTGTGACCATGGCAGTTGTGAGGAACAGTGTTCCACTTTCTATTGGGTTTTTATAGGCTTGACATTCACATGATAACTTAAACTACACTAAGTTTCCTAAAGTTGCCTGACTGTTCCTACAAAGTCACAATGTAAAAAACTGCAAGCGTTCAGCAACACAATATAAAGTGGGACCATAAACACAAACCAACACCAAAACTGACCCAATTAAATGGTTAGAGAGGGATGTAGGTGTCTGTTTTCCTTTATACAGGGATGCAAACTCATCAGGTATGAAAAAGGTGACAAGGATCCGAGCCCCCCGACCCCACGGAATATCGGCTTTAAAATTAGGAATAACAGAGGATTTTAGCAGTCAGAACAACTAAAGCAGTTAATAATAACAGAAACGCCAAAGAGTCACATCTAATAGAAATATATAAAAGCATTTATTTTAATTGTGTAGCAGTCAGTTTATAATTTTGGCAGCACTGTTGAGCATTTTGAAAATGTATTTTCATGCCTCTGTGCAAGGCTTAGTCTTTCTATCTTTATAGCCACTGGTGTAAAGTAACTTCAGTAAGTTCATAAACTCAATTACTATACTTGGGTACAATTTTGAGATACTTGTACTTTATTTAAGTATTTCAATGTTTTGCTACTTTGTTCTTCTTCTCCACTACAGTTCAGAGGTAAATGGTGTACTTTTACTCCACTACATGTATTTAATACCTTTAGTTACTTTACAGATGTGGATGAATGATGTGAAATATAATCAAGTGTTAAATCAGACTTTAGTTCCACCTGGAGTAAATTCACAAGCTACCCTGCAGTATACAAAGTCATTCAAACTAGCTGCACCTTTACCAGCTTTGAGAACACTTTAATGATCAATCATTATAAAACATATCATATATATTATTCTGAAATGGACCAATCTGCACAATGACTACTTTTACTGTCGCTACTTTAACTATATTTTGATGAGAATACTTTTCTACTTTTACTTGAGGAACATTTTGAATGCAGGACTTTTACTGTAACAGAGTATTCCTACACTCTGGTACTTCTACTTTTACTCAAGTACAAGACCCGAGTACTTCTACTTTTACTCAAGTACAAGATCTGAGTACTTCTACTTTTACTGTCGCTACTTTAACTATATTTTGATGATAATACTTTTGTACTTTTATTTGAGGAACATTTTGATTGCAGTATTGTTCCTACACTCTGGTACTTCTACTTTTACTCAAACCTGAGTACTTTTTTTTACTCAAGTACAAGATTTGAGTACTTCTACTTTTACTCAAGTACAAGATCTGAGTACTTCTACTTTTACTCAAGTACAATATCTGAGTACTTCTACGTTTACTTAAGTACAAGATCTGAGTACTTCTACTTTTACTCAAGTACAATATCTGAGTACTTCTACTTTTACTCAAGTACAAGATCTGAGTACTTCTACTTTTACTCAAGTACAATATCTGAGTACTTCTACTTTTACTTAAGTACAAGATCTGAGTACTTCTACTTTTACTCAAGTACAAGATCTGAGTACTTCTACTTTTACTCAAGTACAATATCTGAGTACTTCTACTTTTACTTAAGTACAAGAACTGAGTACTTCTACTTTTACTCAAGTACAAGATCTGAGTACTTCTACTTTTACTGTCGCTACTTTAACTATATTTTGATGATAATACTTTTGTACTTTTATTTGAGGAACATTTTTGATTGCAGGATTGTTCCTACACTCTGGTACTTCTACTTTTACTCAAACCTGAGTACTTCTACTTTTACTCAAGTACAAGATTTGAGTACTTCTACTTTTACTCAAGTACAAGATCTGAGTACTTCTACTTTTACTCAAGTACAATATCTGAGTACTTCTACGTTTACTTAAGTACAAGATCTGAGTACTTCTACTTTTACTCAAGTACAATATCTGAGTACTTCTACTTTTACTCAAGTACAAGATCTGAGTACTTCTACTTTTACTTAAGTACAAGATCTGAGTACTTCTACTTTTACTCAAGTACAAGATCTGAGTACTTCTACTTTTACTTAAGTACAAGATCTGAGTACTTCTACTTTTACTCAAGTACAAGATCTGAGTACTTCTACTTTTACTTAAGTACAAGATCTGAGTACTTCTACTTTTACTTAAGTACAAGATCTGAGTACTTCTACTTTTACTCAAGTACAAGATCTATACTTATACCACCTCCGTTTATAGCCTATGAAAAAAACTATTAGAAAACGAAGGCTAAAGCTAACGTTAATAGATAGTGACAATGTATGCTAGTTAGCTAGCTCGACAACGATAATATTGCGACAGAAAAACTTTTCAGTGCACATCATGCTCTGCCGCTCCGACAGGGTGCACTGCTCTGAACACCTGAACGGCCCGTTCTAACAGCTGTTCACCAGCGGTGCAGTCTGTGCCACAGTGACTCCGGACCGCACAGTTAATATTAACGAACGCACCCGTAGATAATGTAGCTAATGAAGCTAGACCATCATCGTGGAGCAGCAGAGCCTTATTATACATCCATGAGCAGAGCCGACAGGCAGGAAGACTCGAGCACACAGATCGCGCTGCATTATAATATATACACCATGCGTGTCATGATGGCACATAACAGCTCGCGGTTGCCGATTACTCCGGGTCCCAGACCCCCCCCATACCCCAAAAATATTTTTATTGCAGATCTACATGAATCACACAAACGACCTATTTTGGATTCAAAACGGCGAATTTCGCCGAAAGGTGACAAGTTTGCATCCCTGTTTATAAGTCAGTGGAAGGGGAGAATGTTTTAGGATCAATTATGCAAACATAAAAAGTAAAATCTTATTTCACTAATTCAGGCTAGACTTCTACTTCAAGTCACAACTTGATAATATAATAGTATATAAACAGGATATTAATAAGGCATTATATCTTCTATAATAGTAGTAGAGTACTTTACTGTTAGCCTTTTCACAAGATATAAGGGCATTGGGCCAATAAACAAGAAGCCAAATGCTAATTCAGGGGCTTAGGTTTATTTATTTTTACAGAATTTAGACTTTAGTGGTAAAAGATGCAGTATCCCAACACAATGCAACAATGTTAACCTTATGGAGGATGTTGAATTAATGTAATGGGGTTTAATGTGTTTGTGTCATGCTGGAATGACAATGTTGTACCCCCTGCATTCCTAAATCTCTTTCTCATGAACCATTAGACGTTGTGCACAACCTTAGTAATTGTTATAATTAAGACAGATAAGTGTGTTTTTGCTTATTAAAAGGCTTTGGGCAGCTTTTTTTTTTTTTTATTAAGGTCAGCTCGAGGATTCGTACCATGTAAGCCTGATCCAAGGCCTGCTTCCTGTAGTCCAACTCTTCCTCGAGGTATCCCTTCTGCTTGCTGAACAGCTCCTGCAATGAGATGTGATAATAAACAAGACCGGACATGGTATACAACTGTGTAAGTTTAGGATGCAAATATGCATGAGCTTTCACAGAGAGTCATAACATTAGAAGAATGCACACTCTTATGGAAAACTGATTTTTCACCTTGTCATTTTCCAGGTCGATCATCTTCTGTGTTAGGGCGGCCTCTGTGCTATCGATCTGCTTCAACCACTGTATGGGGAGGAAAGAGGAAGATTAGTGGCCTCAAAGTGAATCCAATCACAGAAGCTAACATAATTGTATTATATAGGGTTCTTGTTGTTCTGAGATTTAACTTAACAAAAATAACTCAAATGTAGTGTCTTTTTTGTTGAAATAAATGCAATGTTATGGCAAAGTGTGTCCACTGTGTGTGTCAGTAAAAACACATCATGCCTGATAGGCCTTTACTCACCTTTTCACACAGTGAGATCACTGTTCCTGCTTGGATTACCGCTACCTGCTCTTCATTTCTGAGATTCTACAGAAGACACATCAGGAGTTATCCAAAATTATAAAAGTAGCAGAGATTATTTAAAGATCCAAAATCTAACAACGTGTGAACTCACCCCATTATCCCCCAGGATATCCAGTTTCTTCATCAGCTCAGGAATGATTACATCCTGCAGAGAGTTCGAAATCAGTCTAAATTAAATACTTCTCCAAAATTATAATATGCATTAAAAAAAAAAATTCTCGCAGGCCTCCACAGTTCAAGTAGAATCCAAGTAGAGTACATTTTAAAAGGTAACACTGGAAGTTAATATGAAAATGATCACTTTGAGGGTGAAGTATTCCTTTAAAATTAATATTTTCTGTGGATGTGTGTCAAATTACATACTTTTAGTATGTACTGCAGTTGCTCTGACTAAGTTTGTATAATTGCTTGCAGTATGCATACAATCTAGTATACTACTCTATCAACTTTGACCCTCTTGATTATATGCAACCATGTGTGGTCAGAATACCCAGAAACACACGCTGGCTTGCATACTGCATAATGTGACCTTATGCAGTATGACCTTGAGTAGGACATCCTGGTATTTTTGGCATACTGATTTTGACATAACGTTTTTTTGGGACGTACACTGTTTTTGTGTATACTGATTGTTTGGTAGTAATATAACACACATTGTGTTTGTGCAAGTGTGTTATCACCTTGACTCCCTGCTGGTGGCAGTACTTCTGCAGGGCGCTGCTGCTGTTCTCAGGGAACGCAGACATGTGGAGATTGAGGGCGGGAGATCTGTGCTCCCTCTCCTACAGGAAGTACACATGATGTTAATGCTCACACACACAAACAAACATCAGGACATCAGCCACACGAACAAGTCCTACAAGTCATGATAACATGTGTCGGTGTTCTTTGATGACTAAATGTAAATGAGAGTGAAAAGGGAGTGAATGACAGATTTACTTACATGACACTGAATTATGGTTCAGGATCTGCCAAAATGAGGGAGGTGGAAATCCATGGATTTAAATGGGAAACCGAACGACACCAAACCAAAAGGGAGTTTGAAAACACATGCGGAAACTCAAAAAGGTGCTACTTGGCCAACATTTGGACACACCTGCTACACAAACTGATGCAGTATTAACTGATATAGTCATTTTGACATGCAGGTCAGTTATTCCAGTACTTCTCTAGTTCTAACCTTCATTTTAAAGAAAATGAGTTAGCAGAGAAAAACTCCCCAAAAAATGTATTTATCCATGGACATGGAAAATGTAAACAAAGATACGAGACACGTGCAAAAATGAGAGACAAAATGAACAAAGATGGGATTGAATATTGAACTTAAAATACATTTTTATTCAATTCTTACACAACATTCTTTCATTAAAAAAATATTCCAGTTAAGTGGAGGGTATGTGAACACAGCTGCCATGCAAAACAATGCAAAACACAAATGCATACAGAGGAGGACTCAAGTGTGTCTAGGTGATCAGTGCGTCTGTCTGTCTGGTAAGTCACTGTATGTAGGTCTTGCATCTGGAACTGAGATTGTTGTTGTCGCCTCCCGGTGACAGTTTGACGATGGTACAGTCTCTTACTTCCAGTTCGAGCACTCTGAACTCCAGCAGCTCGTTCTGGTCCCGGGCATCCTGAACCTCGGCCTGCAGCCGCAACTCCGCCTGCTGCAACGCGCTTATCTGCAGACACACACACATGCATCTTAATTATAATGGTTTGGCATGCTTTACAAATCATTACAACGTCCTAAAGTTACAATATCATAATTTTTTTTTAAAGATTTGGAAGCAGAAACAAGAATAAAAACGACTGTTTGGTATCGCTACATTAATTATACAACACTATGTTAATATATCACCAAGGCACTATAGAATTTTTAACAATACCAATCGTTTCTTTGTTGCCATAGTAAAGTGATGCATAACATGTTAGAATATGCTAAAGCAAACTACCTTCTCGTGAAGTTCCTGGTTGGTCCTGAGCAGGTATTGCTTCTCCTCCACCCACTTTGAATCCTGCCATAACAACCAAACACAACATCAGCAAGAACTGAACTGGGACCGATGAGGAGAGGAAGGAAAGCATCCCACAGGACACAATCAGCCAGAACAAAACCCATGAGGTGACCATGTATCGGAAACGACAAATGACACGTGCAAACACAACAAACAGACAGGAACAGTGTGGCAGTGGCATGAATTTATTGTTCCAGAGAAATAAAGACTTATCCTGAGATAACAGGAAAATGAGCTGCATCAACAGTCATCCAGAGTTCACAGTAACAGGCGGAACAGAAGGTGAAAAACAGCAGAGCAGCAAATCAAATCACAAGCTGGATCAAGCCACAGTGAAACATGCAAGAAGCATGCAGAGACACAGGGAAAACTTGACCACAAATGAAGAAATGAATAGTAGTGATATGAAAGCATCATAATCATTTCAGTGTTCTTCATGATATTTAGTATAGGTTCAAATTAAGGTGCTTAGTGGCAGAAGTAATTTGAATCTATTGGGTTTGTCCAAATAGCCAAGGCTTTTCTCCTACACATGCAAATGCTTGGCTTATTTATTAAACACCAAGATGATTCATGATGACTTTTGTACCTTTAATAAGTTAAATTAATGTAAACAGATACTGATATCAGGGCTTTGGGGGTCTGCTGATGTGGAGTACTGATCTGATACCAGTTTTTATATCAGCTATATGCCTTATGGTGTGGATGTGATTGGGACCACTCTATGTGTAACGCAACATCAGGTTTGACTAAAACATTACTTTCCTTACTTAGTAAAACACAATATATCTAATAAATACATATGTATTCAATTGTTTTTCATTATTCAAATAGGATTAATTATTAAAATAATAAAAGCAAAACCATAGCAAAGTGTGTTAAAAAAAAGTTACAATCTCTATATATAAACCTTTATAATGCAACAAGTTATTAAAAACCTAAATAGAAAATACATTTCAGGATATAGCATTTAAAAATTCACATTACTAATGTGAATTGTATTTTCCTATTCAGTTCAGATAAAACATTAATGCTCTACGACATTAATCTATTCACAGCTAACAGGATTCAAAGTGATTCAAGCTTCCTCTCCAGGCTCCACATCCCAGAAAGTTCCAGAAAATCCCCAAAAGAAACGAAACCAACAGGAAGGGGATAGAGCATGCAGGAGTGGCATCACAGGATTCTGTGGAAAACCAGGTCAACAAAGCGCCAGCCGATGAGCAGAGCAGCCAGAAACACATGCAGGAGGGCCAGAGAGAGCAGGACCAGGGAGCCCCTGTCCCCCGTCTTTGTTACCTGCCCCCGCTCGGCCAGGGCCTTCTCCAGGTCCAGGATCTTGGCCTGGCAGCTGCTGAGATCGATGCGCAGCTGCTCACGTGTCTGTGGGAGGGAAGGGCCCATATGAGCAGACATTTAGATGGCAATTCTAAAAAACATACATTTCAATAATTGACCACACCTGGTAAATACAGTATGTTGAACTTGTATCTCTGTTAAAATACAGATACAGTATGTTCATCTGTTTATTTTGCAGAAAAAGAAAAACATTTGAGTATTGTTGGATTGTTGCTAAAAGGAGCCGAGTAAAATAATACAAACCCTGGCCTCCCGCTCAGCATCCAGAGTCCCCCCCGTCTGCTCCTGGAGGAGCGCGTAGGCCCGCTGGAGAGCCTGGTACTCTCTGGTCAACTGACGGAAACGAAGCTCCGACTCTTCTCTGGAAAAACTCTTAATTAAAAAAGAAAAAACATATGTATTAAAGACAAATTAGTATGCCGAGTAGGATGTTCCTTTAATACAATTTAAAGACAATATAAATGCATAAAAGGGATCTTCCTAATCAATACCTAACCCTGGCCACTGCATTTCTGGATGTAAACATATATACAAATGTAGTGAGATCAGAGGCCTGTACTACGAAGCTGGTTCAACCTAACCTGGATATGTTTGAGTTAGCCGGTTGGCCCAATCCAAAACATACGCGCTCTGGCTAAACTGTACTACGACGCTGGTTATCAAGTGGATCGCTCAAGCCAGCCGTGTCCTATCTAGTTAGGTGCGCGTTCACATGAAAAGGGGTGGTATTTGGAGCATTCGACCAATCTCAAACACGGACAAGCGTACTGACAGCGCAGCGTCATACTTCCTGAATGAAAAGTGAACTTTAATATTAGTCAAATATGAAGAACTTAAACTTTAAACATCCATGACTTAAACACTTTATCCAGGATAAAAGCCACATAGCTGCACCTGCAAGGTGAATACAGCTGGTAAAAGAAAAAGTGTTTGAATGCGTACATTAACAGGTTTATGAAATCACTGCCCCGTCCAAGACACGAGTGGATCTGACTTTAATTACATTTGACTCGAGTGTTTCGTCAACTTAATGTGTTGCTTAAAATAATACTTCTGCATACAGTATGTGACACTGTGAGTGTTGCACGGCCAGATACGGCTCAAGAAGCTGACTCAAATAAGGAAATATATGATACATTATGATGTGATATGATATGAATGATAATGGGACACATCGCCGTCTGCACTCACAGTGCCGCGGACTGTACTTAATGTTACTCTGATCCGGTTACTTATGTCGTGGCAGATATTTAAGTAAGCTTTCTTAACGCTAATGTTATAATAGTCAGATTGCTCTGAAGATGGGAGGTGATATTCTATTCATTTTCACGTTCACACAGTCAGTTGATTTTGGTCGGCCGTCTTTCCTGCAACGGCAGTTTTTCTGTATTTCCTCTATCCTGTAATATGAATTGATCGCTTTAAACTCCGCACACGGAGCTCTGATTGGTCAGCAGGCGGTGCTTTCACTGAGTTGATCTCTTAGTCTGCCACCTAACCTGCTCCGGAGCAGGTTTGCCGCTCAGCATAAGTTACCATGGAAATCTAGCCTGCTAAAAAGAGAACCAGCGTCGTAGGACCGGAAAGCCCGAGATTTCCCTGAAGTTAGCCGGCTAAGCGAAAATCCAGCTTCGTAGTGCAGGCCTCAGGTGCAAGGTTGTCGGCAGAGATGCAAGAGGAAACTATGAAAATGGCAAACACAGCATTGCAAATCCCAAAGCGAGTGTGAATCTGAGGTTGAATTTCACGCACTGGTGAGCACCATACCCGTGTTGAGCCGAGGCGGAGGGGCCAAATTTGCATTGAGAGTTTGCAGACCGCAACTACCAAATCGTACTGATTGTGCTTTAGAGATTTACACACACACACACACACACACACACACACACACACACACACACACACACACACACACACACACACACACACACACACACACACACACACACACACACACACACACACACACACACACACACACACACACACACACACCACACACACACACACACACACACACACACACACAACACACACACACACACACACACACACAGCACACACACACACACACCACACACACACACACACACACACACACACACACACACACACCACACACACACACACACACACACACCACACACACACACACACACACACACCACACACACACACACACACACACACACACCACACACCACACACACACACACACACACATCACACACACACACACACACACACACACACACACACACACACACACACACACACACACACACACACACACACACACACACACACTATTTCTTACCTCGTCTAAATCCTCCTCTGGAGTTGCAGGTGTGCGGTCAGTGAGGTCTGTGTTGTAGGAGGTCAGAGAGGAGGTCTCAGAGTCTACGGACTCCTCATCAAATCCAAAATACGTCTCCACAACATGCCTCTGCAGAGAGGAGAGAGGACAATGGAGGATATGCCCATGTTACAAAAATATAGAACGATAGCCAACAAATCCAACCTTTGTCAGGATTACATCACACGTGATTTCAGGAAAGAAAAAGATGATGTTAAATTCACTGAATTCTTTAATCCACCACACATCGTCGTAATAATGACATTAAAAGTTTAAACACCAATATTTTCCTAACACTTGTCAAAACCAGGTACTGTCATTCTGTTGTTTATCTCAGGCCAATCAACTCGGATAACGTATTGGCCTGTTTGTTTTCTTCTTTCTTGCTAATAACTCTCCCAAACCCCACAGCGTCCTTACCATCGTGTTTATAAGTCATCTCCTGGCAACCAGAGAAGTAGAGGCAGACTAGGGCACAGAGGCAAATGAAGGACGAGAAGTAGAGGATAAGGAGGAGGTACTCCGTCATGTTGCTACTGGACCAAAAACACCAACACACAACTATGGAGACTCTCCCAAAATATGTCTATAATATTTTGGGACTATTCAAAGCTGTGAAGGCCTCAAGGAACGCTGAAAAAGCACTTTCCTTTGCACTCCCACACAAAATGAAAAAGCAGACGACAAAGCTTCTGGTTTCATCAAATTACTTCTGCAGAAAAAAAGAAAAGGCCAGTTTCTGGTTTTGTCTTCAGGCTCAGATATTCAGCTACTGCTTTCAATTCTAAGAAAAACCAGCAAACTTCCAGTTGCAAGTCCAAGAGCCAAGCGGCTGTGCTCAACCCTGCATCTACCTCGCCAAGGTGACAAACTGGTTCCAGCTTGAGAGGTGGGACAAGATATCTGACATGCATCCAACAACTCCTCCTCCTAGCAACCACATAAGACTCTAAAGTGTGCCCTGGTGTATTTGCCCAAACACACGCATCCCAGCAGTTATTAACTTCCCCCAATTAGACAGAGTTATCCTGCTTCGCTCTTTATGTACCTGCTAAAAAAAGCACAGATAAAAAGACACAAACTGTTGCACAGAAATTGAGCTTCAAATCTTTAAGATAAATGTATTCACGGTCCAACAATGTCATAAAATAAAGCAAAAATGGAAATAAACAAATACGTTTGCACGAGCTGTTGGTTTTGGTTCAGGCAGGAGATGTATGATTGCTCATTGGATGCTCCCAGCTGTGAGGGATGCTGTCATAATTGTCTCCTGAGCCCAATTAAACACAAACATGCACAGAGACATGCACACACACTCAATTAAAAGCAGTACCAAAGGATCAGTCAACAACAGATAGTTAGTTAGGTAGTTGCTTAGTTACACCATTGGATTTTAAACACGTATGGAAACTTACTTTAGACAGTTTGAGAGGTTTCCTTTTGTTCTTTTTGCACATCGCCAATCGGTCACGTTCCTAAAGACAAACACACAGTAGGTAAGAACAGCCTCACATCTGAGATTTAATCGAGACTCATGAGCTGCAAAAGCTTCTTAATTCAAACAAGAAAAACTGACCAGATAATTGAGTTGATGAGGTCATATTTGATCAGGATTCATAATGTACTTGCATCCAGTCAATTTTTACTTACATTTTTTCTTTAAGTTAGTGATTGTGTAAAGTTTATTGTCTAGTTTAATCTTTATTTATGAAAAACAAACAAAACAACGAGAAAATATGTCATAGAAGCCATAATTGTCTTTCTAGTTCCCAACCCAAAACGCACATTTGTAACAGAGACAAGAAGAAAGTGAGAGGCCTCTCTTCTCAACTGCTTCCATCATCAGCTACGGAAAAGAAACAACGTGTTTATTATGTTTTACAACTGGCCTAGATTGTCTAGATTTACAAGCAAGATGTGGCTATTTTACCGACCGCAGGCAATCAAGCAATCCTTATTGTTAAGCCCTGAACATTATCATAGCAATAAAGCATGGTGGTTAAAGTGTTTGTTATGAGAAAGGGGGAGAGATTTTTTGCTGAATTTGAGATGTGCATTTATTCCTAAAGAAATAATGCATTCCACCAAACACAACACTGCCCCATGTGAAAATATAATCCACTGGGATATATATGGCAAAGAGGATTGGCTAGTGCTCTTATAATGTGACGGCTGAATGCCTGACAGGAGACAAATTCCTATTAACTGACAGCATGTCGTTAAACCGCCCGGCCCCATCACATTTTAGAACAATCTTTGATTTGTTTTCAGAAAGGTGTGAGATAACAGCGCACATCTAAGAAACACAAGTTAGGGAGTTGTTATTTGAGTAAAAACAGTAACACTTGGCCCTCCTTTAAAAACAATTAGATGGTTAATTGATTGATTTCTGTCCGTTTTTGGAGTAAATTCCTGACCTGCGTGAGCTCGTCAATGATGCCACTTTGCTCAGAAACCTGCAGCTTGAGGAACTCCACTTCCTGTTCCTCGTGGGCATGGCTCAGGTCTGTCAGCGAGCTTGGGCGCTTCAGCTGGGACTGAATGCATTGTTGCTGTGGGGGGGGGCCGAGAGGCGGCGGCTTTTTCCTTCTGAGGGGGGAAGAAGAGAGAGGCAAAATGATGGTTCTACAGAAAATAGTCCCATGCTCCTCCTGTAGGGGGCCCTCTTCCTTATTGATGATATTCACAGGGACACTCAAAGTAACACAATCCCTCTCCCTCTTCCTCAACAGATTTAAACTAAGATGTATGCTATTGTATTTGTTATACCTTTGGATTAATAGACAGAAATGGACAGAGAGTATTTGTATTCAAACATAGACGTGATGCTTCTCTCTCACCATCTCAGCGTTGACTCGGCTCAGGTTCTTCAGTTTCTCCTCCATGCGTTGCAGCGTTTGCAGGAGGTCGTCATTCTTCTTGGACAGCCGCTTGTTTTTCTCAAACAGGGGCTTCATCTGGCTCTCGGCCTCTCGCATGCGCTTTAACTGAACACAGGAAGGAAACAGGGAAGGGAACAATGTGAACTTAAGTCTTCTAGTGACAAGGAATTTCCAGTTTAAGCAGGAGAGGCAAGATCAAGGTCGTAGGGCTATGTTTTGAAAATCTTCAAATAGAAGCATATATGTTTATTTATGTATGTATACCTGTAGTTGTAAGTGTAATATATGTTTGTGCATCCCCTACAATCACTCTACACATTTGTTTACATGTGTGTTTTCTCACTAGTTCATTCCTCTCGTCTGCCAGCAGTGCATTTCTGTCCTCCAGCTTCCTGATGACCGAGTGGAGCTCTGCAATCTTCAGCTGGAATCTCCTCATGTCGCGCTCCTCCACTTCCTGGGGAGCAGGGGGGAGAGGAGAGGAGGAGGAAGACACAAACTAAAAAAGGGAGTACATGCATGCAGGCAGACGGGTAATCAAATGGATGGAAAAGAGGAGGTGATGGGATGAAGGATGAGATGCCATTTCATTGAGAAACGTATATGCATTACAAGTATATGCTTCTCAAGAACATACGAGTATGTGAAGGTGTGGCCTAATGTACAGATATGCAATATAGTTGCAAATCTAGAAATAACATCTAATTAATGTTTCTTCCTTGTCACTTGTTTGTGAGGTTTTTTTTAAGTGCAATGGTGGAATGTGTAAACCATGACAGCATACCTGACAAAACAACAATAACATAACCAGTTTTTTAGTACATTTGTTTGTACTTTTGTTTCCTTTTTGTAATTCTTTAGAGTCCTATAACAAGTTTAAATCAGGAATCACACTTTTTTTGCCAGGGTACCTGCAGGTGATCCAGAAAACCAATCTAAAGCTAGGGTCTTTTTCTTTATTTAAATGCATTTCAAAGGCAATATAAAAGGTTTTGTTACCCTTCTAAAATATTTCAATTATTTGCATAAAAAATGTACAGTATATATTTGAAAAATGCTCTCTACCTCACTAGTTCAAGAATAAATCAATCAGTCGTAGAGAGAAATTATGTTTATCAAATACTGTGACATAACTTGAATGTCTCTATTTTAGACTGATGCATGTAAAGAATTTAATACCCATAATATGAATACATCCATGCACAGATGTACAGATGCATGTGTGTACCTGGTTGATGAGCAGGTCTGAGTTGTCCCCCAGCCCAGGCATCAGCTCTCTCTTGGGGCTGCCGTGGTTGTATCTCTCGGCCTCTCGTACATGACCCAGCTGCTCGTCCAGAGTGTCTTTCTGCAGCTGCAGCTTCTGGGTGTAGCCGGCCTGCACCCCCAGCTCCCTCTCCAGAGCACCCATCACTCGGTCCTTCGACTTCAACTCATCCATCTACAAGAGGGATGGATAGGAACATGGTGGTAGCGAAAGGGAGTGAGTCGGACAGTTTCACATTCAAGCCCAGTTACAGCCCACATCAATAGTGAAAATGTCCACAAAACATCAACACAGATATTTCTAAGATAATGTTGCAGAAAACAAATGAAAAATGATTATGTTTTCTCTAACTGTGTACGCCCTCAGTGTACAAGCTGTATGCACAGATGGCAGAGAACAGGAGAACAGGAGGGACAGTGTTTTAACTTTGAAAATGTAGTGATAAGGATGTTATTAATTCATGAAGCTGACAAATGTTCCCACTTCCCTTCTTCTAACACTGGAATATTCGGCACTGCCTGCTCTCCATCAATGAGGCATTTTTACCCTCGGACTACTCCAAATAATATTCAGTCTGCTCAGACATTTCTTTACTAACAAAAATGCCTGATGTAGCCCTACTGTATGTCAGCGAGTTAATGAGTAACTGCAGCAGGTATACAGACGTTTGTCTTTGCAGATAAGCACCACATGGGGAGATGGGCTTAGGCAGACAATACAGCAATTAGCCTTTAACCTTCATGCAATTTCAGTGGGATAAAGTTCAGAAGCAGGGAAACAGATGTTGGAGTGTGACGAACTCCGGGTGATATTCAAATGTGGTTGAGTCAGATGAGAGATATACAAATAACAAGCTGCTGGTTTTTTAAAGGCTAACCTATCATGGGAATACTGAAAGATGGTTTATGAAGCAGTGTCAATATTTGGTTTTGTTATTTATTGCTGCACTGTTTTGTGACGCTGGACATAACAGGACAGTCGAACAGAAGCTCAAAGGGGAAGCTATCATATGGTATTGAATGTTAAAGGCCCTTAACAGCTGAGTGAGTACAGTTTTGGTTGTTTCAATTCAGATACTTCTGTATAATAAGGATATAACAACAAAGTAACGGGATGACAGTTGTGGAAGTTCAATGGGTTTACTTTTTTGCCAGATCACTGACAATAATATATTATTAAATAACAACCACACAGTCCAGAGGCTCATTAGCTCAGTTTTGTGTTAAAGAGTCAATGTAAATGTGGCTTATTTTGTCATGTTGATATTGTAAATACAAATATGCCAACTGGCGTACCAAGGTAAAAAAAACTGTTAAATAGATGAAATAATTTCTAATAACTAAAATGATCCGTTGTGATGTTTTTATTTATGGGTCATGTAAAGACTTAGCAAGTGTCCATGTCAGATTGAGATGAGACGTATGTGTTGTGTGTCTTTCCCAGCAGCATGAGGTCTCACCAGTCTGCGGATGTCTCTCTCACAGTCCCGTTTGATGCGGTGCACCTCATCCTGGTGCTGTTGGTAGGACGTGCGGAGATCTCCTGCTTTGGCTTTATCGGCCTGCAGAGCATTAGCGAGAGCCTCGTCAGCCTGCTTCCTGGCTGTCTTCTGCTCCTGGATCTAAAAAAATAAAACACACACAAACAATAATATGATCACACACAAAACCAAAACACCAAAGAGAGTGACACTCTCACATTCATAAAAACACATCCTATCCTATTAGTCATTTGTACTGATAGATAGCGTGTTTGTATGGAAAGGATACAACGAAACAATAGCTTGGGAACAATCTTTTCCACCCCACTTCCTGTTTTTCAGCAGCAAATGTAAAGAGGTTTATAGAGCCCCAATACACACACATACACACAAACACAAACACACACTAATGCCAACTTCCACAAACATTCTTTCATCTTTATCAAAGAACAAACAACACCCTCAAAAAATATCCAATCTGCAACACTTAATCGCCCCCATCTTCCCAACACTTAACACTTGACAGCTGAAGTGCTTTTAATATGTTGCGGTTCATCTAATGACATTGCTGCAGATCCACATTAATCTGAGCTCTACTTTTGAGAAGCAGAGTACACAAGATGGGGTTTGAGAGCAGCATTACGGTTAATCAGGGCTGCGTATTGTTAAAGAAGTTATGATAGTACCACAGTACCAAAGCAGTTTCAAATACCATAAGAGTAATTATTTAGTGTGCTTCATTCTAGACCCATCATGTGAATGGAAGCATTACATTCTGTAAAATGCCACCACCTCTTTTCCACGTCCAGGTGATATTTACAGTAATATATCTTGAAAGTGATCAAATTATTTAAATATATTATACCTAATACTTGTAGTGGTATCTCGGCACGCTGCACTGCTAACAAAAATAAAATGATTACTGCATTTCCTTCACCTCAAGCTTATCCTGCGACCCACCTCCTGCTGCAGCTTTATCCTCTCCCCATCGAATGCTCTCCTGGCCTCCTCCCGAGCCTCTGCCAGGAGAGCATTCTTTAGCTTGTCAGCAGCTCCATCTCTCAGGGCGTTCACGAGCCCCTGGAGCCTCTGCGCCTCAGCCTCCCGGATCTTGATGGCCCGGGCCAGCTCAAAATCATGCTGCCGCACCAGGGTCTCACGGGCGGCCGTGTTCTCCCGTATCTTTTCTTCATGGAGCTTGGCGCGCAGGTCAGTGAGCGCCACAGCATGTTTGTGCTGCTCAAGCTCCCGAGCCTGCCGCTGCTCCTGGAGTCGCTCACGCAGCTTACATATCTGGTGGAGAGACACATTTTGCCATTTGAATTCAATCAACAGGTCATTATTAAACAATTTACAGGCAGTTGGTGTATTAATTCATTTGCCCTTAGCATCATGATAACTTCATTTAAACCTGTGTGCTTTATTTTCTATAACAAAAGGAATGATGGATTACGTGTTATGAAATGTGCAATATTAATAACATTTTATTTTCTATTCTCCCATAAAAAGGACCGATGCAAAGAAGGGCACAGAGAGCAGAGAGGTCCTGTTTGTGTCGATCAGAAGATAAAAGGAGAGGCAAACCACCCTGACAGCTTTTAAAAGAGTGAATAACCCACTGAACAAACTAAAGTGCTGGTTGTACTTCATTATTAATGAGACACCTAAAACAATAACATCTGGTTGTGACGAAGGTGGCTTCGTCACTGTGGACTGACGGCTTCGGGCTTTGTATATTGCACATGTGTTTTATTTTGAAAAGTGTTCCCTTTCCCCATGTCTGTTGCTCCTGATTATGTTCACCTGGTGCCCTGTGTTGTCTCCTCCCCCCTCACCTGTGTCTTGTTGGGTTAATTAGTGTGAGTATTTAGGCTCTGTGTTTCCTGTTTTGTTTGGTGTGTGAAAAAACGCGAGATATGCAAATAACATTACATTACATTTAGCTGACGCTTTTATCCAAAGCGACTTACAATAAGTGCATTCGACCAGGAAGATACAAACTTGAAGAAAACAGAATCATATAAGTACATCAGGTTTCATAGAGCCAAAACATTTCAAGTGCTACTCAACTAGCTTTAGATAAGCCAGTCCTTTATTAGTATACAAGTGCTTTGTTAGTAATTGTATCGCTCGAAGTGGAGTCGAAAGAGATTAGTTTTTAGTCTGCGCCGGAAGATGTGTAAGCTTTCTGCTGTCCTGATGTCAATGGGGAGCTCATTCCACCAAATAAATATATGTATAAGCTCATACTTAGAGTCATTATTTATTACAGCTTTTACTTAAAGGGGACCTATCATGCAAAATGCACTTTTGTACGTCTTTTATACATGAATATGTGTCCCCGGTGTTCCAGGGAACTCACCAAGTGTCAGAAAACACAACCCTCTCTATTTTCCTCCATACCCAAATCTCTAAAAAAGGGGCTGCAACGGATCTGATACAGACTGATACAGATTTGAACACTTTCCTGACGTCAGGAAAGTGGCGCTACGGCTATTGGGCCAACTCCACCAATCAGGAGGAGACAACCACGGCATTGCCGTTCGAAAGCGCTGGAGACGCTGTAATACATATGCCAGGCCTGTAGGTGGTGCTGTTCTCACAGAATCAACCCTTGCAAAAACAGAGCTATAAATTGTCAAATTGAGCAAAATGAGGCATGGCTAAAATGCATGATCTGTTTGGTATTTTGAAAAAAAAAAAGTATAAATATGCCTTATATAGGTATGGTCCTACACTATATTATTCAAATATAGCATGATAGGTCCACTTTAACATATTCATTATTGTGTGTGCTTGCAGTGAGCGCCACAGCATGCTTTGAAAAAACATTTTACACTTTGTGACAGCGAGCCTGCGTAAAGAAGTATTCATTAATACTTTTCCCACATAAGGCCTCCTCTTTGGCCTCACCTTGTTGCGCTCCTGCTGCAGCTCCATCTGGCTGTCCATGAGTTTACTCTTGAATTCCTCGTTGGTGGTCGGCACCGAGTCGGTCATCACCTCGGACTTCCTTCCCTTTTTAAGGGGCGGGGCTGCGGGGGGTGTGGTCGAGGACATAGCACTCTAGCTGCCAAATCAGGACAGACATAGAGTACCGGGTGTAGCGAAAGGAAGGAGAGTCAGTCGCTGCTCCGCCTCCGTGCGCGGCCCTGCATCATCATCATCATCATAATACGGTTGTCAAGTCTACATCATGGCTGGAGGTTGCAGAGTTTCTATTTGAGAGAGACAGAGAAACAGAAGCAAAAAGAAAAGGGATGAGTCAGACTGGGTTACACCAAACAACTCTGCACAAAGCACTGGACCAAAGCCACATGACACACTGCAGCCAGGGGAAACCAGACTATTTTAGGGACTAACGTTTACTCTCTCTCCTCGGTCACACTCTTGTCTCCAACATCCAAAAAGCCATTTATCACCATCCTATACCAATCCCTGGGCTGTGGTTAGAAGCCCCATAGTGCATGAAAAAGTGTCTGACCACCAGAGTTATGGTCCCCCAGCCTCTCACAGCTCCCTAACACGTCTCTATTAGTACACTTAGAAATTAATCCTTTACCTTGACGATTAGTTTTTCCAGATATCCTGCACTCGGTTCAGGACCTGCACACATACTGTGCAGATTAAAGAGCTGCTTTAGTCTCACTATAGTCCACTTAACCCCCTGCAGAACAGACTGATCATCACAAAACACACCAGCACTGCTTTAGTAGTTTACCTCCGTGAATACTGGCAGTCTGTACTTAATAGAGTTTAATAGTAATCTTCTTGGAGTCTGTCTTTTCTGTTGCCTTATTTTTGTCTTTACACCATTAAAACAAATTGCAATTCAACGCAGAGATCTGTTTGAGTTTGTCTCATCTCTTAGACATGCATCTGGTCCAAAGAGATGACTGATATTTGATATTTCCACTTTATCCATCAGTGTAATACAATTGCAAGATGTGTTTCCATCCTTCCCTTTCCTTTCCTTTCCTTGGATATTCCAGAAAGAGTGGCCAGTGGCAAAAATGTTCGGGTTTATAGCCATATTCTAAACCAAATCAATTTTAGAATGTGACAAAAGACAATGTTTATAATAATCTTTTTTTTCAACTAACAGTTTCAGCTTTAATATGAAACCAATCACAATATCATTGTTATGAATTGGATAAGCTTGAAGAAAGAGATGAATGACACAAACCGAGAAAAATACATAAGGATTTAAATGGATGATCAGCTTTCTCTCTAGTTGTGTTAGCAGGTGTATTTCTGGCATATTTAGTTATGGATTTGTTGCGACAATGACACGCATACACTGAGCTGAAAGTGGACTCCTCTAATCTCTTCCAGAATTGAAATGTAACCCAATAACATTCTAGTTCATTCTGCCGTCTATTAAATAAATAATGCAACGATGGAGGGACCTAAAGCATTAAGACCGCAGGCAGGCGCCTCCATCTTTTTCTACACACACATCACCAAACGTTCATTCACAGATGGCAGCAATAGTAACCAAGGCAACTCTTGCTCTCAGAAACTCCCGTAGAAAAAGGATTGATGGGAAGTAGGATTTGAAACACACAGCGACACACGCAATCGTTTAGTGGCTGCATATTTTTTTTAAACACGTACACACGCACATAGTTTTGTTATCTGGTTCAATCTCAGAGCCGAGGTTGACTGAGAGTCAGAAATGCATTGATGCTGGAGGCGCTTTCTTCCACATGGATTCTTACAAGGCACACACAGTCAGACGCTGAGAAACAGTGGGGATGGGAGAGGATAAGAGACAGGATGGGAGAGGATTGAGCCTATAAGAGAGACAGAGAGAGAAAGAGCATGGGCAAAGTGGAAGAGAATACCACCATCTCCCCCCTCTCCTCTCTCACCCTCCTCCCCCACTTGCTGGCATCGGGATGTTACCGAGCTGAGGCCATCAGTGATCTCCCTCTCATTCACAGAGACAGAGAGAGAGAGGCTATTCACACACAGAACGCACTGACCCAAGCACACACTCCTCCGGTCTCTTACACAGAACAACTCGGGACAGATACAGCTGACATCTTTTCACAAAAAACCTCAGTACATCCATTCACATTACTCACAAACATATCTTTTTTTGTTTTACAGCAACTGAATAGACTTGTCTCACAACAATGTGTACTGGAATCTGCATACTTGATTTACAAGAATGAAGAAATGTGTCTGTAAACTATCCACCCTGCCACTGATTTGTACATGTGTATGCATGCCTGTGTCATTATCAGAGACCAGGTGTGCCCTCGAGCTGAGAGGCATGACGGACAGTTTTACTGGTTTTTCTTGATGTATGTAACACTGATCCTGAGCAGAAACAGGAAGTGTTAACTTAAGTGGTCTGATGCATGTACATTTTATTCATGTTCATCTTTATATACTTTTGGTCAGAGCTAGTATACTGATAACCTCTTCTTAAATCAGAACATAACCCCTTATCAATAATGTATAGGACATTTTTCACTTTGGTACGAGTCCAGATTTTTCCCATTTGCCCACTTACAAAGAAATGAACAGTCTATCATTTTAATGGTAGGTTTATTTTAACAGTGAGAGTAAGAATATCAAAAAGAAAATCCAGAAATTGACATTATATAAAAGATACAAATGTATTTGCATTTAACTGTGGGAAATAAGTATTTGATCCCCATGCAACCAACAAGAATTCTGGCGTGGGTAAACTTACAAAATCGGCAAGGGATCAAATACTTTTTCCTCCACTGTATATGTAAGTTGACAACCACATACAGTTCCCACGAAGCCCCCTGAAGCCACGTGTTCGCAAGCTGGCAGCCAGAACCAAACTGAGTTTTTATAGGGGAAACTGGAACATTTTATAGGAGCTCCAAGAAGCTAAAAGGCACCTTTAATGTTCACAGAGACAAACACAAGCTAGCACAGGTCATAGGCCCTATTAGCTCATCCACTCTGGTATATAAACAGTTACCCAGCTTACATTGTACGAACAAGGCAAAATGTTTAAATCTAAAATCTTTCAACAGACAAAAACTGATGGCCAAGAGAAAGAGTAATCCTCCACCCAGCTGATACCCACATACAGCTAAATAACATTACTATGACTCATTAATTCAATCAAATGCCAAACATTTTAAAATATTAAAAGATCAACTGAATAATAAAGCAACAAAAAAGGCACCTTATAGGCCTATTCAAATAGAGAACCGCAGTGACGCGTCCTAAAACCCGGAAGTAAGTTAGCATTTTTACCACGTCCGGTTCCTTCGACAAAAAGCAATGCTGTTTCTCCATAGGATTTTGGAAAATAGCTCGAAATAAGGTCTGTGTTTGACACAAATTGAAGAGACAGATCACGTTTTGTTCTACGACATTAAATACATCAGCAGTGACCCCGCTGGTGATTTTTTGAAGAGTTTACGTGTCTGAAAAACGATGGTTGTTCACATGTGGCTGAATAGGACTACAGAAGTCCACCGTTACACCGAAAACGTAAACACTCCCGCTAAGTTTGTTTGCCCTGTTCTGCTTGAAAGCAAGTACCTGCGCTCTTGCAAACTGTTAAAACAAACGCTTCAACTTGTACAATTTTGAATCTGTAGTTTTTAATATGGATCTTAAATTGGCGTGACGTTGAAGCAGCGACCCTGTTGTAGTTCATTATAGCATAACGTTAGCATTTTGCTTCTGGCGACTAGATTTATGATTCGAAAATTATAAAAGTAGTGTAGACATGTGGATATTATCCGGCTGAACAAAACGTGATCCCTTTCTTAAATGTGTGTCAACCACAGACCTTAATTCGAGCTATTTTCCTAAATCCTATGGAGAAATTGCATTGGTTTTTGACGAAGGAACCGGAAGGAGTTTACATCCGGGTTTTAGGACGCGTCACTGCGGTTCTCTATACAATGAGTGTATCCTAACACATCAAGTTCAACAAACAATGGCGCTAAATAACTTGATGTTGACTGCAAGAAAAGAAGTGATGAAGAAATCCTGCAGCTGCTGGGAAGTTTCACCTTTGAGCCAAGTTCTGTTTCAATGAGTATAAGGTCAGCGACAAGATGTGTCCTTCAGCGTCGATACAGCATAAGAATCGGTTCTACAGTAGGTCAGCAAGTCACATTTTTGGCAACTCTACTTGAAGATTACCTTAAAGGATAATAGTTTATCAAAATGCCTACTATTTCTTTGTCCACAATATTCCACCTAATCTTTTTTGCTATATTTGCTTTCTGTTTGGAAAGCCAGGGTGTCTTCTACTCACTGCCTGTTTCTGTATTTCTATGAAGTTCATATTATTAATGTCATCTGTTTGAAACAAGTCAGAGGCGGAGGATTGAGTATTGACATTGGTGACTAACTTCATACAAATTAAGCCTGCAAAGAGATGTGCAATTTGACCAATGAATGATTGCTGGGGGATATCACTATTATGATTAACATACACATTGTACAACAAACTCATGGATGAGTAGGTGGTCTTTTACAAGCTACTTAAATAAACTGAATAAAACCTGACATTTTTAAGAAACACAACTTCTAATATGACATTTAGTTTCATATTCATATGTCATACGAGTTATTTATGGGTCATTTATAACGATGTTAGCCTATAAACTGCATAGGTGTTTCTTTTTGTTCTTCTTTGACTAGATAGTACAGAAGATAGACAGGTGAGCTAACAGGGCCCTTAGATCCTCTACTATTAGTGTTACTTACATTTAGTGTCGACAGACAACTTTGCAATGGTCCCAATCCTATTACACACTAGCAGATGGACCTCCTCGAAGCTAGACAGACCTCACACACACATATTGTCAAACATTAACTAGACTTCAGCGAGACATGGAGGCCCATAAAGACATAAAAGAGCTGAAACAAAGACTCATTTATTTTTAATCGAGGTTACAAATCTACAGAGAGGGTGTGTCCGACTGAGATAAACTCCTGTGTATATGCTGCACATTGGTCACAATGCCTCATAGGCTTATATACAGACACAATACACATACATCCCTATTGCAGTCATATAAGCATCAGCAGTGTCGACTATCAGAACAGATCTGGCCACACTCCAGACATCACTCCACAACACAGACACACAAAACACACTTAGCAGTCTAGTGATCCTCCAAAGACACTGTACGATGAGAGGCAGAGTAACCATACCAAGTGCAGCACTAGTGGAGCATATGACCTACAAACTGCTATGCCAGCAGAATGACTGCAAGTTACTGACCTCGATGACAAGTCAACCCAAACATAAACAAGAAGTATCTCTCGCTCTGTGTCTCTGCCACGCTCATGCATGCCACCGACTCAGTTAGGCTATTTGTTCGAGATTTATAATGTCGATTTGATCATCATTTACTACTGGAGCTGTGTTTGTAGCCTGTGCAAGATTATCTTTGTGCATGTATGGGTTCATATGTTCTTTTGATGTTAGCGGGGTGGACTCTCCTCCCTCAGAAAGACATGATGGTGGAAGCTGTAATG